>NC_053393.1:259988109-260294096 GCF_905171765.1 Bufo bufo
ATCAAAATCCCATCTGATTTAACGTTTTTCATATAAACTTCCCACCGCTGTTCAAAGATATCCAAAACTATCTAAAATCCTTAACTATTCCCTACTTATCGTGGATGGGCCGTAAGAATCTAATCAAGACCTTTATCATGCCTAAACTGCTTTATGTTTTACAAATGCTCCCAATACACGTGCCCAAATACTTTTTCAGGCAGATTAGGACCCTGTTAACAAACTTCCTTTGGAAACACTAAAAAGCGCGGCTAGCTTATAATAGGCTAATATTACGAAAGGAACATGGCGGCTTTGGCTTACCTGATCCATTAACTTACTACAGAGCAGTACATCTTAAAGGATGGTTACAGTTAAATGTCAGGCATAATCAGATATTAGGCACTGAATTAGAAACTCTATCTATGTCCTCGGAACAACTGGCGGGTCTGTGGGGACTGGGAACTTTAGCTTCATCTTCGAATCCTCTGATAGAGGGGACACTAAAAGTGATAAAATATCTTACAGGTGTTCAAGATATTTTGAGCTCTCCTTCGCATCTACCAGTGCAACTGATCCCATTCCTCACATGCCCCTCCCTTAAACAACCTCCTTCAATTTGGCATAAATTCAAGGGCCAAACATTGGCCACCTTTCTAGCAGATCTGACAAACATAGATGGAAAACCACAACCTAAAACCTTAACATCTATAACAAATAATTTCCTAGACAAAGCAGAGATTTTACGGACCTGCAAAAAACTAACACAGAATAATAGGGAATTTGGTGAGCACACCTGGTTTGAGAAATTACTCATTCAAGAGAAACTCCCTCGTAAACTGATTTCTGTTATATACAACTCATTGCTAGCTAGTCAGAGCAAAGGTACTCCAGCATACCTTGCAAAATGGTCAAATGAACTAGGTAGACCCTTCTCTGAAATAGAACAGCTACGCATACACACGTGCTCACATGGTTATTCCAGATGCATGAGAATTCAGGAACATTCTTATAAATTGATGACATACTGGTACAAAACTCCTAAGCAAATGCATCTGCTAGGTCTGCAGGCTTCGGATAAATGTTGGAGATGTGGGGATGGTGAACGCACTCTGAGCCACATCTTTTGGTCATGTCCAAGGATAATAGGCTATTGGGAAACGGTACTGAGCGAAGTTAACAAAATTACCAAATCTGCTATTAGGCTCACCCCTGAGACGGCTCTACTCTGGCTACCTAATAATTCTTGGAGGCCAGCCAAAAACGATTTAGCTACACACCTAATACAGGCTGCCAGGCTGTTGATCCCGTTATTCCCTTACGTCCTACCAGCAGCACAGATGGGGTTAACTACCCCCCGTGGACTGGTAGGACCGGCGGAATTTTAATGAGCCCAAGAACCAATAATAAAGATTTACACCCCTACAAAAGGAGGGGACACCCCCCAGCCCATTGTGTTATTTTCTGTCCTCCGGACAGGTGGACTGGCGATTCCCCTCCGTTTTAGGGGGTAAGTATTTATCTTTTGTGCTGGAGGTTTTTTCCTAAATCCACTACCTATTTCTGCTGCATTTTTATTTTATCCCTCTTGCGGGGGTTGTTTTGTCCTGCTTACCTCCCCTCTCCTCTTGCTGTCGCCCGCCGCGGCATTTTTGCCGCGTCTCCGATGGACGCCGCCATCACCGGAAGTGACGTCGGCCCCTTCCCGGTGTCACTTCTGGTTCTCGGCTCTCGCCGAGTATATGCTTTTTCTTGGTTTCCTTTGCCGGTGCCCTCACTATTTAAAGCTCCTTCTGTCTCTCATTCTTTCTCTGGCAGCACACGCTTTCTGAGCTAGCTCCCAGAGCCCATTAGTACTTTGTACTTTCTCTATTTGTGCGGTTATTTGTTGCGGTCTTGCTACTACGCTACTTTGGTGGGCTTCTGCTTATGCTTCGCATGATGGTTTCAATTTGTTCAGAATTATTAATTCTTTTTTTTTTTGCAGCGATGGCTTCCCCTAAGGACCCGGAGACCCGTAAAGCGGCCTCAAAGAGGAAGCACTTGTCCTGCTTTGATTGCAGTACGCTGCTGGACGACAATTGTCCCTACTCAAGGTGCGAGGCGTGCCGTAGATCACAGTCGGCTACGGAACCCACCATGCAAGAGATGTATGCGTGGGTCAAGGGATATGTGGATGAATCCATCAAGGGCGTAGTCAACCTGCTGGACGAGAGGCTTCCTACCCCTACTCAAGCCCCCATGGAGACCTCTGCGCCCGTGGAGAGGCCCGCTGCAATTTCTGTAGGCTCCACCTCTTCGGATGAAGAAGAGCTAACTTCCTGCTTTTTCCCACCAGAGAAGACCCAGACACCGGGGAGTCCTCCGATCCCGCTGGTTGGGCACAGCGTGTCTTTAAGGCGGATGAGACCCTCCTTTCCGTTATGAGAGTGGAATGGAAGAAGCCTAAAAAGGGCCCTGTCCTGACAAAAAAATTCAGGACCATGTTTCCCATGGCAAACTCCTTGGTGGAATCGTGGGGTTCCATTCCCAAGGTGGACATGGCTATTGCCAAACTGTCCAGACGCACTGGTGCCAGCAGACGATGGGTCTAGTCTGCAAGACCCCCTTGACAGGAGGGCAGAGTGCACTCTGAGGAGAGGTTATTCGGCTGCTGCAGCCTCCGCATCGACCGCTATTGCGGCTACGGAAGTCTCTTCCTTCCTGCGCTCCCATCTCAACCAGATACAGACGGATGTGGACCAGAGAGTGTCCCAGGACGATATCCTGGCCGCGTTTAAGACTGTTAATTTAGCCATGGACTTTCTGTGCGATACGGTACAGTTGCAGCTGAAGCTGGCAGCCAAGTCTATGGCCTTAGTTTCCGCAGCCCGCAGGCCCTTATGGCTTAAGCCATGGGTCGCGGATAATGCGTCCAAATACAATCTATGTGGTTTGCCTTTTGAGCCTGACCGCCTGTTCGGCACTCAGCTGGATAAAATTTTAGAGTATCTCTCTGACAAAAAGGGGAAGAGACTTCCCCAGCAGCCCTTTCGGGGTCGGGGCAGACAGGAGCGTGGCGGTAGATCTGGCAAACAGTTTAGGTCACGTAGAGACTGGGGGGCGCAGCGAAAATTTTCGAAGCGCCCTCGAAGAGGAGCTAAGGAGGCAAAGCCCTCCTGACTATGGGCCTCTTGCAGGCTCTCGGTTGATCCCCGTTACTCCTGCCATCCTTCCCGAAGATTTTCCCATTCCTTGTCCCCTGGGGCCCGTCGGGGGGCGTCTCGCCCAGTTCAAGGATGTCTGGGCTTAGGAGATTCCGGACCCTTGGGTCCTAAAGGTCATTTCCGAAAGCTACTTAATAAACCTCAAGTCGCCTCCCCCGGACAGATTTATTGTCAATCAGCACCTCCTGCCTGCCAAACAGCCAATTTTGGAGGCCTATATTCAGGACTATATACTCAAGGGCGCTCTAAAGGATGTTCCGGCAGGAGAACGGGGCTTAGGGATCTATTCTCCGGTTTTTCTAGTTCCCAAGAAATCCGGAGACCTCTGGATGATTATCGATTTGAGATTTTTCAATCGATTTATAAGGAAGGTAAAGTTTCGCATGGAAACTATCAAGTCAGTCATCCACGTTCTCAACCCCGGAGACGTGATGGCTACCCTGGACCTCAAGGATGCCTATCTTCACATCCCCATCCATCCTGCCTCCCAGATTTATCTCAGGATCACTTTCCAGGGGGTCCTCAGGCACCTTCAGTTTGCTGCCTTACCCTTCGGGATTTCCTCTGCTCCGATCACCTTCACCAAGGTGGTGGTTTCAGTGGTAGTAGCTTTGAGGCTTCAAGGGCTGACTGTAATTCCTTATCTGGACGATTGGCTCTTAATAGCCTCCTCGGTTCCAGTTCTTTCCTGCCATCTTCATGTAGCGATCTCTTTTCTGCTCCGCCTAGGGTGGATCATCAACTGGCAGAAGTCGAATGTGAGCCCGTCGACTTCAGTAACCTGTCTAGGCTTCATAGTAGACTCCGTTGGGATGTCACTCCAGTTGACTCCAGAAAGAACTCGGATTTGGGACCTGGCAAGGTTCCTATCTATTCCTTGTCGAGTCTCTATCAGGACACTCATGAAGATGTTGGGGCTCATGTCAGCGGCAGCAGTCCCTTGGGCTTTGTGGCACCTCCGCCCCCTTCAGTCAGAGGTCCTTGCCAAATGGGATGGCAGCCCCTCCGGGATAAACTCCCTGTGCTCCCTGTCTTGTCAAACTCGAACCTCCCTGAGATGGTTGCTCCATCTCCCGGAGGGAAAGTCTATAACCCAGCCATCCTGGGTCATATTGACTACGGATGCATCCCAAGTAGGCTGGGGCGCTCACCTAGACGATTCCCCTGTCCAAGGGACTTGGTTTCCTCAGGAGCGGCTACTTTCCACCAATCCCTGCGAGATTCGAGCCATCCGGCTAGCCCTCCTTCACTTTGCCCCCCGAATTCGGGGCATGGCGGTGAGAGTACAGTCAGACAACATGACTGTGGTCCTGTACATCAACAAGCAGGAAGGCACAAGATCTCTACCCCTCCTTTCAGAGATTGGGGTAATTCTTCGGTGGGCAGAGTTGAACCTTTCCTACCTGTCTTCCATCCACATCTGTGGTTCCTGCAACCTAATTGCAGATCGTCTGAGTCGCGGTCTGCCGACAATGGAATGGTCCCTGCATCCGGAGATTTTCAGGCAGATAATCCTCAGGTGGGGGTTGCCAGAGGTAGACCTCATGGCAACGAGGTTCAATGCCAAGGTGGAGAGGTTCTGCTCCCTTTACAGGGAGGACAACCCCCTGGCAATAGATGCTCTGTCGATACCGTGGAGGTTCAGGCTGGCTTACATCTTCCCTCCTTTTTCCATGATACCGAGGGTATTGATGAAAATCCGTCAGGATCAGGCCTCGGTGATTGCCATCATACCGTTTTGGCCCAAGAGATCCTGGTTTACCCAGCTCATTCATATGAGTCGGGGACATTATTGGAGGCTTCCCCGACGACAGACCCTGGTGTCATGGGACACTCACCTCTGTTCAGATCTGCACAAGTTCAACCTGACAGCCTGGAGGTTGACCAGTCCCTTCCCAGAATAGAAGGGCTTTCAGAGTCGGGCTTTTGTCATGGTGTGCTTCTAACCAGGTGGCGTCTGCAGATCCGCCCCTCTCTGCGATTCTTCAATTTCTACAGGACGGCCTAGACAGAGGCCTTGCTCCATCTATGCTGAGGGTCCAGATTTCTGCCATCTCGGTCTGTCTCAACAGACCCTATTCTCGGGACCCACTTGTCAAAGGCTTCCTTAAAGGAGCCGAAAGGATGAAGCCTACAGTACTGAAGCCCATCCCTCAGTGGGACTTATCAGTCGTGCTCAGGGGTCTAGCATCTCCCCCCTTCGAGCCTTTGGAGGAGGTGGATTTCAAGTTCATGACTCTGAAGTTAGTCTTCCTACTGGCAGTAACTTTGGCCAAGAGAATCTCAGAACTTCAAGCCTTCTCGGCCTCAGAACCCTATACTATCTTTCTTCAAGATCGGGTTCTCCTGAGATTCCTTCCATATTTCAGGCCTAAGGTCCCTTCATTTTACAACATCAATCAGGTGATTTCTTTACCAGTTTTACTTTCTCCTTCTACCTCCTCCAGGGATCCTGTCAAGCATCAGTTGGATATCTCGAGATGCCTCCAGATCTATGTGGATAGATCCAATGACTTCAGGATAGATGAGAATCTCTTTATCCTGTTTGCCGGTAAGTCTAAGGGCCGCAAGGCGTCGATTGGTCACTGGATTAAGAAGGCCATCAGAGAATATTTTGTCTCCCAGGCTTTAGATCCTCCAGAGTTTGTGAAGGCCCATTCCACTAGGGCCATCTCCACTTCTTTCGCTGAAAGAAGCCTCCTGGAGCTCTGAATCCACTTTCATCTCCCACTACAGACTAGACGCCAGGGTAGCTGAGTTTTCGGCCTTTGGGCAGACTATTCTTAGCTCTGCCAGGCATGAAGGCCCTCCCTAGGGGTTCTTCTTGCTATTTCCCCATTCCCCATCTGTGCTGCTGGTAGGACGTAAGGGAATCGTTAATTTCTAACGATAATTTTTTTCCCTTAGTCCTAACAGCAGCACACAAATATCCCACCCTAGTAAGGTTATTCTTCCTATAGACACAATGGGCTAGGGGTGTCCCCTCCTTTTGTAGAGGTGTAAATCTTTATTATTGGTTCTTGGGCTCATTAAAATTCCGCCGGCCCTACCAGTCCACGGGGGGTAGTTAATCCCATCTGTGCTGCTGTTAGGACTAAGGGAAAACAAATTAGCATTAGAAATTAACGAAAATGGCTTATTAAGGAGCCTCCATCTTTGGATCAGTGGATAGACAAAGTGGATCACATATGTCGTCTAGAGGAACTGGTGAGTTGGGAAGATAGAAACTTTGGGGACCATGGAAGTCGTACCGAACGACATTATAACCTGTTAGCCATAATTATTTAACCGCATTGAGACACATGTGTTCATGCCCCCCCTTTACGAGGGTCTTAAAGGAGCGATTTGGAGATAGAACAAGGCGCATCCTAGATAAAGCATTAACATTGATAATTGTACTACTAATGGGGAATTATATCCACAAACCTTTCCACCCCCAACTTCTGTTTTTAGTTTTTTACTTTTCCTCCCATTTGCTCCCCCACCTGTTATTTTACCTTGAAATTCAAATTGTCTGTAATAGATAGATTGCAGTACATTATATCTCTTACTTTATGGTGTATAGCTGTTGTCAAAATGCTGACTGGGTCTCGGATACGGATTGCAAAGGAGATACCATATTGTCTAGAGATTTGTTTCATATGATCTTTATTGTCCTCCAAAAGAAATTAAGACCTTGTTATGTTATAATGTATGCTGTAATTTTGACTTCATAACTATGTTATTCAATAAAGAGAAATTTGAAAGAGTTTGTCTCTGGTGTTCCTGCTCATCCGTCTATACAGAAGTTAAGTGTCGAGTTTGTTTGGTATATTCCCTGTTGTTTGTATCTGGGCCTGAGACAGAGACTTCCATTTGTTCATCTGGGGAGGAATGGGTTGTCTCTGGTCCTTAACTTATTCTAGGGCCTTATAGGGAAATCAGAGCTTAGAAATCCTGCATAGAAATATTCCTAATTCAAGGTCTATTCATCTTGATAGGCAGTTAGGGCCCGGATTAGGGTTGTCTAGGAGGTGACCTGTTTCTTCAATAGTTTCCAGGCCCAGTTACTGTTCCCCTTCCCTCCTGTGTTCAGTTTCCCCCACACTGATCGTGACAAGTAATTTCCACTATTTTATTGAGTAAAAAGGGCACAACTTCCAAGATCTATGGAAGAACATAGAAAGCCTTCTTAAAATTTGCAGGGAATAGATGGTGTCACAGTCAAGACCCTGATGTCCTTCTTATATTGGATTTACTTCAATCCAGTCAGGATAAGACCAAGCACCCTTAAAGTGCAGGTATCGGCATTGAGTAACTTTCTAGAAATGAAGTTGGCAGACTTGCCCCTGATAAAACGATTCCTAAAAGGCACAACAAGGCGATTTTCGTTTGTTTATTCCACCATACCTCCTTCGGATTTAAACCTGGTGCATGAAGTTCTGATGGATGTCCATTTGAACCCTTACAGGATATTCCGCTAAAACTTTTAACGTACAAAACCACCTTTTATTGGCAATCACATCGGCCAGAAGAGTGGGAGAGATCCAGGCCTTTTCCTGTAGATCACCTTACCTCACGGTTTTGGAGGATAGTATTATTCTCAGACATACCCCCATGTTTCTACCTAAAGTCGTTTCCAGGATCCATAGCCAGCAGGAGGTATCCTTACTGTCTTTTTGCCCGAATTCATCCTCAAAAATACTGTATTTTCCTGCGTATAAGACTTTTTAACACATGAAAATCTTCTCAAAAGTCGTCTTATACGCCGGGTGTCGTCTCATATGCCAGTATACGGCGTGCTGAAACTTACTTCCTAGCCGGTCTGGAGAAGCTGTCCTTCTCCAGCTTCAGGGACAGGCGCCCGCTAGCTGAGCCACCATGCGCTGCAGCCCGGCCAGCCTCTCCTGAAGCAGCCCCCTCTCCCTGCTCTCAGTGGTTTTCTCATGCCGGCAGTATCACATTGCGTACTACCGCTCATATCATCTTGAAGACAGGGAGGGCTGGGCAGGCAGGGAGAGCTGACCCACCCAATCCAAGCAGGCTTTGTATATAGTGTGCACAGAAAATAACGGTACATCGCTTGCCGTGATTGGCTGGTTGTTGTATATTGGGTTAAATTGGCGATTCTGAGGGAAGGCAGGGGGAAGCAGGAGCATCTGCACTTCAGCCAATTCTAATGTTGGAACGGCGGATCTCTAATGAAGTTTGGTGTGCATCTTATCTGTGGCGAAAAAACTATCTGGGGAGCAGATACATGTGGTGGTGAATACAGTACAGCACCAGTATCTAGTAACATAGTATAGTACATAAGGCCGAAAAAAGACATTTGTCCATCCAGTTCGGCCTGTCATCCTGCAAGTTGATCCAGAGGAAGGCAAAAAAACCCTGTGAGGTAGAAGCCAATTTTCCTCACTTTAGGGGAATAAAAAATTCCTTCCCGACTCCAATCAGGCAATCAGAATAACTCCCTGGATCAACGACCCCTCTCTAGTAGCTATATCCTGTAATATTATTACACTCCAGAAATACATCCAGGCCCCTCTTGAATTCCTTTATTGTACTCACCATCACCACCTCCTCAGGCAGAGAGTTCCATAGTCTCACTGCTCTTACCGTAAAGAATCCTTTTCTATGTTTGTGTACAAACCTTCTTTCCTCCAGACGCAGAGGATGTCCCCTCGTCATAGTCACAGTCCTGGGGATAAATAGATGATGGGATAGATCTCTGTACTGACCCCTGATATATTTATACATAGTAATTAGATCTCCCCTCAGTCGTCTTTTTTCTAACGTGAATAACCCTAATTTTGATAATCTTTCAGGGTACTGTAGTTGCCCCATTCCAGTTATTACTTTAGTTGCCCTCCTCTGGACCCTCTCCAGCTCTGCTATGTCTGCCTTGTTCACAGGAGCCCAGAACTGTACACAGTACTCCATGTGTGGTCTGACCAGTGATTTGTAAAGTAGTAAGACTATGTTCTCATCACGGGCATCTATGCCCCTTTTGATGCAACCCATTATCTTATTGGCCTTGGCAGCAGCTGCCTGACACTGTTTTTTGCAGCTTAGTTTGCTGTTTATTAAAATTCCTAGATCCTTTTCCATGTCAGTGTTACCGAGTGTTTTACCATTTAGTATGTACGGGTGACTTGCATTATTCCTTCCCATGTGCATAACTTTACATCTGTACCGGTTCATACAGTACATACAGTACAGTATACAAATGGCTAACAGTCAAGACCCCATCATGGCTCTACCAGCAAGAAGAAAGAAATATGAAGCCAGTTTCAAACTTAAAGTTGTAAACTTTGCCATGGAACATAACTGCGCTGCTGCAAGACAATATGGAATAACAGAAAAGAAGGCACCCCACATTGGCCAGAAATCGAAAAAAATTTAGCAGACATGGTGAATGAGCATCGCCAAAACGGTTATGTAGTGACAAAAAATAAAATACATTTGTTTGCACTACAGTGGGACAAATCTAACCCAGATCACAGCAACAGATTTAAGGCCACTGTATCCTGGTGTACTAGATTATTGGAAAGGCATAATATGGTACTGAGGCAAAAGACGAAAATTGCACAACAATTATCTGCAGATCTTGATGCCAAAGTAAATAGCGCTGGAAGAGGAGTCTTATACAGCGAGTATAGCCCAAACCCTATATTTTAACTGGAAAAGTTGGGAGTCGTCTTATGCGCCGGAAAATACGGTAGATAAAAGATATCATAATCTGGCCGTAAGACGATGCACATGACCGTATGTATTTTGCGGTCCGCAAAAAATACGGATGACGTCCGTGTGCATTCCGTTGCGAAACGGAACAGCTGGCCCCTAATAGAACAGTACTATCCTTATCCGTAATGCAGACAATAATAGGACATGTTCTATTTTTTTACAGAACGGAAGTACGGACACACGGAAACAGAATGCACATGGAGTAACTTCAGATTTTTTTGCAGACTTATTGAAATTAATGATTACGCATACGGTCCGCAAAAAACGGAATGGACACGAAAAGAAAATAAGTTTGTGTGCATGAGCCCTTACTTTGATGTCTCCAAAGAGTTCAGGAACTCAGACCATCTTCTTCTTCAATATCAAGGCCAGCATAAAGGATCGGCAGCAAGCAAGAGTACCATTTCAAGATGGATAAGAAATGCTATTGAATGTTATTTGCATAAGAACTTGACTAGGGATAAAAGCTCACTCTACCAGGGTGGTATATGCCTCATGGACAGAAAATGCCTCTGCGTCTGTAGAACAGATATGAAGGGCAGCCACATGGGCAAACCCGAATACTTTTTTCAAACATTGCAAGTTGGATGTGCTCCATAACTATGATTTAGCATTTGGCAAAAAAGTGTCATCTGCGGTAGTCCCCCCCTTCCCCTAAAATTATTGTTTCTCTGTTACTCCTTCTGAGAGTGCCATTGTGGAGGCGCCGGGGAAATGGGTTAATTACTGTTACCGGTAATTGGATTTTTCAATAGCCTCCAAAACAGCACTGGAGCTTTCCCAACCCCTCTTTCTGTTTCTTATTACATGATTTATGTTGTATTATATTGTTGGATATTTTAATACACTTCTTTGCATTACTGGGTCCTGTGTCATTAATAGAATCAGGTAAAGGGAGGGGGCCTTTTAAACTTGAGCTTCTACGTTGTTTCCTGTCCTGGGGAGGCAGGGACACCCTCCTGAGAGTGCCGAAGTGGAGGCTATTGGAAAATCCAATTACCGGTAAGAGTAAATAAACCTTTTTGATCGCTTGGTGTTGCACTTTTTGTGATGTAAGGTGACAAAATTATTGTTTTAGTACAGTTTTTATTAAATTTTTTCTACGGTGTCCAGGTGAGGGGTGGATCATGTGATATTTTTATAGAATAGGTCGTTACGGACGCGGAAATACCCAATATGTATGGTATTCTTTTTTTTTTTTTTTTACAATTTTTGTAAAATATTTGTTTGTTTTTTACTTCAAAAGAAAAAAGTCTGGTATCGTGTTAGGCAATAGAAAACTAGTTGAGTGCTCTCATTAAGAGAAACAAAATTGAGTATTGCAGGTTTGATACCTTTTAATGGCTAACAAAAATAGAAGTAATGATGTTACATAGCGAGCTTTTGAGACACCAGTACCTTCATCAGGCGTACTACAAGAATATGTGAAGAAACAGCAATATATATATACAATAAGAATATGGGGGAATGAATGGACATTTGAAAAATAACAGAACATATCAAAGATCTTGAGAATGAGTCCTTAATTATCTTACAGACAAGGGGTGTGAAAGTTTTATGGTCTCTAAATTGATGTTATCTCAGAGACCTGGTGCCCGACTATGTCTATAGAAGACTCTTTAGATCGTGTAGTGTGTCATAAATCCCAAGGGAAAATTCAGTCCAGTATTCAAAGTGTAAAGCAGTGTTATAAATTTGTATTCCCAAATTCTTCTAGCTCTTTGGGATTTGAAGTTACCTTTTAATATGAGAACTTTCATGTGTTCTTCATTGTGTCCTGGGCTACAGAAATGCTTAGCCACAGGAAAGTGCAGCATCTTCTCTTTAATTGTGTGGCAGTTGGACCTCATCCTTGCATTGCGTTTCAGTCCTGTTTCTCCAACGTAGAGGCCTCCAACAGGACATTTAGTGCAGAGAATCAGATAAACAACATTAGATGTAGAACATGTGAATGTCCCAGGGATCTTATAGTCCTGTTGTGTGTTGGGGATCCGGTTCTTATCTGTTATTTATGGGAACAGGTTTTTCATCTTCTTATATTACAGGGATGGGTTCCATTTTCTGTGGAACATGACCTTGAACTAGATCTGATCTGAATATTCCTTAGATTTGGAGGTTGTCGGTAAGCTAGTAAGGGGGGAATCTGGGAAGATTGTTTTTAGTCATTCATCCTTACCTAGGACATGTAATTTTTTGGCAGTTTTCCTCAGTACCTCTAGTTGTCGGTCACAACCAAAGGTACGCGCTGGTTCTGTTTCTTTTCATTGTATTGGAGAAGTTGACTTCTGGGGATCTTGGTGGCTCTTGTGATCTGATCTTCAATTGAAGCAGGATGATAGCCCTGGTGTAAAAATGTCAGTTTCAGATATTGTAGATGCTCACCCCTGTCTGATGGGCTGTAACAGATTCGGTTATATCTGATGGCTTGACTACAGATGATGGACTTTTTAATGTTTGCGGTGGAAGCTGTCCCATTTGAGGTATGTAGGCCGATCAATAGGTTTTCGATACAAGGATGTCTGTATTGAGCAGTCTTGAAGTTTTATGGTGGTGTCCAGAAAACTGACTGTGTGTAAATAGTTGAGGGTCAGGTTTATGGTGGGATGGAATTTGTTGAAATGTTCATGAAATTTTATCAGTTCATGTTCAGTCGGTCAAGATTATTAGGATGTCGTCAATGAAACGGAAGTAATCCAAGGGTTTTTTGGGGCAGGATACCAAAAAAGTCATTTTCCAGTTTTGCTATGGAGGAGATTTGCATATTGCAGTGCCATTTTACTGCCCATGGCAGTCCCAGTGCACTGTAAATATATCTCCTTGTCAAAAGAGAAATAGTTATGGGTGAGGATGAATTTGGTCAGTTGTAGTAGACTCTGATATGATCCCAGTCACCCTCAAGTATACTCGGCAAGCAGTTAATCGATCATTGTGCGGGATATTCCAATACAAGGATTCCACATCCATGGTTGCCAAGATTGTGCCTTTAGAGAGGGGACCTAAGGATGACTGTTCAATAAGTCAGTGGTGTGCTGTAGATAACTTGTTGTGTTCCTCACTAATGGTTTGTGGATGCCCTCTATCCAATCTGAGATTTTTTTCAGTAAGGGTTTCCCACACATGAAATGATCGGTAATTTTATTCAATGAATTCCATGCTATGTGTATTTTGGGAGGCATGTAGAATACTCCGATCCTGGGATTCTCAGGTACCAAGTCTAAACGGCTCAATACAGACATTCCTGTATCGAAAACCTATTAATCGGCCACATACCTCAAAATGGGACAGCTACCCCCCCCCCCCAAACATATTAAAAAGTCATCTATAGTCAAGCCATCAGATATAACCGAATCTGTTTAAGCCCATCAGACAGGGATGAGAATCTACAATATCTGAAAATGACATTTTTACACCAGGGCTATCATCCTGCTTCAATTTAAGATCAGACTACAAGAGCCACCAAGATCCCCAGAAGGTCAAATTCTCCAATACAATGAAAAGAAACAGAACCAGCGCGTACCTCTGGTTGTGACCTACAACCCACAACTAGAGGTACTGAGTAAAATACTGCCAAAAAATTACATCATGTCCTAGGTAAGGATGAACGTCTAAAAACAATCTTCCCAGATCCCCCTTACTAGCTTACCGACAACCTTCAAATCTAAGGAATATTCTGATCAGATCTAGTTCAAGGCCATGTACCACAGAAAATGGAACCCATCCCTGTAATATAAGATGCAAAACCTGTTCCTATATGACAACAGATAAGAACCGGATCCCCAACACACAGCAGGACTATAAGATCCCTGAGACATTCACATGTTCTACATCTAATGTTGTTTATATGATTATCTGCACTAAATGTCCTGTTGGAGGCCTCTACGTTGGAGAAACAGGACAGAAACGCAATGCAATTAAAGAGAAGACGCTGCACTTTCCTGTGGCTAAGCATTTCTGTAGCCCAGGACACAATGAAGAACACATGAAAGTTCTCATATTAAAAAGGTAACTTCAAATCCCAAAGAGCTAGAAGAATTTGGGAATACAAGTTTATAACTGCTTGACACTTTGAATACTGGACTGAATTTTTCCCCGTGATTTATGACACACTACAAGATCTAAAGCATCTTCTATAGACATAGTTGGGACACCAGGTCTCAGATATCAATTTAGAGACCATAAAACTTTCGCACCCCTTATCTGTAAGAAAATTAAGGACTTATTCTTAAGCTCTTTGATATGTTGTTGTGTTATTTTTCAAATGTCCATTCATTCACCTATGTCTCTGTTCTTATTGTATACATATATTGCCATTTCTTCATATATTCTTGTAGTACACCTGATGAAGGGACTGGTGATTCCTCAAAAGCTCGCTATGTAACATCATTACTTCTATTTTTGTTAGCCATTAAAAGGTTTCAAACTTGCAATACTCTTATTTTTTTCTCTTGAGAGCACTCAACTCATTTTTAAACTTGAAAAAAAAAAAAAATTATGAAAAAAACTTTTTTTTTATTTTGTGCCACTCTGGGACTTCAACTTCTAGGGTCTGATCCCCTCTGCAATGCATTACAATACAACCTGACATTGCATGTCAACTTGTATGCTGACAGCCTGCCTGTGAAACCCAGCCTAAGGGCTGGATCTCACAGGCTTCCATGGAAGGCATCGGGATTGCCTTTTCTGCCATCGGGTCCCCCGCCACTGCAGATATGCGTACCCTCCGCATGCAAGGGGTTAATACGCCAGCATCAGTGTTTTCACTGATGCCGGCGTATGCAGCAGGGGCCTGGCTGTCAGTGACTGTCCGGTCCGTGCCGCTGATCAAGTGGGCGCAGCTCCTTAAGCCAGCCGTACATGTCCTTAAGTGATGTCCACGAGCGCCGTACATGTACGGCAGGAGTCCTTAAGGGTTATAGATGGTGTTTAGATTAGTTATTTATTCAACCATCAGCCACTTGTTTTCAGCTACCCAAGCAGTTTATAGTTGTTACATGTAAGAACTCGGCCACACAGGATTTAGAGACCATGCCTGCTATCTTACTGTAATTATATATTATTGTATGAGGCTTCTCTTGGTGTGTAAGATTTATAATTTATAATTTTATGTTCATTGGATTAATAAAATTGCACCTGGAGCCAGTAATTTTTTTGATAATTTTCACATTTTAGGTTCCTTGTCCATTGGTTGGTGAGTGTTCCCAATATTGTGGCACTGCCATTGAAGTGAGAGCAGAGCCTCTAGGAGTAATGGCAATGCCACTGTTGCTCCTAGAGGCCTATTTGCATATATTTTAAAATTATTTTTCTCAGCAATGCGGGCACATATGAACATGGGACCAACACAGATGCCTTCAACTACCAAGTGCACATGTAAAAGGTCAGCCAGTTTCGTAGGTAAAAATCTGCTGATAGGTGCCCATTAAAGGAAATCTGTCAGCAGTTTTATGCGGTCCTAAACTAAGAGCAACAACCTACTGACAGGTCTCCTTAGTAAAATGCTGGGTCATTGTCTTTAACCCAATTGTTTTGCCAAAATAATGTACTGATCAGCTCCAGCACATGCCAGAGTTTGCCTATTCATGAGCTCCTGGCTCCCCCTGCTGCCGATTCAGATGGAAAAACCTATCAGGGGTGGTGAGAGCCGTCAGCTCATGACTATGGGGACTCCCTGACATGCGCTGGAGCTGTTAGGATTTAAAAGTGAGGGCAGCTGAAAACTAAACAGCTCCTCCTTAAAAGGAGTCTGTCAGCAATATGTGTATACAAGTTTAATTGCCTTTATTTATTTTTAACATGGTACAGGCACCTTCCTTTTAGACAGTTTTGATAAATCCACCCCAAGTCTTTTCATTTCACCATATTAGAAAATAAATAGATGATGCAATTCAATTTTTTAGCTTTTAATAATTTTATTCAAAAATGAATGTGTCAAACCCCAGTGTGGATGTGCACAAGTTCTAAAGCCATTACTTATTAAAAATTTAACAAAAGAAACTGTACAAAATGATATTTTTTTTTTTGTCCGCACAAGCACTTTGCTCCTTCTTAAACTATCGTCGTGGTCCTCCTCTTCCTCTGCCACGGCCTCTCCCTCTGCCACGGCCTCTCCCTCTGCCACGGCCAGCAACTGTTTTAAGGATAAATACGTGTGAAAATATTAATAAAATTAAGAATTCAAATGAGTGGAGGGGGTGCATCGTGAAAAACTCCAGCTTACTGAAATCTCTAGCTCTTTGGCAACCAAGGTTAAACACTAGGTCTGAAGTCAACCATCGTCCCCAAGCTGCCAGATTAAAAGGGAAAGTCGAGTAGATACCACTCAGGTGGCATGCACAGTCAAAACAACAACACATTTTTAACCACTTAAGGACCACAGGTTTATACCCCCCTAAAGACCAGGCCCTTTTTTACAAATCGGCACTACACTACTTTCACCGTTTATTGCTCGGTCATGCAACTTACCACCCAAATGAATTTTACCTCCTTTTCTTCTCACTAATAGAGCTTTCATTTGGTGGTATTTCATTGCTGCTGACATTTTTACTTTTTTTGTTATTAATCGAAATTTAACGATTTTTTTGCAAAAAAATGACATTTTTCATTTTCAGTTGTAAAATTTTGCAAAAAAAACGAGATCCATATAGAAATTTTCCTCTAAATTTATAGTTCTACATGTCTTTGATAAAAAAAAAATGTTTGGGTAAAAGTTATAGCGTTTACAAACTATGGTACAAAAATGTGAATTTCCGCTTTTTGAAGCAGCTCTGACTTTCTGAGCACCTGTCATGTTTCCTGAGGTTCTACAATGCCCAGACAGTACAAACACCCCACAAATGACCCCATTTCGGAAAGTACACACCCTAAGGTATTGGCTGATGGGCATAGTGAGTTCATAGAACTTTTTATTTTTTGTCACAAGTTAGCGGAAAATGATGATTTTTTTTTATTTTATTTTTTTTTCCTACAAAGTCTCATATTCCACTAACTTGTGACAAAAAATAAAAACTTCTATGAACTCACTATGCCCATCACGAAATACCTTGGGGTCTCTTCTTTCCAAAATGGGGTCACTTGTGGGGTAGTTATACTGCCCTGGCATTCTAGGGGCCCAAATGTGTGGTAAGGAGTTTGAAATCAAATTCTGTAAAAAATGACCAGTGAAATCCGAAAGGTGCTTTTAGAATGTGGGCCCCTTTGCCCACCTAGGCTGCAAAAAAGTGTCACACATCTGGTATCTACGTACTCAGGAGAAGTTGAGGAATGTGTTTTGGGGTGTCATTTTACATATACCCATGCTGGGTGAGATAAATATCTTGGTCAAATGCCAACTTTGTATAAAAAAATGGGAAAAGTTGTCTTTTGCCAAGATATTTCTCTCACCCAGCATGGGTATATGTAAAATGACACCCCAAAACACATTCCCCACCTTCTCCTGAGTACGGGGATACCAGATGTGTGACACTTTTTTGCAGCCTAGGTGGGCAAAGGGGCCCATATTCCAAAGAGCACCTTTCGGATTTCACAGGTCATTTTTTACAGAATTTGATTTCAAACTCCTTACCACACATTTGGGCCCCTAGAATGCCAGGGCAGTATAACTACCCCACAAGTGACCCCATTTTGGAAAGAAGAGACCCCAAGGTATTCGCTGATGGGCATAGTGAGTTCATGGAAGTTTTTATTTTTTGTCACAAGTTAGTGGAATATGAGACTTTGTATGAAAAAAAAAAAAAAAAAAAAAAAAAAAAAAAAAAAAACAACATTTTCCAATAACTTGTGACAAAAAATAAAAAATTCTAGGAACTTGCCATGCCCCTCACGGAATACCTTGGGGTGTCTACCCCACAAGTGACCCCATTTTGGAAAGAAGTTATACTGCCCTGGCATTTTCCAGGGGCCCTAATGTGTGGTAAGTAGGTAAATGACCTGTGAAATCCTAAAGGTGCTCTTTGGAATATGGGCCCCTTTGCCCACCTAGGCTGAAAAAAAGTGTCACACATGTGGTATCGCCGTATTCAGGAGAAGTTGGGGAATGTGTTTTGGGGTGTCATTTTACATATACCCTTGCTGGGTGAGAGAAATATCTTGGCAAAAGACAACTTTTACCATTTTTTTTATACAAAGTTGGCATTTGACCAAGATATTTATCTCACCCAGCATGGGTATATGTAAAATGACACCCCAAAACACATTCCCCAACTTCTCCTGAGTACGGCGATACCAGATGTGTGACACTTTATTGCAGCCTAGATGCGCAAAGGTGCCCAAATTCCTTTTAGGAGGGCATTTTTAGACATTTGGATACCAGGCTTCTTCTCACGCTTTGGGGCCCCTAGAATGCCAGGGCAGTATAAATACCCCACATGTGACCCCATTTTGGAAAGAAGACACCCCAAGGTATTCAATGAGGGGCATGGCGAGTTCATAGAATTTTTTTTTTTTTGGCACAAGTTAGCGGAAATTGATATTTTTAATTTTTTTCTCACAAAGTCTCCCGTTCCGCTAACTTGGGACAAAAATTTCAATCTTTCATGGACTCAATATGCCCCTCACGGAATACCTGGGGGTGTCTTCTTTCCGAAATGGGGTCACATGTGGGGTATTTATACTGCCCTGGCATTCTAGGGGCCCTAAAGCGTGAGAAGAAGTCTGGAATATAAATGTCTAAAAAAATTTACGCATTTGGTTTCCGTGAGGGGTATGGTGAGTTCATGTGAGATTTTATTTTTTGACACAAGTTAGTGGAATATGAGACTTTGTAAGAAAAAAATAATAATAATTCCGCTAACTTGGGCCAAAAAAATGTCTGAATGGAGCCTTACAGAGGGGTGATCAATGACAGGGGGGGTGATCAATGACAGGGGGGGTGATCAGAGAGTCTATATGGGGTGATAACCACAGTCATTGATCACGCCCGTGTAAGGCTTCATTCAGACGTCCGTATGCGTTTTGCGGATCCGATCCATCTATCAGTGCATCCGTAAAAATCATGCGGACATCTGAATGGAGCTTTACAGGGGGGTAATCAATGACAGGGGGGTGATCAGGGAGTCTATATGGGGTGATCACCACAGTCATTGATCACGCCCCTGTAAGGCTTCATTCAGACGTCCGGATGCGTTTTGCGGATCCGATCCATCTATCAGTGGATCCGTAAAAATCATGCGGACATCTGAATGGAGCTTTACAGGGGGGTGATCAATGACAGGGGTGTAATCAATGACAGGGGGGTGATCAGGGAGTCTATATGGGGTGATAACCACAGTCATTGATCACGCCCCTGTAAGGCTTCATTCAGACGTCCGGATGCGTTTTGCGGATCCGATCCATCTATCAGTGCATCCGTAAAAATCATGCGGACATCTGAATGGAGCTTTACAGGGGGGTGATCAATGACAGGGGGGTGATCAGGGAGTCTATATGGGGTGATCACCACAATCATTGATCATGCCCCTGTAAGGCTTCATTCAGACGTCCGGATGCGTTTTGCGGATCCGATCCATCAGTGCATCCGTAAAAATCATGCGGACATCTGAATGGAGCTTTACAGGGGGGTGATCAGGGAGTCTATATGGGGTGATCACCACAGTCATTGATCATGCCCCTGTAAGGCTTCATTCAGACGTCCGGATGCGTTTTGCGGATCCGATCCATCTATCAGTGGATCCGTAAAAATCATGCGGACGTCTGAATGGAGCTTTACAGGGGGGTGATCAATGACAGGGGGGTGATCAATGACAGGGGGGTGATCAGGGAGTCTATATGGGGTGATCAGGGGTGATCAAGGGCTAATAAGGGGTTAATAAGTGACGGGGGGGGGGGGGGGTGTAGTGTAGTGTAGTGGTGCTTGGTGCTACTTTACTGAGCTACCTGTGTCCTCTGGTGGTCGATCCAAACAAAGGGGACCACCAGAGGACCAGGTAGCAGGTATATTAGACGCTGTTATCAAAACAGCGTCTAATATACCTGTTAGGGGTTAAAAAAAACACATCTCCAGCCTGCCAGCGAACGATCGCCGCTGGCAGGCTGGAGATCAACTCTCTTACCTTCCGTTCCTGTGAGCGCGCGCGCCTGTGTGCGCACGTTCACAGGAAATTTCGGCTCACGCGAGATGACGCCTATTGGCGTTAGCGTAGCCTGGGGGAGCCGCCGCAATGACGCCTTTCGGCGTTACAGTTGCGGGAAGTGGTTAAAGACATGTCAAGGGAGTCAGAGTTAAAAAAGAAAACATTTTAAAAACAATTTTGTGAGTGATCAGAGACCGGAACGTGTGATGCTGACAATGATTTTAGGTGAAAAAACAAAGACACACATTTGCTTATTTGTCAGGCGATTGGCAGCACCTTTATAAGGGGCAATTATTGGGAATCAGCAATTGTAGGAATGTTTGTCCCAGAATCACAGATTGTGTAAAAGAGCCATATATAACTAACATGCACCATGTAAATGAACCGGCTAAGAGAGAAGTGCCCATGCCACCAGCTTAACTCACATGCCACAACCTACTGATCCACAGATACTAGTGAACACATTACTGCAGACCACTAGGCACTTACCATTACACCCCTGGTAGACTGAAATCACATGCAGTTTTTGTGAAAGTTTGATACATTTTTGTGCCAAACAGGAGCAAATACAAAAATAAAAACACAAAAAAAAAAAAAATTCCTTTCTCCCGTCTTGGTTTATGCACCAGCCATGACAGAAGGCAATGCTAATATTTTATTTTTTACTGTATTTTTATTTTTAAAATGGGGAAAATTTGGATTTTATCAAGTTTTTTTCCTATTTTTAAAACTTTTTTTCTTACATTCATTTTCGCCAAGGGGAATCTAACATATGATAGATTGCTTATACCAAAGATTGCAATGGTTTACCAATGCAACCTATGGATGAGTCAAGTCCTGCCTGAACTTTGCTATGGCAGGCCTCAGAGCCTTCAGAAAGACCCAGACTGGCATAGCAACCAAACCGCGCCTGTGATTTTGGCGCAGGGGAGCTGTTTGGTCACTAGGAGCACAGTGCTCCCAGTAAATGACCACTGAGATGCTGTGGTCGCAATTAACCACAGCATCTGAGGGGATAAAATCTGATCAGAGTTGTCTCCGATCACAGACTGACACAGTGTACAGATACAGGAACAACCATCCCTCGGCGCAAACGAACCGACCAGTTAGAAGTAATAGTAATCTTCAAGCGTTTTTATTGCAGAATCACTTCACAATGAATTTTGGGGAACACTTCCCCTTCTTCAGGTGAAAAACAGTTGCTTAGCGTATGGAGCATACATGCAGATAGAGATAAATAGATATCTCTCTCTATACACACACACACTCAATCACAAAAAGGCGCCTAAAACAGAGGTCAAAAAGCGGGTGTAGGGCAGTTCCAGGATTCAGGGGCAATCCCAGGACAAAACCCTTGAAATCAACAAAAAAAAATTACATTAATAAAGATGAAGTCTCCTAGATAATAAGATGTTACATGTGTATTTGGGCGAGATTACTACAAAGTCTTTGTCAAGATATATTATTTGTATACAGTGGCGTAGCTAGAAATGACTGGGCCCCCCCTCCCCCAGTAATTTTTCCACAACCCCTTCCTTTCATGCCGCCCCCATTCCTGTGGCCACCAGAAATCTTGCGCAGGCGCAGTACCGCCTGCACGATCATCAAGCTCCTGAGGCAACAGCGCTCAGATTACGTCACTGGCCTCGGCGCATGCCCAGTGAGACTTTTGAGGCTGTCGCCCTCAGGAGCTTGATGATCGCGCAGGCGGTAGTGTGCCTGCGCGAGATTTCTGGCGGCTGACAGGAAGAAGAACGTGGCAAGGTAGAAGATGACGTGGCGAGGGGGCGGAACGGTTTGCTGGGGCTGTGGGAGGTTATTTCAGGAACAGGAGGCGTTCTTGGGCTTTAAATTAAGGCGGGCTGGGCACTGCAGGGGGCGTCACTGGGCTCCAGAGAGGAGCCAAAATGTAGCTTCGCTTGTGTTGGCAAAAATCCTTGCATCCGCCCTGCACACAACACACAGTTAAGGAGCGGCAATACTTATACTTTCCATTGCGTTGGGTTCCGCTGTTACAGGCCCATGGTTAACCTAGCCTCTCACTGATAACTGATTAAGTAAATATGTTTTTTGCAGGACTAGAGACACTTGTATAAGTGACGGGAATGGATAGTCAATAGTTCAAGACTGAAGCTGTAAACCATTTGAAAAACTGCTGTCATTCAGCTAAGGCTATAAAAACTTGTAAACTCAGATTGTTAGCTTAAACTTTAAACATGACTATGGGATTCTACTAGGGAAATCATGTTTTAAAATAAATGCCCCTTCCTGGATCCTCCCACTGCCCTATCTTCAGCAGAAGATCAGCACACAAAGGAGAAGGCCGCAGCTTCTGCCCAACTACCTCTCTGCTATAAGAGCTTAGAAGAACTTGGTGGAACAGCGGTATGTTGCTTTTCTTTCCTTCAAGGAATGTATAAAATACATTTGCGTATTAAATACAGAGAAGTCTGAGTCGGAAGTACCAAAAACTGAGGAATCGGAGCATTTATCTACCGACTCCACAGCCCTGGTTTTAGACGCCATTTTGTAATCGATAGAGCTATAGATCTCGATCTCTCTAGCTAGAGATCTCGATCTCTCTAGCTAGAGATCTCGATCTCTCTAGCTAGAGATCTCGATCTCTCTAGCTAGAGATCTCGATCTCTCTAGCTAGAGATCTCGATCTCTCTAGCTAGAGATCTCGATCTCTCTAGCTAGAGATCTCGATCTCTCTAGCTAGAGATCTCGATCTCTCTAGCTAGAGATCTCGATCTCTCTAGCTAGAGATCTCGATCTCTCTAGCTAGAGATCTCGATCTCTCTAGCTAGAGATCTCGATCTCTCTAGCTAGAGATCTCGATCTCTCTAGCTAGAGATCTCGATCTCTCTAGCTAGAGATCTCGATCTCTCTAGCTAGAGATCTCGATCTCTCTAGCTAGAGATCTCGATCTCTCTAGCTAGAGATCTCGATCTCTCTAGCTAGAGATCTCGATCTCTCTAGCTAGAGATCTCGATCTCTCTAGCTAGAGATCTCGATCTCTCTAGCTAGAGATCTCGATCTCTCTAGCTAGAGATCTCGATCTCTCTAGCTAGAGATCTCGATCTCTCTAGCTAGAGATCTCGATCTCTCTAGCTAGAGATCTCGATCTCTCTAGCTAGAGATCTCGATCTCTCTAGCTAGAGATCTCGATCTCTCTAGCTAGAGATCTCGATCTCTCTAGCTAGAGATCTCGATCTCTCTAGCTAGAGATCTCGATCTCTCTAGCTAGAGATCTCGATCTCTCTAGCTAGAGATCTCGATCTCTCTAGCTAGAGATCTCGATCTCTCTAGCTAGAGATCTCGATCTCTCTAGCTAGAGATCTCGATCTCTCTAGCTAGAGATCTCGATCTCTCTAGCTAGAGATCTCGATCTCTCTAGCTAGAGATCTCGATCTCTCTAGCTAGAGATCTCGATCTCTCTAGCTAGAGATCTCGATCTCTCTAGCTAGAGATCTCGATCTCTCTAGCTAGAGATCTCGATCTCTCTAGCTAGAGATCTCGATCTCTCTAGCTAGAGATCTCGATCTCTCTAGCTAGAGATCTCGATCTCTCTAGCTAGAGATCTCGATCTCTCTAGCTAGAGATCTCGATCTCTCTAGCTAGAGATCTCGATCTCTCTAGCTAGAGATCTCGATCTCTCTAGCTAGAGATCTCGATCTCTCTAGCTAGAGATCTCGATCTCTCTAGCTAGAGATCTCGATCTCTCTAGCTAGAGATCTCGATCTCTCTAGCTAGAGATCTCGATCTCTCTAGCTAGAGATCTCGATCTCTCTAGCTAGAGATCTCGATCTCTCTAGCTAGAGATCTCGATCTCGATCTCTCTAGCTAGAGATCTCGATCTCGATCTCTCTAGCTAGAGATCTCGATCTCTCTAGCTAGAGATCTCGATCTCGATCTCTCTAGCTAGAGATATCGATCTCTCTAGCTAGAGATCTCGATCTCTCTAGCTAGAGAGATATATATATATATATATATATAGATCTTGGATGTATGCTCCATATGCTAAGCAACTGTTTTTTACCTGAAGGGGAAGTGTTCCCCAAAACGCATTGTGAAGTGATTCTGCAATAAAAACGTTTGAATATTACTATTACTTCTAACTGGTCGGTTCGTTTGCGCCGAAAGGATGGTTGTTCCTGTATCTGCATAATAATTCTCTGTGAGGTTTTCTTCTGTGGCTGCACATCGACTGCTTCCTGGGGACTAGATTTATTCCCAATACGTCTACAGTAGTGTTGTGCCTATTATTCGCTCAACCCTTTATAGTGAGCCTCCAATTGGAGTACTTTTCTCTAATCACACATACATTTTTACCCTATGGTGCGCCTTTTGTTTATTTAGTAAACAACGCAATCTTTAAAGACCTGACATTCCCCAAACACAGAGGATTTCAGGAAGGGGTTAATAAGTACACGTTAGTAACTGAGCAAACAAAAATAAAATAAAAATAAAGTCTAATACTGGGTGCTCTGCGTGGGTTACAGCTCTCTTGGCACCACTTGCCAGTTAAGCATGATGCTGAAAATGTGTCACATATGTGCATATGGTTTATACAGCAGCAAACTAATTTTTATCTTTCCTCGTTGTCAGGTTAAAAGCTAGATAGTGATGAAAATTCTGAAATGTTTTACATAAAATCTACAATTTCAGGGTGCATCAATGAAATGTTTTCTTACCGGCTTCTCTCTTTTTAGATTTAACTTTTGGTTCAACATCAACAAGTAAGGTGTCCAGTGGCAAGCTGTCCGGTAGAATGAAGTACCGGATGTTATTCCCTCGAATACTTAACGTCTCCAACTGGACGGGTTCTCTGTTTTTAACGGTCATTTTGACAGCTTTCAGATGTGTATTCATACTGACATCAACACCTAGAACAGAAATATGAACAATTAAACAGTCTGAGAAATTCAGGACATACATTAAAGGGGTTGTGCAGCACTAGAATATTGAGGAGATGTAATACCAGATGCAAACTATAGACAGGTGTGGTGCAGCTTTCGGAATAAAAGCACCCATGTTTTTCCAATTCTGGGCAACTCCTTTAACTACAGTATCAAGTCTCGAACTTAATGGGGTATTTCCCCCACTTGGACATGTATGGGATATGCCATAAATGTGCAATAGATGTTAGTCTCACCTCAGGGACCTGCACTTATCTGTAGGTACCCTGAGCACGTGAAGGTGGCCGCTAGCTGCCACATCCTAGCCACAGGGTTGCAGAGCAACTTGCAAGTTACCACAACAAATTCAGCATTTTTTTTTGCAATTCTGGAGTCACTTGCTAGTTGCGCTGCAACCCCATTGAGTTCAATGGATGCACTGCTATACAGCAGCAAGATGTGTAGCTCTAGTGATAGATAATCAGTTCTCCATTCTCCCTTATACTAGCATCTTCATGATGCTCCAAGGCCCTTTACTAATGAGCACAGGTTCAGGCACTGTAATAAAGACCAGAGGAGGCAGATGACTAGGCATGTCAGCATCCCCTCAGAATAGGAAGACAGGATTAAAGGGGTTGTCCAAGAGTAAAATAATTTCCACTGGGCTGGACCAATCCATAGCCTCAGTCACGTGTCTTTGGTAACCAATCACCACTGATGGGCGAGCAGCGATGGGACATCCCATTTCTTCTCCAGCAGGGACTGGAAGCTGAGACAGGAGTACGGTGCTGGCCTTGGTACAGTTTGCTCAGGTGAAGTTCTTGATATTGTGCCCAGCCCAATAGAAATTCAAGTGGTGCGTCACTTCAACAAATGGCATTTACATGTAGAGAAAGTTAATACAAGGAACTTTGCTGGCTTGATTCATTTTTCCATCATGAGCACCTTCATACGTGACGTGGATATAAAGTATTGCCTCTGATGAGACTATTCCAAGATGGCACCAGGTAACGAGAGACTTCATTTGCCCCGTGAATCCGCCATTACTGTAAGTGACGGAGCATGCACTGATGTATTACATTATGCACTTCACAATCATTAATAAACCCAGGTTTGGGTTCTTAATGTAAAACATGAATGCATGCTGTTACTTACAATAATGGCGCATGCATAGGGGCAGCAGTGTGACTCAGTGGGTAGCATTGGAGCCTTGCAGCGCTGAGGTACTAGGTTGAAATCCGACCAAGGACAACATCTGCATGGAGTTTGTATGTTCTCCCCGTGTTTGCGTGGGTTTCCTTTGAGTACTCCGGTTTCCTCCCACACTCCAAGGACATACCGATAGGGAACTTATATTCTGAGCCCCATTGGGGACAGTTGGGAATTATCGATACCCAATCTATACCAGGATTTGCCATTTACCAATACAAGGCTGCGCTACTACTGCGCAGCCTAGTATCACAGAACATGGAACGAGCTATTGAGTATTGGGATACTCGATACCATGCGAAAAAAAAAAAAAGCCACGTGCATTCTGTATTTTAAAAAATGGCGAATCGCACATTTTTTTTTCTGTTCCAGCGTTCACTGCATAGATTTTTTAAAATATTTTAATAGTTTGGACTTTTCTGACATTGCGATATGTAATATGTTTATTTATAGTTTATATATTTTATATGTGAAATTGGGAAAGGGAGTGATTTATACTTAATATTTTGTTGTTTGTTTTTTAACACTTTATTTAACCACTTAAAGACCACAGGTTTAAACCCCCCCTAGTGACCAGGCCCTTTTTTACAAATCGGCACTTCACAACTTTAACGGTTTATTGCTCGGTCATGCAACTTACCACCCAAATGAATTTTACCTCCTTTTCTTCTCACTAATAGAGCTTTCATTTGGTGGTATTTCATTGCTGCTGACATTTTTTGATATTAATCAAAATTTTTGCAAAAAAATGAAATTTTTCGCTTTGTTGTAAAATTTTTCAAATAAAACTACATTTCTATATAAATTTTTCTCTAAATTTATTGTTCTACATGTCTTGATAAAAAAATCCATTAAGTGTATATTTATTGGTTTGCGCAAAAGTTATAGCGCTTACAAACTATGGTACAAAAATGTGAATTTCCACATTTTGAAGCAGCTCTGACTTTCTGAGCACCTGTCATGTTTCCTGAGGTGCTAGAATGCCAGGATAGTATAAATACCCCACAAGTGACCCCATTTTAGAAAGAAGACACCCCAAGGTATTCCGTGAGGGGCATGGCGAGTTCCTAGAATTATTATTATTTTTTTTTTTTGGCAAAAGTTAGCGGAAAATTATGTATTTTTATGACGTCTGAATGGAGCCTTACAGGGGGGTGATCAATGACAGGGGGGTGATCAGGGAGTCTATATGGGGTGATCAGGGGTTAATAAGTGACAGGGGGGGGGGGGGGGGGGGGTGTGTAGTGATTGGTACTACTTTACAGAGCTGCCTGTGTCCTCTGGTGGTCGATCCAAGCAAAAGGGACCACCAGAGGACCAGGTATATTAGACGCTGTTAGCAAAACAGCGTCTGATATACCTTTCAGGGGTTAAAAAAAAAAATAAAAATATCGCATCTACAGCCTGCCAGCGAATGATCGCCGCTGGCAGGCTGTAGATGAACTCGTTTACCTTCCGATCCTGTGAACGCGCGCTCCTGTGAACGCGTTAGTGTGACCTGGGAGAGCTGCCACAATCACGCCTTTCGGCGTTAGCGAGACGGCAGGAGGTTAAAGGGCATTTTTGGGCTTGTTAAAATGCTTATTGAACGACTATTCCCTATATAGGGCTCTTACCTTTGTCTGTGGCTTCGTTTCATTAAAAATCAATATTTTAAAATAGGCAAATTACTTCACTACCAGCAAGTAGGGCGTCTTCTTTACATCACCGAAAGAGAAGTAGTCATCGGCACAGGCGCACTGAGGAGTGCTGAGGAGGCGAGCATCCACCTCAGAGCGCCTGCGCCGAATGAAGACAGGCGTGGGATTTGAAATACTGACAGGGCCAGCCGGAGTAGGAGAGCGCTCGCTGGCCCTGTCAATCAACTGGAGGAGGGGGCGTTTTTTTTGCAGCGGCTACCAGCAAGTAGACGCCCTACTTGCTGGTAGTGAAGTCATTTGCATATTTTAAAAGATCGATTTTTAATGAAACGAAGCCACAGACCAAGGTAAGAGCCCTATATAGGGAATAGTTGTTCAATAAGGATTTTAACAAGCCCAAAAATGAAAAATGTGTTTTGGGGGTGACAGAAGCCCTTTAATAACCATTTCCCCACTTAGGCGCTAGAACCAGAGATCTTTTCATCCCTTGTCCTATTCACCCAGATAGAGCTGTATTAGGGTGAACAGGACTTCACACTCCCCCTGCTGCTCTGTGCACACAGCAGCAGGGAGCCGACTATGGCAGCCAGGGCCTCAGTAGCATCCTGGCTGCCATGGTAACCGATCGGCGCCCCAGGCTTACACTGCTGGGGCTCCGATCAGAAGCTGCCACTGCCACGAATGAAGAGGAGGGGACTCTGTGGCCACTGCCACAAATTATTTTAATACTGGTGGTTTGAGAGGGGCGGGTGCACTGTGCCACCAATGAATTTAATACTGGGGGGTTGAGAGGGGCAGGCGCACTGTGCCACCAATGATTTTAATGGGGTGGGGAGTTGAGGGCGTCTGCGCCAACAATAATTAACCCTTAATACAGGAGGCAGGTGCCGGCAGCAGATCAGCGGCAGTTAACCCCTCAGGTGCCGCACCTGAAGGGTTAACTGCAGCTGATCGCAGCTCCCTGTCAGATGCAGGGTGCCGGCTATGCGATTCTGGTGCCGGCATGTGCCTCCTGTATTATGTATTAAAGACTACCTTATATGGGTCCAGACTTTAAGTATTAGGCTACACAGAGCGGCGCCCAGAGATGTCCCAGCACTTACTATTATCCCTGGGCACCGCTCCGTTCGCCCGCTGTGTCCCATATGCGAATTACTATCGGAGCAATGGGGAGGAGGTATCAGCTTCTCTCCTGGGCGTTCCTTCTCCCTGGCTGTAGCGCTGTCCAATTGCAAAAGTGTTGATTGGGTATCGAAATTTCGATACCCACAACAGCCCTAATTAGGACTAGCTCATTCATCTAAATTTTCTTGCTGGAATAGGAGAACTACAGTACCCAGAAAGATCATCAACATTAGGATTATTCATCTTAGAAAAAAAGATGACTGAGGGGAGATCTAATAACTATGTATAAATACACTGCTCAAAAAAATAAAGGGAACACAAAAATAACATCCTAGATCTGAGTTAATTAAATATTCTTCTGAAATACTTTGTTCTTTACATAGTTGAATGTGCTGACAACAAAAATCACACAAAAAAAAAAAAATGGAAATCAAATTTTTAAACCCATGGGAGGTCTGGATTTGGAGTCACACTCAAAATTAAAGTGGAAAAACACACTACAGGCTGATCCAACTTTGATGTAATGTCCTTAAAACAAGTCAAAATGAGGCTCAGTAGTGTGTGTGGCCTCCACGTGCCTGTATGACCTCCCTACAACGCCTGTGCATGCTCCTGATGAGGTGCGGACGGTCTCCTGAGGGATCTCCTCCCAGACCTGGACTAAAGCATCTGCCAACTCCTGGACAGTCTGTGGTGCAACGTGACGTTGGTGGATAGAGCGAGACATGATGTCCCAGATGTGCTCAATTGGATTCAGATCTGGGGAACGGACGGGCCAGTCCATAACATCAATGCCTTCGTCTTGCAGGAACTGCTGACACACTCCAGCCACATGAGGTCTAGCATTGTCTTGAATTAGGAGGAACCCAGGGCCAACCGCACCAGCATATGGTCTCACAAGGGGTCTGAGGATCTCATCTCGGTACCTAATGGCAAAAATATGGGTGGACAGCACTCCTAAGTGATGATGTGTCGGGTGCTCGTCTCCAGAAGGGGTGCTAAAAGGCCCCTAGTAAAGCAACTTGTAGATATCCAGAAAAATAAAAAAAATGGAGACAGCACGTCCAAAAGGTGCAGAAGGTGGAATTTATTCCGGGTGCAACGTTTCGGCTATGTGTTAGCCTTTTTCAAGCATGCATATACATCCAAAGGTGGGGATTATATACCCACATACAAAAACATGTGAGGGGGAGTGACCTGTGGTACAATTAATTTCATTGTCATCAGCATTTTGGGATAACATACCTTAAACCATGATGTGCAGGTGAGGTTGGGCAGGTAGCCTGTAGTGTTGGAGCCATCTGACTCTTCCGGTAGTGTGAGAGCCAGAATTGACATTTGTACACAAAGTAGGTGTTTTGGCGCACTAAGTGGGGGAGATAAAGGAAAAACAACGATGGTTTTTCACGGCACTCAATCCGGATTGGAAGCTCCAATACTGTACAGCGCACATGCGCAATGTCATTAAGTGCAATATCTGTAATGTGTCTAAATGCAGGATAATGTGTCCAAACGCAAACGCGGTCCACACATGACTGGCACCCACATCCGGAAGTCACCTGACCAGAAGTGCCGCTTTGGAACGCAAATGCGTTCCACGAGGGCTTGGCACCGGAAGTGACGATCCCGGCAGCTCGCTGCTGACACGCAGATGCGTTCCACCTGCATCAGACTTCCCTAGGCGTCCCTCATGGCGTGACGAACGGCTTCAACACTAGACCCCATGGCGTGTTTAATGGCTCCAACACTACAGGCTACCCGCCCAACCTCACCTGCACATCATGGTTTAAGGCAGTGTTTCCCAACCAGTGTGCCTCCAGCTGTTGCAAAACTACAACTCCCAGCATGACCGGACAACCTTTGGCTGTGCAGGCATGCTGGGAGTTGTAGTTTTGCAACAGCTGGAGGCACACTGGTTGGGAGACACTGGTTTAAGGTATGTTATCCCAAACTGCTGATGACAATGAAATTAATTGTACCACAGGTCACTCCCCCTCACATGTTTTTGTATGTGGGTATATAATCCCCACCTTTGGATGTATATGCATGCTTGAAAAAGGCTAACACATAGCCGAAACGTTGCACCCGGAATAAATTCCACCTTCTGCACCTTTTGGACGTGCTGTCTCCATTTTTTTATTTTTCTGGGTACCTAATGGCAGTCAGGCTACCTCTGGCGAGCACATGGAGGGCTGTGCGGCCCTCCAAAGAAATGCCACCCCACACCATTACTGACCCAATGCCAAACCGGTCATGCTGGAGGATGTTGCAGGCAGCAGAACGTTCTCCACGGCGTCTCCAGACTCTGTCACGTCTGTCACATGTGCTCAGTGTGAACCTGCTTTCATCTGTGAAGAGCACAGGGCACCAGTGGCGAATTTGCCAATCTTGGTGTTCTCTGGCAAATGCCAAACGTCCTGCACGGTGTTGGGCTGTAAGCACAACCCCCACCTGTGGACGTCGGGCCCTCATATCACCCTCATGGAGTCTGTTTCTGACCGTTTGAGCAGACACATGCACATTTGTGGCCTGCTGGAGGTCATTTTTCAGGGCTCCTCCTGTTCCTCCTTGCACAAAGGCGGAGGTAGCGGTCCTGCTGCTGGGTTGTTGCCCTCCTACGGCCTCCTACACGTCTCCTGATGTACTGGCCTGTCTCCTGGTAGCGCCTCCATGCTCTGGACACTACGCTGACAGACACAGCAAACCTTCTTGCCACAGCTCGCATTGATGTGCCATCCTGGATAAGCTGCACTACCTGAGCCACTTGTGTGGGTTGTAGACTCCGTCTCATGATACTATTAGAGTAAAAGCACCGCCAGCATTCAAAAGTGACCAAAACATCAGCCAGGAAGCATAGGAACTGAGAAGTGGTCTGTGGTCACCACATTCAGACCCACTCCTTTATTGGGGGTGTCTTGCTAATTGCCTATAATTTCCACCTGTTGTCTATCCCATTTGCACAACAGCATGTGAAATTGATTGTCACTCAGTGTTGCTTCCTAAGTGGACAGTTAAATTTCACAGAAGTGTGATTGACTTGGAGTTGCATTGTGTTGTTTAAGTGTCCCTTTATTTTTTTGAGCAGTGTATATCAGGGGTACCAAACCAAACTTCGGATTCCTAATTTTAAATGTTTTTAAAGATGCAGAAATTAATACTGAATTCTCATGTGACTTCGGGTGAAGCGAAGTTTGGCTCCACGGATCCAAGACATTTTAATGCTGTACAGAAACATTAAAAATGGAAGTGTTTGACCCAAATTACTTCAGATCTACGATCCAAAGCTCGATTCACATTATACCGATTAATCTACTTTCCCATCTGCGCTTTCCCCTTCTGCTATTGAGAACCGTCATTGGTCTCAATAGGGGGGAAAACGCTTCCATTTTGTCACCATTCATTTTCAATGGGAACAAAACTGAAGTGAATGGAGTGCACCAGGACGCATTCCGTTCGGTTTCATTGCGTTCCCATGACGCACACAAAAATGCTGCAAGCACCGTTTTTGAGTGTGTCCTGGGATGCGGAGCAAGACGGATCCGCCATGACACACAATGTAAGTCAATGGGGACGGATCGGTTTTCTTTGACACAATAGGAAACGGATCCGTCCCCCACTGACTTACAATGGTTTTAGAGACGGATCTGCCTTGGCTATTTTAGAGATAATACAAGCAGATCTGTTCATAACGGATGCAGACGGTTGTATTATCTTGGCGGAAGTGGTTTTGCCGATGACTGATTCGACAAAAACGCAGATGTGAAAGTAGCCTTAAACACCAGAGGGCCCTGTTATAATGAAGTAAAGAATACCTCCCAACCGGAGCATTACAAAACTCATGCTGAATTATAAAGATGGCACAAATCCTTTAAAGGGGTTGTCTCACTTCAGCAAATGGGATTTATTATGTGGAGAAAATTAATACAAGCCACTTACTAATGTATTATCCATATTGCTTCCTTCGCCGGCAGGATTCATTTTTCCATCACTTTATACGCTGCTCATTTCCATGGTTACGACCACCCTGTAATCCAGCAGCAGTGGTCGTGCTTGCACACTATAGGAAAAAGTGCAGGCCTCTCTGGTGGCAGAGCCCAGGGAAGTGCACAACGAGCAGTGTATAATGTGATGGAAAAATGAATCCAGCCAGCAAAGGAGGCAACATGGACAATCACAGTACATTAGGAAGTAGCCTGTATTAGCTTTGTCTACATGTTAAATGCCGTTTGCTGAAGGGAGACAGTCCATGCTTATAGAGAGGTACTAGCCGGGGCTCAGACCAGTAAGGGCATGTTCACATTTGCCTGTGAAAATAGTACATGCACGAGATCAGAGCTGTATGCATTTTGTAGGGATCCTAACTGCGCCTCCAATGTTAACATTACATGACCAGATGTCCCAAAAATGAAAGGGGGCTGTATAGGACTAGTTAAAGGTGGCGCCTTTCTTCCAAAAACAGCACCGCCCCGGGCCACAGGTTGTGTGTGGTATTACAACTCTAACCACTTCAGACAACACATGGACAAGTGTGGGGCCACTTTTGGAATAAAGCAGCCATCTTTTCCCCAATTCTGGACAGCCGATTGAACATTATGGGATATGAAAGGCACGGATATGGCAGCCGTGTTCATGTCTCCCCCATTGTGATTGGGCTAGCAGGAACCCTCTCCATACATTATCTAAGTGCAGCAATGGTGCCGCCGCCTACCTGTGATTGTGCCGTGAACCTGCGTCCCGTTCTTCAGCTCCACGGTAACCGTTTCATGGCTCAGTTTCATCAAAAACCTGCGAGAGACAGACAGCGCATAAGTACAGGCAGCAGCCCTGGCGATCTCCCAGTCCTTCTTCCCGCCGTATTCAATCCGCTGCCATCCAGCGCCCCTGCATGCTCACCTGACTAACTTCATGACTGCTCGCAAGCTGCGCGATACAACCGCCCTCTGGAGAAAGAAAGCGGGGGAAGCAGTGCTTTATTTATGTCTAACTATCCGTCTTCCAAAAAACGACAAAAAAAGCCGAACCGGAAGCCGGCTGAACACCGGATGTGACGTCGACCGCTGTGGGCGGTAATCTTCTATAGGCGCTAGAATGTAAGCTGTGAATGGAGACTTGTGTCTTCTCGTGTACCTGCAGCAGCCATTTTGTAGTAGTCCCATGAATAAAGAAACCTGCTCGCTGCGGTGCGTTTGTTTAAGGCTCTCTGACTATGTAATGCTTTTACGTAGTTTGTATGTGTTTTTAAATGCTTTGATATTTAATTTTTAAAATTCTGTGCTTGTTAGCTTTTTCTAATATACGTTGGCTTCTGGCACTAAAGGACTTGTGCTTCCTACTGTCCTGTATAGTCTAGTCACCAGAAAGGGGAGATGATCCAGACTCTCAGAAAGACTGCTGCTAGGGGGAGCATGCTGCATACAGAGGCGGCTCTAGACTTTGTGAGGCCTTAGGCGAAACTCGAACATAAGGCCCCCACGAAGATCGTTGGAATGCCCGTGATCTCCCGTACGGCGCCCCGGCTCAGTCCTCAAGAAATAAGTTGTGTCAACCACCGCACGGAGCAGTGGTGTGGTCAACACTCCCCCTCCATGTATCTCTATGGAAGACTCGGAGATACACAAGTGCTGTATCTGCGGCTCTCCCATAGATACATGAAGGGGGAGTGTTGACCACCGCTCCGGGCACAAGGAGATCCGGAGTACCTTACAGGAGATCGTGGGGGATCCCAACGGCCAGACCCCCCCGATTAGATACTTATCTCCTATCCTTTGGATAGGGGATTTATTTTCCTATCCCCGAGTTTCCCTTTAATATGCAGTGACATCACAGTAAAGGGTTAATATGCACAGTGACAACACAGTACAGGGCTTATATTCACAGTGCATATTAACACTTTGCATTAACCCTGGCCCAGTTCTCTAAATCGACCCTCCCCACACACACCGCATTTTGCTGTACTTGCTATACAGCAGCACATATCTGTCACACCCAGGGCCTCCCAGGTGACGTCTCCTCCGATGTAGATCTTCTCTGTCATCGTCTTCTCCATTCGGTCCGTACAACTTCTCTCAGCCGCCTCGTCTATGCAGAGTGTGACACACAGACATCTTAGCTTCCTCACATTTCTATCGTCATCCCCCAACCTGGAGTCCCCACAGTGTTATCCTGCTGTTCGCTGTGCCCCCCAATACCCCCAAATACTATCCTGAAGAAATAATAGTGCCCCCATAGTAATAGTACTCTTCATAGTCCCACCAATAGTAATTCCCTTCTAGAATGCCCCCATTAGTAATACTGCCCCCTACAGTGCTCCCATTATGTAATCTCCCCCACACTATGTAATTTTCCCCCATTAAGTAATTTGCCCGCCACACTGCCCCCATTAAGTGATTTGCCCCCCACACTGCCCCTATTAAGTAATTTGCCCCCACACTGCCCCCATTAAGTAATTTGCCCGCCACACTGCCCCCATTAAGTGATTTGCCCCCCACACTGCCCCTATTAAGTAATTTGCCCCCCACACTTCCCCCATTAAGTAATTTGCCCGCCACACTGCCCCATCATGTAATTTGCCCCCCACACTGCTCCCATTAAGTAATTTGCCCCCCCACACTGCCCCCATTAAGTAATTTGCCCCCCACACTGCCTCATTAAGTAATTTGTCCGCCACACTGCCCCCATCATGTAATTTTCCCCCCACACAGCCCCCATTAAGTAATTTGCCCCCCACACTGCCCCCATTAAGTAATTTGCCCGCCACACTGCCCCCATTAAGTAATTTTCCCCCCACACTGCCCCCATTAAGTAATTTGCCCCCCACACTGCCAGGGAGGGGGGACTCGGAGGGGGGTACAGCAGCCAGCAGGACAAGGACACACACCTGAACATCTTGGAGGATTCTTCTTCAGTTCAGTGGCACCAGTCCACACTCCACAGTGACAGTCCACCACCACTGACACTGTCTTCAGGGCGGCGCTGGCGGCAGCCAGAACGGTCGGGTCGGGTCACCTGACAACAGACACAGCCGGTGAGGTGAGCAGAGACCTGGCGGCTGGCGCTCCTTCTTTCCCTGCCCCGGCAGCGCTCTGAGGGCGGGGCGGGTCTGCCGTTGCATTTAGAGACGTGCCTGTGTGGCGGCACGCTCTGAGCCCCAGCAGCCTCTGCTCTCTTAAAGAGGCAGAGAGCAGAGGGGCTCAAGAGGCCTGGCCGCGGCGGCTCGTCTTAAGTTAATGTCTTTACTTAACTAGCACTAGGTCCAGAGAAGCAGACAATTAAATTGCGGCGGTGTCAGGTGCTGGTGGGAGCCAGAGCGAGGCCCCCACCAGCGCGAGGCCTTAGGCGGCGGCCTAAGTGGCCTAATGGAAGAGCCGCCTCTGGCTGCATATGTATTTACATTGACTTCAATAGGAGCTATGTGTATGCAGTGAGCAGTTGCAGGAATACAGAAATGTAACATTCAGTTCTGTGGTCTGAGCTTCAATGATAATTAATCCTTTATTAACAACAATTCTTGTTTATATAGCACCACCATTCCGCAGCACTTTATAATTCATGGGGTACATGTACAAAACAAAATAGACATCACTGAATTAAGGCTAATATGTAGTGTCCCACTAGGTAGGCGTGGGCACTACACAAGGGTCAATTGGTTCACGTGTTACTTCTGCTCACAAGGGACAGTAATATTATATTTAACTGTGCATTTTAATGTATTTTCTATGTGTTTTTACATGCAATATTTCCCCTGTGACATGCATAGCAGGCCTAGTTGGGTGTAGTTAGGCATTGTAGACACTAGAGGGAGATAGGGAGCCCCTAGTATAAATATCAAGGCCCAGACAGGGAGGAGTTAGATCATAGTCAGGAGTCTGTGGAGACAGAAGTGAGAAGGCACCAGCCAGAGATATGCTGAGGGCCTCCTCCTGACATGCAGCTTGATAGCCCTGGTTTCTAGTTGCACTAGGAGGCTAGGAAGAGTAAAGCCTGCCTGGAGACCAGTCATCCAACCAACAGAGATGAGACACCCCAGTAGTAGGAGAGAACCTCCTGGGAGCAACCTGCAGTAGCCCTCACAGCAAGGACACTACCACAAGTACAGATAAGTAACCTGAGGGGCAGAAGTGTTTAATATAAAGCAAGTGCCAATACTGGAGGAAGGAATTCATATACCAAGGATTTAAGCCAGCAATTAGGCATCCGGGCCTTGGGATCCAGCCAGCTAGAATAGCTGAGGGGATAGAGCAGCATTGTACTGCAAAGCATTAACTGTGTACCCTCCAAGTATCTTGCAAGATTATACCTGCCATATTGTGGAGTAAACCTGCTGTGCATTTATACTGTCAAGGACTGCATTATCATCTACTGCAATTACTTGTATAAAGTTGGACTGTTTCCTGAAGTAAAGCAATGTTTGGTTTACCATCTGTGTACTCCATTAATCCTCCTACAAATCGGTGTGCCACCGTTACAGGCACTGGCGTCACGATTCTTAAAGGGACCTTGCCTCAGGCACTCAAAACACCTGCAACATCCAGGGCACCTCACCCAACATCAAGCCAGGTCTCTCCATACAGAGTGTGCCCCAGAGGAACTTGTGTCTACCTCTCATTCACTGCTGCATGCCTGCCCAAGGTTCTCCTCCAAAAAGTGAGTAACCCTCGATTGCCCATAACCGTAACCTCACTGTCGCTATACCCTGCAGGTCTGGCGTGCTGCAAATATACAATTGAAACGCTAGAAATGAAGGCGCTATGGATCGGGAATTGGATCTCATATCCACATTTTCTGGGAATGCTCCTTGATACGTCCTTTTTGGTCTATAGTGCAGGACATTCTCTTCCAAATTCTCAATATTAGGTTTCCATTAGACCCTTTTATTTTTTTTGTTGAACATGCCTCATATCCCATTGAAACAGCACTTCCTAAGACTATATAATTGTATAAACAGCTGGGCACTCACTGATAATTGGCACCAAAAGCAACATTTATAAAAAACGTATAAATAGACACTAAATGCATGTATTTAACTCCTGTATAAATAGCACAACAAACTAACAGCATAAAATCTATTATTTAAAATATGAGAAAGTGAAAGACAGTTGCGATCCTATGGTATATGTGTAATCTTCCAAATGTGGATAACGCACAGTCTTTTACTTCATATGCGGCCGTTCATACAAAGATAGCCCATGCCAAGCTCAATCTAAGGTTCCCATGCAGTCACTTAGAGCGATAATTGGATATTCCAATAAAAAGAAAGACGGTCCAGCTTCACTGAAAAATACTTGAGGCTTTATTTCATCCCGTGCAGATAAAAACCAACATACAGCAATGCAGAAAATCGACCGGTTTCGGATCACTATAGATGTGGATCCTTAGTCATGATGTGCCAATTTGCACATCATGACTAAGGATCCACATCTATAGTGATCCGAAACTGGTCGATTTTCTGCATTGCTGTATGTTGGTTTTTATCTGCACGGGATCAAATAAAGCCTCAAGTATTTTTCAGTGAAGCTGGACCGTCTTTCTTTTTATTGGAATCTGCTGTTGCACCTAAGGTTCAGGGTGAGGTTCGGGCTCCTGGCTTCCTGTGGATGAGCGCGACATCTTCCAGTGTTGCTCCAAGATAATTGGATATTGTAATATTTCCACTTTATATATTATGTGCAGTAGGATAGTGTCCCGTAGCAATTAAGCGGCGTCCCGCTACACAAGCTGCATGAGCGGCGTCCCGCTGCACAGAGCTGTATATTATCAGTCTCACAGACATAAATTGTTCAGTGAACTCAGAACTGTACAGCATAAAGTAGAGGTCTTACCGGGGTATTGTACATGTATGCCGTATTTTCTAAGACGCTGCGTTCTTAGTGTAGCTCTTTACACTCATGTCTTATAGGTCCCACCGCCTGTCTGTACCACGCGGGCTTGCACCGTACGCTGACCTTTGCCTGTATTCCGATGCCGGTTCACTTTGTAACCAATGCCGTTTTTCGCGCGGGCAGGTGGTTCTATGTTCAGCAGCTTGTAATGACCCCCGGCATCTTTTTTTTTACGGATGTTTATTGATGCTGTACTGTAATCCAACGATGTTATTCTGGTATTAACAATTAGAAGTTCTCTTTTTCTTTTATGGGAGAGCGGTACCATACGCGTTTCGGGACTACTAACGGTCCCTTCCTCAGTGGTTACTTATCCCCCATAATCCCACCTTATTTATAAGGGGTTTAGTCTTTTCCAAAATATGGCATGGATTTAATTAATAGCATTGCATAGGCTTTTCATACAATCTTAAAGTTTGAGGAAAACCATAACGCAATTTTAAAATTGAAAGAAAAAGACATACAATCACATATTTCAAAATGTAATGTCCAAAAAACTATAAAACGCAAAGAGGATCATAATGCGGTTCTGGTGCGTTTGTGATGCGATTCTATCCTAATTGTACATTTTTTACTCCTTTAATCTAAGAACATATTGGAAGAGGGTCTGTATAACTCCCTTAATACATTTTCCTCTTGAAAAGGGTCCTCATTTACATAAATAATAAATAGTAAATGTAAAAATCGGTAGTGTTGGAGGCGGCGCTGGTTGGGTCCTATGAAGCTCTGACGAATCTGGTGTATAGGGGAGGTGGTGCTCTAGGCCCTAGGAAGTATAGGGAAGCTATGGTGACGGTTATTGAGGCATGGGTAAGGTTTGTGGAGACACATATGGAGAATCAGGCAGGAGAAACATGGTCCCCATATACCCCACTGTGGCGCAATAAGTACCTTCCCGAGCTCTTACACCTTTCAGATTTTGAGTTCTGGCCTCGGAAGGGTCTTAAGTACTTAACACAGCTGTTCCATGAAGGGGTTTTCCGCTCCTTCGAGAGTCTAAGATCGGAATTCCTGCTGCCCCGGACAAGCTTTTACCGCTTCCTCCAGTTGAGACACGCATGTGGAAAGCAGTTTAAATCCCTGACCCTGAACTTAGAGTGCGGCCCACTGGAATCAGTAGCCAGGAGGGAGCAACCGTACAAACCAATTTCTTCCTTTTATATTGAAATTGTTAAGATGCAAGAGTCTCCTATTCGGCGATCCTTTGTCAGATATTCAGCGGATATCCCTGAGTTGGAAGACTCTCATTTGGAGGAGTGGCGGCTGGGGTGGAGGAGGTCTGTTATAAGTGCTCGGGATCAGCTCATTCAGGTTAAATGGATGCATAGGGTATACTTGACCCCGATGCGTCTTTATCAGATGCGGCAAATATCGAACCCGGTGTGTGACAGATGTGGGGAGGCTAGGGGCTCCTTTTTTCATATGGTTTGGCTGTGCCCGATAATGCAGGTATATTGGAAGGGGGTGTGCAACTTCATTAATATTAAGTTGGGGCTTCCGGGGATTTGTGACCCTGTGGTATGTGTACTGGGGCTAGTTTCTGAACTGACTCCATCCAAGTACAGTAGAACGTTGTTACGACTGTTGATGTTTTATGGGATGAAGAACATACTTTTGAACTGGAAACCGTCCAAGTGTCCTACAGTGGACCAATGAGTGCACCTTATAAATAAAGACCTTCAGATGTACAAATTGACATATGAAGCAAGGGGAGTGCCTGATCGATTTGACAAAATTTGGGGCCTGTGGGTGCAAGCTGAAGGCACGGCTTGAAGGATTGTTGGTGGTGGGGACTGTACTACCCAAGCGTGTGTATGAGTGTGAATGTGGAATGAGTGAGTTCTGGGTGCAATTTAGTGATGACAGTGATGCTCTGTATTAAAGTCACACTTATGTCTCTTACTGTCAAGAAATATGATAATGATGGACTTGCTTATGCGAGTGATTGTGTTATGATAAATTGTTCCTTCCCTTTGGGACTGTTGTACTTAATGCAAAAGTGTTAAATAAACGCTATAAAAAAAAATAAATGGAAAAATGAAAATAAAACCTAAAAAAGGTGAGGTACATATTAATATGGATTCTCCTACTTTCTCTTTATACAGGAATCAAGTCTTGGAACAAGACAAATGTAAGGAGAAGATGGATGATACTATAGGTGGGGGCCTATTGTCAAGGGGGATCGGTCAAAAATTAAAACAATGACACTGTCCACCGTCGGCAAATACAGGAAACCAAATAATTAGAATACTGCATTCAATCCAGTGGGTAAAAGATTATTAAACCAAAAAATAATTTTTGTTTCTAATCTTGACATCTTCCCTATATGGTCTCCTCCCCTCCAATCCTTGTGTACCTTTTCAATCACAGCAAATTTCAGACCGGATGGGTCTTGATTATGTACCAATTTAAAATGGTTAGACAGGGAATGATTTTCAAAACCTTTTCTTATATTAGATAAATGTTCGGAGATACGTTTTTTTAAAGGTCTTTTTGTCCTTCCAATGTACTGTCGTTTACATGGGCATTCGATAATATAAATATCGTAATTCGAATTACAGGTAAGAAAATCCTTTATGGTGTATTTATGTTTATTTGACATAGAAATAATTTCTGCTGTCTTTTTAGGAAAAGAGGTCACTTTGCAGTTTTTACAATTTCCACTATGCTGTACAGTTCTGAGTTCATTGAACAATTTATGTCTGTGAGACTGATAATATACAGCTCCGTGCAGCGGGACGCCGCTCATGCAGCTTGTGTAGCGGGACGCCGCTTAATTGCTACGGGACACTATCCTACTGCACATAATATATAAAGTGTAAATATTACAATATCCAATTATCTTGGAGCAACACTGGAAGATGTCGCGCTCATCCACAGGAAGCCAGGAGCCCGAACCTCGCCCTGAACCTTAGGTGCAACAGCAGATTCCAATAAAAAGAAAGATGGTCCAGTTTTACTGAAAACCACTTGAGGCTTTATTTGATCCCGTGCAGATAAAAACCAACATACAGCAATGCAGAAAATCGACCGGTTTCGGATCACTACACTGCGTGCAGAATTATTAGGCAAATGAGTATTTTGACCACATCATCCTCTTTATGCATGTTGTCTTACTCCAAGCTGTATAGGCTCGAAAGCCTACTACCAATTAAGCATATTAGGTGATGTGCATCTCTGTAATGAGAAGGGGTGTGGTCTAATGACATCAACAGCCTATATTAGGTGTGCATAATTATTAGGCAACTTCCTTTCCTTTGGCAAAATGGGTCAAAAGAAGGACTTGACAGGCTCAGAAAAGTCAAAAATAGTGAGATATCTTGCAGAGGGATGCATCACTCTTAAAATTGCAAAGCTTCTGAAGCGTGATCATCGAACAATCAAGCGTTTCATTCAAAATAGTCAACAGGGTCGCAAGAAGCGTGTGGAAAAACCAAGGCGCAAAATAACTGCCCATGAACTGAGAAAAGTCAAGCGTGCAGCTGCCAAGATGCCACTTGCCACCAGTTTGGCCATATTTCAGAGCTGCAACATCACTGGAGTGCCCAAAAGCACAAGGTGTGCAATACTCAGAGACATGGCCAAGGTAAGAAAGGCTGAAAGACGACCACCACTGAACAAGACACACAAGCTGAAACGTCAAGACTGGGCCAAGAAATATCTCAAGACTGATTTTTCTAAGGTTTTATGGACTGATGAAATGAGAGTGAGTCTTGATGGGCCAGATGGATGGGCCCGTGGCTGGATTGGTAAAGGGCAGAGAGCTCCAGTCCGAATCAGACGCCAGCAAGGTGGAGGTGGAGTACTGGTTTGGGCTGGTATCATCAAAGATGAGCTTGTGGGGCCTTTTCGGGTTGAGGATGGAGTCAAGCTCAACTCCCAGTCCTACTGCCAGTTTCTGGAAGACACCTTCTTCAAGCAGTGGTACAGGAAAAAGTCTGCATCCTTCAAGAAAAACATGATTTTCATGCAGGACAATGCTCCATCACACGCGTCCAAGTACTCCACAGTGTGGCTGGCAAGAAAGGGTATAAAAGAAGAAAATCTAATGACATGGCCTCCTTGTTCACCTGATTTGAACCCCATTGAGAACCTGTGGTCCATCATCAAATGTGAGATTTACAAGGAGGGAAAACAGTACACCTCTCTGAACAGTGTCTGGGAGGCTGTGGTTGCTGCTGCACGCAATGTTGATGGTGAACAGATCAAAACACTGACAGAATCCATGGATGGCAGGCTTTTGAGTGTCCTTGCAAAGAAAGGTGGCTATATTGGTCACTGATTTGTTTTTGTTTTGTTTTTGAATGTCAGAAATGTATATTTGTGAATGTTGAGATGTTATATTGGTTTCACTGGTAAAAATAATCCTCAAAAATACAACTTGCCTAATAATTCTGCACTCCCTGTATAGATGTGGATCCTTAGTCATGATGTGCAAATTGGCACATCATGACTAAGGATCCACATCTATAGTGATCCGAAACCGGTCGATTTTCTGCATTGCTGTATGTTGGTTTTTATCTGCACGGGATAAAATAAAGCCTCAAGTATTTTTCAGTGAAGCTGGACCTTCTTTCTTTTTATTGGAATATCCAATTATCGCTCTAAGTGACTGCATGGGAACCTTAGATTGAGCTTGGCATGGGCTATCTTTGTATGAACGGCCGCATATGAAGTAAAAGACTGTGTGCGTTATCCACATTTGGAAGATTACACATATACCATAGGATCGCAACTGTCTTTCACTTTCTCATATTTTAAATAATAGATTTTATGCTGTTAGTTTGTTGTGCTATTTATACAGGAGTTAAATACATGCATTTAGTGTCTATTTATAAGTTTTAATATATGTTGCTTTTGGCGCCAATTATCAGTAAGTACCCAGCTTTTTATACAATTATATAATCTTCAGTTGTAGAGTGGGTGTAGCTATACAGCTGTGAGTACCACGTTTTTGGCTGTCCGACACTCTGGTGCAGCTTCATTACACTTATTACACTTCCTAAGACTAACTTTGCACATTTTGACGGCAGCCAGACGCCTGATTGAGTTTTTGGAAGAGATCTGTCCCACCTTCGCAGCTTGATCTTATTACTAGTGTTGCTGAGGTTAGAAGAATGGAACATTTAGCAGCCATACTGGTTAATCAGACCGATCGATTTGAGAAAACTTGGCGATTGTGGGATGAGTATTTTGACTCACGCTCTTAGCCATCAATGGTACTAGTTTTCCTACCCCTCCTTTCCCCTTTTTGTCTTGTCTTGTGGCGTCTCCCCTTTGTACGTGTTTATTGCCCATATGGCTCTTTGTGACAAACATCACAATTTACTGTATACTTTACCTTTTCTTACTAAACTGATTTTAGTATATGTATCTTGCGGATATCTTTTTGTTATCTTTATCGTTATTGGATTTATTTTTGCCTCCTTGATTATCTATGCATTTAATGGACGAATGATTGCTTTCATTGGTGTATTACTTTATTATATACAATACTTTAATAAAAAGACAATTACACAAAAAAAGAAATGAAGGCGCTGCTCACAAGAGCTTACAATCTATGAGGAAATGGGGGTGACACAAAAGGTAAAATTGCAAAAGGTAAATTTTAGATAAACATGTTTAAAAATGTTTTAAATCTCCTGAAATGTATTTTTGTAATACACTTTATTAATGAATTTTGCTATTCTACTAAACAAATAGGCTTCATGTGCCTATCGCACTCTAGAATCAGTACAGTCACATGTCAGTAGTCTATGATTGTACAGATTCCACTGTACTGGTGGAATAAGAGGCATGGCGAGCGCTGTCCTCCCTGTGCCCGCTCCGCTTAGATAAAATTATGGTATAGTACATTAGTACCCTTGTCTAAACATATATGACAGGTTAGTTACCCTTTCAGGCTCAAAAAAGTTACCATAGAGCGTTTGGCTGCTAAATAAAAATATTCTGAAGTCTAATGCACTTTTAGTTGCCACATGTTATCACATCTGATATTGCAGGTAACAGACGTGTGGCGCAGAGGGGAGTAAAGGGGAGAACTCTTTCACTAGGGAGAGGGAGGAGTGGTGACCCCTAACTCACCTAGCACTGGTACCTGGCTGTCCTGACGTCCCTAGACGGGCTGCTAACCCGTACGCCGATCACGTGCCTCGTCCCTGGCTTACCCTGAAAATAAGCCCTAGGTAGTGAGTAGGACGGTGGGAGCTCTAGTCCTCACCACTGACACCTAGGGTAACAACAGAGAAAGGACAAACACCACAAACAATCCCATAAGGAAGACAAACAGGAGAGAACCGGAGATCCAACAGCACCAGTTCCAACACCTCCATAACTCCACCAGAGGTCAGAATAGAAGATCTGGAAGGAAGGTCTATATCTGGCAACAAGGGAAGCAGAAAGGGAGAATATATAGTAGCTGTGAGTGGCTGACAGAGAACAGCTGATAGGAAAAGCTACAGATTTCTAACTGGGACAAAAAGGATTGCAAACCTAAGCAGGAAAACCTGGACTGGAATCCATTCCCACCACTAGGTCATGGAGCGATCTCTTGAGAAACCGAGCGAGTAGCCACCTGCTGCGACCTTCTGACCCCAGGCACAACAGGGTCAGCGATAGGGCGTGACACCCTTGTGACACATGTATAATGAATTTAACATGACCTCACCTAATACACATAGGTGACGTCTCTACTGATTTGCATTGTTCTCTTTCTTCTTCTCTATTTGGTCCAGACCATCATGACAACTTCTCCCGAAGACTGCAGAGTTTACTGCACAAACATCTTTGGTCAGGGGTGTGCAGCCCCCTCTGCTATATAGGAAGACACCAGTATTAATAAATAGCACAGGGGGGTAGATGGGGGCCTGTTACATATTTTGCATTAGGGATCAGGAGATACAGGTTACACCTATGCCTTTGACTCATTGCTTCTGCTGTTCATTCTCACCTTCTATAGTAAAGAAACGGCCTGTCTAGCTGCTCTCTTAACACTGCTATCCTGTAGCTTCCACCAATACTGTGCCTGCTGCTGACCCCATTACTGTACCAACAGAGTTGCCCAATGACCCCAAATACTGTAGTATCAAAATAAAAGTGCCCAAGGGCGCAGAAACACAAGTAGAAAATGAACGGAACCAATGCAGACTTTAAGCATCAAACCCCAGATGAGAGCCTAAAATAGCTTCAACTACAGAACATAGACCCCAGGCATATGTAAAGGCACTTTAAGATAAGTATTTTAGTTATTTTATAATAAGCCATGTAGATTAGTGTTTGCCTTATTTTAACATACAGAATTCACAGCGCTCCAGAGGAAGGTGTCAGATCGCTGATGGAGAGTTTGTTGTGATGTTAGATTACTGATGTAAGGTTGTATTGGAGCACGACATGGAGTAGTGATATTGCGGTGAAGAGGAGAAGAGTGATGAATTGATGGACTGTTGATATATAAATGCATTGGGGTAGGATAGTGAATTAACTATATGGATGGATGGTGACTGTTGCTGTGAATAGTGGATGGTGATGAAATAGGGTGGCTGATGTAGATAAATGAAACTGGTATTAGGAAAATGGGATAGAGATAAATATTGGAAGGATGAGAATTTGATGAAATTTAAGTATCAGGTCGCTGATGATTGATGTGGGGGGAAAGGTATATGGCATTATTGGTGCTGGTTTGTAGCAAGGAAATGATATGGTAAAATGCAAGGGCTTTAAAAGTGGGTAATAGTATGGCTGTATGAATGGAAAATGAGGGAGATGTATGAATGGGAAATAAGTGGTGAATGAATTTGGATGGTTGATGTAAATATATGAATTAGGCTACTTTCACACTAGCGTTCGGGTGTCCGCTCGTGCGCTCCGTTTGAAGGGGCTCACGAGCGGCCCCGAACGCATCCGTCTGGCCCTAATGCATTCTCAGTGGAGGCGGATCCACTAAGAATGCATCCGCCTGCCAGCGTTCAGCCTCCGCTCCGCTCAGTGAGCGGACACCTGAACGCTGCTTGCAGCGTTCGGGTGTCCGCCTGGCCGTGCGGAGGCGAGCGGATCCGTCCAGACTTACAATGTAAGTCAATGGGGACGGATCCGCTTGAAGATGACACCATATGGGTCAATCTTCAAGCGGATCCGTTCCCCATTGACTTACAATGTAAAGTCTGAACGGATCCGCTCAGGCTACTTTCACACTTAGAAAATTTTCTAAGTTTTAATGCAGACGGATCCGTTCTGAACGGATGCGAACGTCTGCATTATTGGAGCGGATCCGTCTGATGAAACATCAGACGGATCCGCTCCGAACGCTAGTGTGAAAGTAGCCTAAATTGAGAGAGGAATGTTGAATTAATGGGCTGCTGATATATTGTTAATCATGAATCTCCTCATTTCTAATTGTCAGCACAGGTTCAGCCGGTCCAACATAAAGTGACCCATGTGATACAAAATATAGCGATTACAACTACAGTATACACAAACTATGTACTGTACAACAGACACTATGTTATCAATATACTGTAGAAGAGATAAAGTACCTACAGTACTACTCTCTACATAGTGTCAGCTTATTCACCAGTGGAACTATATAATCAGAGATTATTGGATATTTGTTCCACTAAGCAGCTGCATAATCAACAGAAGAATTATTTTACTTTATTTCTTTAAATTCACATACCTTTATCGATTCCTTTTTTGCTAGCAAGATTGTGGATAATAACATTCATCTACGTATATAATATGGCACAATAGTGATTGCTATTCCTCTGCTCAGTGCAGAAGTCACTATAGGATTTATAATATTGCACACTTACAGGATAATAGGCTTTGCCAGTTATACCAGTGAGTCTGCAATCTGTTTAGTATACAGTAAATCTATGTCAGGGGTGGGCAACTTTACAGACACAAAGAGCCCCAAAAAAAAAACGTATGACTACGAGGAGCCACAAGCTACACATTTACACACGAGTCACCGTACTTTTTACCCTACAAGATTCACCTAGGTTTTAACAAAGAAAAATAAGAAATATATATATATTTCATCAGACCTCAGATCAGACTCCTAAATCAGATCCCCAATCCTCATCTGACCTAAAATAAGATCCCCAAACCTCATCAGATCTCCAAATCAGACCCCCAAAATAAGACCCCTATGCTCGTATCAGACAACACAAATCAGACTCCCAGTAACAGACCCTCAGTGCTCAGATCTCCCCCCCAATGCTCAGATCTGCCCCCCAATGCTAAGATCTCCCCCTTTCTCAGATCTGACCCCATACTCAGACTTGACAAACCCATGCTCAAACAAGACACCCCATGCTCAAAACTGAACCCCCATGCTCAGATTCCCCCCCCATGCCCAGATCAGACCCCCATTGCTCAGATCAGGACCCCCTAATGCTCAGATCAGACCCCCATTGCCCAGATCAGGACATACCCCCCATGCTCAAATCAGAACCTCCCATGTTTAGATCAGACCCCTATGCTCAGTTCTATAATTTGAAAAAAATCTCTTCCCTCTCCTGATCAGGCACTGGGCTCCTGCTCTGGCAACTGCTACTCTGCAGGTCTGACACGCTCTCCACTGTGACCTGATGAGCACAACGTCAGGTCATAGTGCATGTCTCCAGGTACTACATTCTCACACTGTGTGCATCAGGACGTAGCGGAGAGTGAGCTGGAGCTGAAAAGTATTAACAGTGCCCGATCAGAAAAAGAGATCTGACCATGGGGTGGAGAGTGAGCCGGCCTGACTGCTTCCCGGCGCCACAGCTAGGAGCCAGGCCAGGCCGCACTTGAAGAAGCAAAGAGCCGCATGTGGCTCAAGAGCCACAGGTTGGCCACCCCTGATCTATGTTATACTGTAGCTCCTAGATATTTTTACCATTTATGATTATTAACCGCTTCACGTCCGCCCATAGACTATAAACGTCCTATGGGTGGACGTCTATTTCTGACAGCACGTTTTAAAACGTCCTGTCAGAAATAGCAGCTGCACGCTAATCGTGCAGCTACTGATCGGGTTGCCCGCTATCAGTGACAGCAGGGCAACCCTAAGACAAGGCAGGGACAGTGCCCAGGTGTCCCTGCCTTCCGGATCGCTGCAGACACAGCGCTCACCGCCGTGACCGGAGTGTGCAGGAGCTGTGTGAGGTCTCTCAGAGACCTCGATCAGCCCTGCTGTGAGGCTGTACAGCGCTGGATTGCTGCTGTACAGCCTCTCTAGGGGTGCATTTGTCCTGTAACTGGGGCTACTATGTCAGCCCCAGTTACAGGAGAAATCAACAGTGAAAAAAAAAAAGAAAAAGTGAAGCAAATGTCCCCCAGAGGTCTTGTATGACCTTATGGGGGACGAAAAGTGTAAAAAAAAAAAAAAAAAATAAAGGGTTGAAAAAAAAAAAAAAAAAAAAAGTTTCACATGTAAAAAAAAAAAAAAAGATCCCAAGTTAGGAATAAAAAAAAAAAATTAAAAATAGAAAAAATAAAATAAAATAGACATATTTGGTATTGCCGCGTCCGTAAAAATTAGCTCTATAAAAATATCACATGACCTAACCCCTCGGGTGAACACCGTAAAAAAAAAAAAAAAAAAAAACAGTGTCAAAACAAGCAATTTTTGTCACCTTGCATCACAAAAGGTGCAACACCAAGTGATCAAAAATGCGTATGTCCCACAAAATAGTACCAATAAAACCGTCACCTCATCCCGCAAAAAATGAGCCCCTACATAAGAAAATCTCTCAAAAAATAAAAAAACTATAGCTCTCAGAACATGGACACATTAAAACATAATTTTTTTGTTTCAAAAATGCTATTATTGTGTAAAACTTTAATAAATGAGAAAAAGTATACATATTAGGTATCGCCACGTCCGTAACAATCTGCTCTATAAAAATGTCACTTGACTGAACCCCTCAGGTGAACGCTGTAAAAATAAATAAATAGAAACTGTGCTAAAACAACCAATTTTTTGGTCACCTTGCCCCATAAAGTGTTATAATGAATGATCAAAAAATCATATGTACCCAAAAATAGTACTAATAAAACTGGCACCTTATCCCCTAGTTTCCAAAATGGGGTCACTTCTTGGGAGTTTCTACTGTAAGGGTGCATCAGGGGGCTTCAAATGGGACATGGCATCTAAAAACCATGTGGAGTTCCTTTTCTTCTGCGCCCTGCCGTGTGCCCATACAGCAGTGTATGACCACATGTGGGGTGTTTCTGTAAACCGCAGAATCTGGGTAATAAATATTGAGTTTTGTTTGGCTGTTAACCATCGATGTGTTAAAGAAAAAAATTGATCAAAATGGAAAATCTGCCAAAAAAGTGAAATTTAAAAATTTGATCTCCATTTTCCTTTAATTCTTGTGGAACGCCTAAAGGGTTAACAACGTTTGTAAAATCTGTTTTGAATACCTTGAGGGGTGTAGTTTCTACAATGGGGTCATTTATGGGGGTATCCACTATGTAGGCCCCACAAAGTGACTTCATACCTGAACTGGTCCTTAAAAAGTGGGTTTTGGCAATTTTCTTGAAAATTTGAAGAATTGCTTCTAAACTTCTAAGCCTTCTAACGTCCTAAAAAAATAAAATGACATTTCCAAAATGATGCCAACATAAAGTAGACATATGGGGAATGTTAAATAATAAATATTTTATGAAGTATCACTTTCTGTTTTAAAAGCAGAGAAATTTAAATTTAGAAAATTGCAAATTTTTCAAATTTTTGGGTAAATTTGGGATTTTTTCATAAATAAAGGTGAAATATTTTGACTCAAATTTATGACTATCATGAAGTACAATGTGTCACGAGAAAACAATCTCTGAATGACTTGGATAAATAAAGGCGTTCCAAAGTTATTACCACATAAAGTGAGATATGTCAGTTTTGCAAAATTTGGCCTGGTCAGGAAGGGGGCAAATGGCCCAGATGGGAAGTGGTTAATATAAGTGAAATTAATACGGCACAATAGTGATTGCTATTACCGCATTAAACCAGTAGGGAAATTATATCTTTTTTTTAATTATTATTTTTAACTTTTTTTTGCCTCTATAATACATCGCAGTACACTATATAGTGTACTGCAGTGTATTGTGACTTTGCGCTTAGCCTGATCAGGCTTAGCTATACCATGGCAAGCAGGAAGCCTGGCTCTGGTTGCCATGGTAACTATCTAGACAGCGCAGCGCCCCAAGGGGAAGGGAGCTCCCTCCCTGTTAACTCTTTCAATACAGCGGTCCCTATGGACCGTGGCATGGAAGGCGTAAATGGCTGACATCAGTGCCAGCACTGATGTAGGCCGTTTCAAGCAAAGTGTCAGCTGTATGCTGATACTTTGCTAACCGCTCCGGCCATTCTGAAAATAGGGAAAGGGAGGGGGAATGGGGGAATCGCCCGCCTGAAATGGGGCTATATATATATATACACTGCTCAAAAAAATAAAGGGAACACAAAAATAACACACCCTAGATCTGAGTTAGATAAATATTCTTCTGAAATACTTTGTTCTTTACATAGTTGAATGTGCTGACAACAAAATCACACAAAAATTTAAGAATGGAAATCAAATTTTTTAACCCATGGAGGTCTGGATTTGGAGTCACCCTCAAAATTAAAGTGGAAAAACACACTACAGGCTGATCCAACTTTGATTTAATGTCCTTAAAACAAGTCAAAATGAGGCTCAGTAGTGTGTGTGGCCTCCACGTGACTGTATGACCTCCCTTCAACGCCTGTGCATGCTCCTGATGAGGTGGCGGACGGTCTCCTGAGGGATCTCCTCCCAGACCTGGACTAAAGCATCTGCCAACTCCTGGACAGTCTGTGGTGCAACTGTGTGCTGTAAGCACAACCCCCACCTGTGGACGTCGGGCCCTCATATCACCCTCATGGAGTCTGTTTCTGACCGTTTGAGCAGACACATGCACATTTGTGGCCTGCTGGAGGTCATTTTGCAGGGCTCTGGCAGTGCTCCTCCTGTTCCTCCTTGCACAAAGGTGGATAGAGCGAGACATGATGTCCCAGATGCGCTCAATTGGATTCAGGTCTGGGGAACGGGCGGGCCAGTCCATAGCATCAATGCCTTCGTCTTGCAGGAACTGCTGACACACTCCAGCCACATGAGGTCTACCATTGTCTTACATTAGGAGGAACCCAGGGCCAACCGCACCAGCATATGGTCTCACAAGGGGTCTGAGGATCTCATCTCGGTACCTAATGGCAGTCAGGCTACCTCTGGCGAGCACATGGAGGGCTGTGCGGCCCTCCAAAGAAATGCCACCCCGCAACCATTACTGACCCAATGCCAAACCGGTCATGCTGGAGGATGTTGCAGGCAGCAGAACGTTCTCCACGGCATCTCCAGACTCTGTCACGTCTGGCGAATTTGCCAATCTTGGTGTTCTCTGGCAAATGCCAAACGTCCTGCACGGTGTTGGGCTGTAAGCACAACCCCCACCTGTGGACGTCGGGCCCTCATATCACCCTCATGGAGTCTGTTTCTGACCGTTTGAGCAGACACATGCACATTTGTGGCCTGCTGGAGGTCATTTTGCAGGGCTCTGGCAGTGCTCCTCCTGTTCCTCCTTGCACAAAGGCGGAGGTAGCGGACCTGCTGCTGGGTTGTTGCCCTCCTACGGCCTCCTCCACGTCTCCTCATGTACTGGCCTGTCTCCTGGTAGCGCCTCCATGCTCTGGACACTACGCTGACAGACACAGCAAACCTTCTTGCCACAGCTCGCATTGATGTGCCATCCTGGATAAGCTGCACTACCTGAGCCACTTGTGTGGGTTGTAGACTCCGTCTCATGCTACCACTAGAGTGAAAGCACCGGCAGCATTCAAAAGTGACCAAAACATCAGCCAGGAAGCATAGGAACTGAGAAGTGGTCTATGGTAACCACCTGCAGAACCACTCCTTTATTGGGGGTGTCTTGCTAATTGCCTATAATTTCCACCTGTTGTCTATCCCATTTGCACAACAGCATGTGAGATTGATTGTCACTCAGTGTTGCTTCCTAAGTGGACAGTTTGATGTCACAGAAGTGTGATTGACTTGGAGTTACATTGTGTTGTTTAAGTGTTCCCTTTATTTTTTTGAGCAGTGTATATATATATATATATATATATATATATATATATATATACATACACAGTCGTGGCCAAAAGTTTTGAGAATTACATAAATATTGGAAATTTGCATATACTCCAGAATGTTATGAAGAGTGATCAGATGAATTGCATAGTCCTTCTTTGCCATGAAAATTAACTTAATCCCAAAAAAACCTTTCCACTGCATTTCATTGCTGTCATTAAAGGAAGTGCTGAGATCATTTCAGTAATCGTCTTGTTAACTCAGGTGAGAATGTTGACGAGCACAAGGCTGGAGATCATTATGTCAGGCTGATTGGGTTAAAATGGCAGACTTGACATGGTAAAAGGAGGGTAATGCTTGAAATCATTGTTCTTCCATTGTTAACCATGGTGACCTGCAAATAAACGCGTGCTGCCATCATTGCGTTGCATAAAAATGGCTTCACAGGCAAGGATATTGTGGCTACTAAGATTGCACCTCAATCAACAATTTATAGGATCATCAAGAACTTCAAGGAAAGAGGTTCAATTCTTGTTAAGAAGGCTTCAGGGCGTCCAAGAAAGTCCAGCAAGCACCAGGATCGTCTCCTAAAGAGGATTCAGCTGCGGGATCGGAGTGCCACCAGTGCAGAGCTTGCTCAGGAATGGCAGCAGGCAGGAGTGAGTGCATCTGCACGCACAGTGAGGCAAAGACTTTTGGAAGATGGCCTGGTGTCAAGAAGGGCAGCATAGAAGCCACTTCTCTCAAAAAAAAACATCAGGGACAGATTGATCTTCTGCAGAAAGTATGGTGAATGGACTGCTGAGGACTGGGGCAAAGTCATATTCTCCGATGAAGCCTCTTTCCGATTGTTTGGGGCATCTGGAAAAAGGCTTGTCCGGAGAAGAAAAGGTGAGCGCTACCATCAGTCCTGTGTCATGCCAACAGTAAAGCATCCTGAGACCATTCATGTGTGGGGTTGCTTCTCATCCAAGGGAGTGGGCTCCCTCACAATTTTGCCCAAAAACACAGCCATGAATAAAGAATGGTACCAAAACACCCTCCAACAGCAACTTCTTCCAACAATCCAACAACAGTTTGGTGAAGAACAATGCATTTTCCAGCACGATGGAGCACCGTGCCATAAGGCAAAAGTGATAACTAAGTGGCTCGGGGACCAAAACGTTGACATTTTGGGTCCATTGCCTGAAAACTCCCATTGAGAACTTGTGGTCAATCCTCAAGAGGCGGGTGGACAAACAAAAACCCACTAAGGCCTCATGCACACGACCGTATTTTTTTGCGGTCCGCAAAACGGGGTTCCGTTTTCCCGTGATCCGTGACAGTTTTTTCGTCCGTGGGTCTTCCTTGATTTTTGGAGGATCCACGGACATGAAAAAAAAGTCGTTTTGGTGTCCGCCTGGCCGTGCGGAGCCAAACGGATCCGTCCTGAATTACAATGCAAGTCAATGGGGACGGATCCATTTGACGTTGACACAATATGGTGCCATTTCAAACGGATCCGTCCCTATTGACTTTCAATGTAAAGTCTGGAGTCCCTTTTATACCATCGGATCGGAGTTTTCTCCAATCCGATGGTATATTTTAACTTGAAGCGTCCCCATCACCATGGGAACGCCTCTATGTTAGAATATACTGTCGGATATGAGTTAGATCGTGAAACCTCATTTCCGACAGTATATTCTAACACAGAGGCGTTCCCATGGTGATGGGGACGCTTCTAGTTAGAATATACTACAAACTGTGTACAAGACTGCCCCCTGCTGCCTAGCAGCATCCGATCTCTTACAGGGGGCCGTGATCAGCACAATTAACCCCTCAGGTGCGGCACCTGAAGGGGTTAATTGTACTATCATATCCCCCTGTAAGAGATCAGGGCTGCCAGGCAGCAGGGGGCAGACCCCCCCCCCCCCCTCCCCAGTTTGAATATCATTGGTGGCCAGTGCGGCCCCCCCCCTTCCTCCCTCTATTGTAATAATTCGTTGGTGGCACAGTGTGCCCCCCCCGCCCCCCCCTTCCTCCCTCTATTGTAATAATTCGTTGGTGGCACAGTGTGCGCCCCCCCCCCCCTTCCTCCCTCTATTGTAATAAATCGTTGGTGGCACAGTGTGCACCCCCCATTGGCCCCCCCTCTATAACATTAACAACATTGGTGGCCAGTGTGCGGCCTCCCATCTACCCCCCCCCCCCCGATCATTGGTGGCAGCGGGTTACTAGCAATAGTACAATAGTAAAAGATTCATACTTACCTGAGAGCTGCGATGTCTGTGTCCGGCCGGGAGCTCCTCCTACTGGTAAGTGACAGTTCATTTAGCAATGCGCCGCACAGACCTGTCACTTAACAGTAGGTGGAGCTCCCGGCCGGACACGAACATCGCAGCAGCCGGTAAGTATGAATCTTCTACTATTGTACTATTGCTAAGTAACCATGGCAACCAGGACTGTAGTAGCGTCCTGGTTGCCATGGTTACCGATCGGAGCCCCAGCGATTAAACTGGGACTCCGATCGGAACTCCGCTGCCACCAATGATTGGGGGGGGGGGGGAGATGGGAGGCCGCACACTGGCCACCAATGTTGTTAATGCTATAGAGGGAGGGGGGGCCGATGGGGGTCGCACACTGTGCCACCAACGAATTATTACAATAGAGGGAGGGGGGGGGCCGCACTGGCCACCAACCTATTATTACAATAGAGGGGGGGGGGCCGCACTGGCCACCAATGATATTCAAACTGGGGAGGGTCTGCCCCCTGCTGCCTGGCAGCCCTGATCTCTTACAGGGGGCCGTGATCAGCACAATTAACCCCTTCAGGTGCCGCACCTGAAGGGGTTAATTGTGCTGATCACGGCCCCCTGTAAGAGATCGGGTGCTGCCAGGCAGCAGGGGGCAGTCTTGTACACAGTTTGTAGTGTATTCTAACTAGAAGCGTCCCCATCACCATGGGAACGCTTCTGTGTTAGAATATACTGTCGGTAAAACTCAGCTTTGAAAAAGCTTTTATGCAGACGGATCTTCGGATCCGTCTGTATAAAAACGAACCTACGGCCACGGATCACGGACACGGATGCCAATCTTGTGTGCATCCGTGTTCTTTCACGGACCCATTGACTTGAATGGGTCCGTGAACCGTTGGCCGTGAAAAAAATAGGACAGGTCATATTTTTTTCACGGCCAGGAAACACGGATCACGGATGCGGCTGCAAAACGTTTTTTTTCCCGATTTTTCCACGGACCCATTGAAAGTCAATGGGTCCGCGAAAAAAAACGGCACAACGGCCACGGGTGCACACAACGGTCGTGTGCATGAGGCCTAATTCTGACAAACTCCAAGAAGTGATTATGTAAGAATGGGTTGCTATCAGTCAGTAATTGGCCCAGAAGTTGATTGAGAGCATGCCCAGTCGAATTGCAGAGGTCCTGAAAAAGATGGGCCAACACTGCAAATACTGACTCTTTGCATAAATGTCATGTAATTGTCGATAAAAGCCTTTGAAACGTATGAAGTGAATGTAATTATATTTCACTACATCACAGAAACAACTGAAACAAAGATCTAAAAGCAGTTTAGCAGCAAACTTTGTGAAAACTAATATTTTTGTCATTCTCAAAACTTTTGGCCACGACTGTATATATATTTATACATATTTAACAAGTTTCTGATCCCCACAGTCAGGGACTGTGGGGATCAGAACCTTTCAGCCGGAATTAGGGACCTGTGATTGGCTAGTCTGTACAGACTACAGACTAGCTAATCAGAGCGATCGCTGGCTGGGACCGGCAATCTGTTTAGTATAGACCTATATTATACTGTAGATATTTTATTTATTGCCTCAGAATAACACCATATTTGTAATATTTATTATTTTTTTATGGCTCCTTTTATATATTTCTATTTTTCATTTTTATGTTGATCAACTACTGATGGCTTCAGATGGGGAACTCATAGGGGGCCATTCATTCATTACGTACAAATACTACCATATTAAACTGCAGTTCCATGTGCCATCTGCTGGTTACAAATCCAAATTGCACCCTGAATTTTTTTACTATTCTTTTTACTCTCTTCGTAGCTAATGAAACGGGATATCGCTCTGCGCACCTGCGATTCCACTGTGAGTACTAGCGATGCTACATCTGTATGTCTAATAACCGTCCTAAAATTTAGCTTTTAATATTCATTATTTAAAAATTGTCAATCTGACCATAGAATAAAGATAACTAAAACTATCAGTTGTGTCGCTTCCTTTGTTATCAGATTTAAATAGACAGCACTGTCAGTGGCACAGTGCTATTACATTGGTAGTGGATTTGGGAGTCTGGCAGCCGCGAGCTGGCTCCAGACCCTTCCCATAAAACTCTGTCCCTCACTACCACTCTGTATTTATGTGAATCAGCTATGATAGAAGCGTCACTGCTGTGCTAAAAATCCCTCAAAACACTGCCCCCCAACATTTTTTGCCAGTAGGTCTGGCGTCTTCAGGGGGACGGTCAGTGAGTGTTTGATGGGCGTGGTAGGGATCATTTATAGCCTTCTACTCAAACATCACCTATGGGCCGTCTATCATATCAAGCTATAAGGCCTCTTCAAATAAAATTATCTTATCGCGTTTGCTAATGGAACTAGGTTACCCGACTCTCCTCCCTGTTAGCTAACTTGTTCATATCTTCTGTGCCGCCCCTTATCTCAGCGCTCTGTACTCGCATAATGTGCGCGAGTTCTTGCGCATGTCAGTAAACTTAGACTTACGGTATGTCATTGCGGCACTCTGACTGCGCATGTTAAGGGACTTAGATTCATGGCATACATTTATTGGCTTCTGCGCATGAGCTGAAACTTAGTCATAATAGCTGGAGCTTTTTGCGACTATTGACTTGTTACATTGATACTGCTTGGTACATATTATGATGCAATATAATCAGCTATTTACAATTATATATAGCTACTAGACATGTAGTTGACAAACCCCATTAATCAGTAGTACTTAGAACATTATGTTATTCTATGCATTTATATTGGTTTAGATACTATGAGATAATTATGTAGCTATAATTTATATTCCATGATCATGTTAGGGTACTTTCACACTAGTGTTAAAGGTTTCCGGTATTGAGTTCTGTCTTGGGCTCAATACCGGGGAAAAACACATCAGTTTTATCCCAATGCATTCTGAATGGAAAGCAATCCGTTCAGTATGCATCAGGATGTTTTCAGTTCAGTCCCTTTTACGGTATTTGGCCAGAGAAAATACTGCAGCATGCTGCGGTATTTTCTCCGGCCAAAATTCCGGAAGACTTGCCGGATCCAGCATTAATTTCCATTAAAATGTATTAATGTCGGATCTGGTACCAAGTGTTCCGGATGACATCGGAGAGACGCATCTGGTATTGCAATGCATTTGTCAGACGGATCTGCATCCGGATCCGGAACTGCCTGCCGGATTCTTCTAATGCTAGTGTGAAGGTACCCTAAGTTATTCTTCCGCTAGAACAAATATATTATTAAGATAAGGTATTCAATTTATTGATCCACTTACTTCATATTTATAATCATGTTTATTTATTCAATAATTAGTACTCTATATAATCTCATTCCATGATTTTTGTATTTATTTATCTTGTAAATTTTTAACCTTTTAATAAACTAAAAGGGGAAGGAGAAAAGAAAGAAAGAAAGGGAAAATGGAAGGAGGGTTGGGGGTCCGTCTTTTGTCACATTATTTAGGTAGTATATTCATAATGGCACAATCACCAATGAGCTTCCATGTATACGGCACAACATGGCCTTGTTGTGTGTACCTAAATGAAGCAAGCTAACCGTGAAGAGCTCCTTTGTCCGAAGATTCCTGAACAGGACAAAAGGTACCAGCAGAATCATAGGCACCTTTGAAAAAGCTTATAAAGAGATTCAAGCTATTCTACAGGCCTCTTGGTCCATTTTGAAATCTGATCCTGACATCGGCGACCGTATACCAAAACACCCGATGGTAACATACTGTCGCAGCTGGAACATACAGTATGTGATCATTTGGTTCACAGTTTATACCAACGTCCTGGGACAGTTACATGGCTGAAACACAACTTGACAGGTACCTTCCAATGTGGCTCCTGTATTGCGTGCAAGAATATTATGAAGGGCTCACTATTTGTGAGTTCTGTCACAAGCAATCGGTATGACATCAGGTCCTTCATAAATTGCAAAGCAGTAGGGGTCAGCTATTTGATTTCATGCCAGTGTGGGAAACAGTACATTGGCAAAACGAAGCATGAATTTCGTAGAAGAATTGGGGAACATCTCTCTGATATCAGGAATAATAGAGAGACAATGGTGGCGCTCCACGTATGCGATCACCACGAGGCCAATACTGCAGTTATTAAGTTCCAAGGCATTGAGCAGATTAAGAAACCCACTTGGGGAGGTGACATTGATATGATTCTACTCCCCAAGGAAGCCTTTTGGATTTTTACATTGCAAACAGGAAGTCCTAATGGGTTAAATGAGGCAATCTCATATTTTATATTTACCTGGTCGCCGATAGGTTCCCCCTTTAACTCGCAGCGCTGCCTCTCCCCAAGATTCTATGCAGTACCTGTCACTCTGACATCTGGGGGGGCGTGTTCATCACACTCCCTTACTCCTCAGTCACTGTGAGTTGCGGCGCGCTTCCTCGGGGGTGGGGCTAAAACTATAATTACCCGGCATTCAGCCGTCAATACACGGCCATCACAGTGCCGGGGCTGGGGCGTCCTACACATTATCAGTGGCGGACAAATCGACATTTTTAGCCACCTACTGTAGTTCTGCTCCTCATGAAGCGTGGGGTCTCAGCCACGTGGAAACGCGTCGAGTAGGCAATTTCTTTACTACTGGTCAGCACATTAGGCATCCTTAGTGCTACCAGTGTGTCAGGCAGGGATTAAGGTCTGTTGGTCTTGTCAGCATATAGCTACCACAGGTCTGCAACTCATGAGGATGTGATCCCCAGGCAGTAGTATATTATTAAGGTCCCACTGAAACATGAGTGTGGACATTGGCGGACTAACTATATGAGATTCACAGAGGCACGATCCCTTCCTTCAGTGGCTTAATTTACACTTAAGCGTTGTACTTAGTGCACTGCATGTACCATTGTTCACTGATCATTGTACATACGCTTTGTACAGATAAGGGCTACAAATAGAGTTGTCATAGCATCTATGATAGATTCTTTGTGAAGCAGAAAGCAACAGTCTGCAGGATACAATGAAAGTGAAAGCTGTTGAGGAAAAACTATTAAAAATGTTTAATAAAGACAGCCCAAAATGAGTAGAATGTAATGATAAAAAAGAAATGCCCCCAAGGGTGTCCATATAACCTTATGATTGGTTATGATAAGGAAAATATATTTATTTATTAAACTGGTGTAAAGTACCCATAGCAATGAATCTGATTCAACCTTTAATTTTTGACTGCTCCTTTAGAAAATGAAAGGTGGGATCTGATTTGTTGTTATGGGCAACTAAGCCAGTTCTACTTTACATCAGTTTGATAAATTACCCCACTAGTCTTTAGAATAGACAAGTAGGTAGTGTTTTTCTCATTTTCCATCCTTGTTTAGCTGGTGTATGGCTGGTTACAATTTTTTTTTATCTTTATTTTTCACAAATTTCACCAGCTCCCCACCAGATATTAGGTATGTGGCCATTGTTCAGTTAATCCAGTATTTTACTGAACATTTTCTTTCTCCACCTGGTTGAAAGGATTACACGGTGACACAGTGGTAACCATTCTGGAAAGAGGTCCTTGGTGTTTAAAAGCAGTCCCAATTCTACTTCCTGGAAAAGATCTGGAGACAGAAACAAAGAAGATTTTAAACTCTTATATCAACTTCTTTTCATTTTCCAGGCTACAGCAATTAAGGGTGAACACAAAAAAATACTACAAAATGGTATGATATATGGTTGTTCTGAGTAATTTTCTTGCTGCAGAACTAATAATTTGTACCTAAAAGGAACCTGTGATCAATATCATTCAGCTCTAGCCATTAACAGCATAACAGTATGACCAGTCTCATAATCCTAATGAATTATGTTGTACAGTGTTTGTTCTTTTTAGAAAAAAAAAACTTTCAGGGCCCTGCGATATTCCATTTTTGTTTTTCACTCCCTGCATTCCTGGAGCCATAACTTTTTTACTTTTCTGTACACAGAGCCATATGAGTGCTTGGTATTTGCAGGACAAGTTGTATTTTTTAATGGCACCATTTAGGTACTATTGCATACAATGTAGTGGGGAGCTGGAAATAAAATCCAAATGGGGTAGAATTGGAAAAAAATGCAATTCCAAAACAGTTTTGTTCGTTTTGTTTTTACGATGTTCCTTATAATAAAACTGAACAGTTACCATTATTCTGCAGGTGTGTACGATTACGGCAATACCACATTTATATTGTTTTTCTTGTGTTTAAATGATGAAAAAATTTTAACTTTGGGAAAAAATTTTTTTCTTTTCATCAGTAATAGTTATGTTTATGGAGCTGTGTAAGGGCTAATTTTTTTGCGGAATGATCTGTAGTTTTTATTGATACTATTTTGGAGTGTGTATGACTTTTTAATCACTTGTTCAATTTTTTTGGGGTGGTGAAGTGATGAAAAAATGGCGATCAGTCATTAACATTTTTTTTTCTGTTAGCCCAATCGGCGTATGTGATATTTTTTAAATTTATTTTAATTCTAAGGAAAGGCGTGATTAGAATTTTTATATTTTATAAAACTTTTGATCTTTTTTTTAAGTCACCCTAGGTGACTATAACATGCCATAATTAGATTGCATCTTGTATTCTGTATCCATCTATTACAGAATACTGAATTCAGTATATTCCAATACAGTGCTGCCACCTGCAGGCCTGCATTGGAATATACTCGTAAGCCTGGAAGCCTTGTACAGACTTAGGTCTATTACTAATGTTGGCCACCTTCAACGATCTGAACCAGGGGAAGGTGGCCTGGGACATGGAATGCGCGGCTCCTGGTTTTAACACTCCCAGCTGCTGTGGTCACATTTTCTTTTATAATTGTATATTTATTATGGTGTAAAACAGAAACGTAAATACACTTTTACAGTAGAATAATGCACAGAAGTACAAAGTAAGGATAATACACAAAATACATCACATACATATTGGATGGGCATATGTAACACTTGCTAATAGTCAGTGATGAAGAATGGAAGACCGAATAAAAATAAAGCATTAACATGAACTAACTGAGACTGTGTCTATCTGTAACCAGTCCGAAGAAGGACTACTGTGCAATGTATCCTAAACAAAGAGACATCAGGTAGAAGCGGGAAAGCCTTAAAGACCCGAAGGCCCAGAGCTTCTCAGCCAATAATACCCAACCCAACAGACAAGACAAATGACATAGACAAAGACATAAAAAAGGGGAGGGGGAGGGGGAGGGGGAAGGGGAAGGGAACATTCCTTTCACACTAGATCGCCAAGGTTGCCTAGTGGCCCAGTAATTATCCCATATGGCATTGAAGAGTGCCATTTTGTCCTGAAACATAGCAGTGGAGTACTCCATTGTTCGGACCTCCATCACCCTGGCATACAAATCAGAGACCCGTGGTGGTTCGGGGCTTTTCCAGGCTCGGGAGACTAGACAACGAGCTGCTGTTAGTATCAGTAGCAGCAGCTTGAGTGCATGTTTTTTAACTTGTATGGGGACCACATTGAGGGGGAAGGACACAGGTTCCGGTCGGATTTCAATTCCAAAGACATCACTCAGGAGGGTGCCTACTTCAGTCCAGTAGGGGCATATCTTGGGACAGTCCCAAAAAATGTGAGGCAATGTACCCCTATGTAAGCCACATCTCCAACAATCACCCGGGACTACTGGATTCATTCTATGGAGGAGGTCAGGAGTGTGGTACCAGTACATTAAGATTTTATATTGGTTCTCCTGATGAAGTACCGACATAGATGATTTCGCTGCCCTCCTCCATATAAGGTGCCAAAGTGAGTCCAGCAAGGCCCTCCCCAGATATTCCTCCCACCGCACCATGAAGGAATGCTTTTGAACCCGATCAGGGAAAGGAGTCAGCAATATGGAGTAAATCTCAGAAATTAGACCTTTCGCATGTACCCCTTCCCTGCAAAGGCGTTCAAAGGGAGTCGGGAGGGAAACTGTGACCCCTGAAAAGATGGAGTGGGCAAAGTACCTAATCTGGATATAAAAGAAGTTGGAGGAGGGGGGAAGATCATATTTGGCCTGCAGGGTAGTAAACGGCATAAGGACCCTAGTGAAGGGTCCACAATATCGGCGAACCGAAACACCCCCCCGCTGAAACCATGGTCTCGTTGTGGACGTGATAAGACTAGCAGGGAGCATGGGGTGATATAAGAAGGAGGTCATAGCGGAGTGAATGGACTCCAGAGGGAATTTGCTACTGCACTGCTGCCAGATGCGTCTGGTACAAGCCATGGGCCCTAGGAGATCCTTGGCTGGCTGAGTCCTGTCAGGTCTGGACCATAGCATGGAGTTAAGATGTACAGGAGCCAGCCAGAGTCTTTCTACCTGCATCCAGACAGAATAAGGGTGCAAGGAAGCCCAGGCTGTGACAGAGCGTAGCTGGGCCGCCCAGTAATATTTAGACAGATCCGGAACCCCTAGACCGCCCGGGTGTCTACTAGATAGGAGAACCAACCTTGGGATTCTGTGCCACCTTCCCGCCCATATGAATCTAAGGAGGTGGGATTGAGTGGATCTCAGGTCTTTAAGGGGGACTTTAATCGGTAAGGTCTCAAAAAGGTACAGAAGCTTGGGCAAGATCGTCATTTTAGTCGCAGCAATACGCCCCATGAGAGAGAGTGAGAAAGGGTGCCACCTATCTAGAAGACCCCTAATCTCGGCATATATACGTGGGAAATTAGCTTTGTAAAGCTCTTGATATCAGGGAGTGAGGTCAACCCCCAAATATCGCAGTGAATCCGTCTTCCAATGGAAAGGAAAGTTAACCTTGAGAGAGCTCAGGGCCGTCTGAGAAAGATTAAGAGGGAGGGCCTCAGTTTTATGGGTGTTGACCTTATACCCCGAGAGACGACTAAACTCCTGTAGGATGGAGTTGCTGTGGTCACATTTGACCACGGCTTCTGAGGTGTTAAATGTCCTCGATCATCATTACTGACGATTGCAAACATTAGGCCCGGACCTCTGTGTAAAACAGCAGAAACCCAGCTCTTATGGCGCCCACGAGTGGATGCTATCTGGACTATTACAAAGACGGCGGAGGTCCAGAAAGTGTTAAACACTGGTTTGTGTCCAGTGTTATGTGCCAGGTTTGGTGACAAGCATCCACTATAATTGACAAGCATGTCTGTAAACACAAATTTGGGGAGATCTGTCAATTATAATGTGCTGAGCGAGTGAATACTTCTTCCTGAGCGCAGCACTGGACTTGATATAATGTTAAACCTATGTTTTCTCTAAAATGTGGTAGCCCTTTAGTTAGACCTAGTTAATTAGAATCATGGACTCTGTCAATAAGTTATGATGGGGTCGGTTTGGGCGCCATGCTGTTGCTGACAGGTTCCCTTTAATTGTTGATACAGCTATCAACAAAGCATATTTTCTGACTTTTACAGTACTGTATAACACTGCCCATTCACATGGCTAGTACATATAGTGCTTACACTCATCATGCAGTTCATAAGCGCACAGCGTTTTGCCCCGCTGATGATGATGACCCAAAGAGGTGGGACTGTAGTAAAACTTGTGAGTATGTGTGTGAATAAATAGGGGCAGTGTATGTTCAGTTTATGTGCATATGTCCAAATACATACGTGCGTAGATATGTGTGCTGTCAGCAGACAAAACTACTGATTCATCAGTGTATTAACACTAGTTTTTTGATGTAAGGGTACATTTACATGACAGTTGAAAATGACCTTTTTTAGAACTATTATTCACTATGGGGCTATTCACTTGGCCATTTTTTTTAATGGCCTGTGAATAGCGGCTGTCATAAAACAGGACATGTTTTATATGTGGCTGTTTTAATGGCCAGATACTCACCTCAGCACAGATACTCGCTGGAACATTTGCTCCGCAGAGGGACCTGACACTCCCAGCATGATTAAGTGATGTCATGCTATATTTTTTCCGGAAGAGTAAAAATACTCCTCTTACCATTTGTGAGGAGTATTTTTAGCCAAAGAGGAGTACGAAAGTTGAAGTCATTTTAAATACATAATACAAAGCCTGCACTTGTTCTCATTTGTGTTGGAGGCTGCATTTGGAGCCTCCATCACAGATTTTGTCAAAAAGACTGGATAAAAAATCTTTGCATGCAGGACTTTTTTGTCTGGTAAAAAGACAGGATCCCAAACAGAACAGATCCCATCATAGTCAGTGGAGTCTGTTCAGCTCTGTTCTTGTCAGTTAGGCTGGGTTCACATCATGTTTCAGTCACACGTTTAGTGTACATGAAAAAACTTATAGTATAATGGACGTCTCAAACTGATGCCATACTGTGGCATCCGTCACCATAGAGTTCCATTGTACAAATATTTTTTTTTTCTGGACTCTGCAAGATGGAAAGATGTGGTACACTACAATTTCCCATTCTGCAAAGAAAAAGTATACATTAGGATATGTTTTTTTTTCTATAATGGAACTCCATGGTGATGGATGCCACAGTATGGCATCTGTCTGAGGTGTCTGTTAACATACAGGCTTTTTTTTATACGTTAAACATATGACAAAAATCCAACACATCCATTACTTTCATTGTTCTGCTCATCTAACGGAGCGGAACAACAGAAATAAATAGTGGTGGTGTGAACGGGGCCTACTTTCACACAGGAGAGTATTCCGCGCGGATGCGATGCGTATTTTTTTATTTTTACAATGGAACTCTATGGTGATGAATGCCACAGTATGGCATCAATAACATCAAGCAATTATGGCGAAGTGATAAAGTCCAGTGCAATATGGTGGATCTTCCATGTACTTACTAGGCTATATTAGCCTGCTGTGCATTTACTACACCCTGCACTACATACATCAGTGTGTGATGTATGTGGTGCAGTCTGAGATGTATGTAGTGCAGTGTGTAGATTACACACTGTACTACATACATTACACATATGGATACATTGCTGCACTTTCACCTTGTGGTGCAGGTCAGACTGTACAGTATCTCGCAAAAGTGAGTACACCCCTCACATTTTAGTAAATATTTCAATATATCTTTGAATCTAGAGGAAAAAAAAGCTGTCTGGTTTGAAGCTGTTTAGGAGCTGTACTATACAAGCAGACAAACAACGCGAGTTTGAGCGTTCGCATGTTTGATTTCAAGTGTGTGTTTGTATTAAGTGTGTGACTTTACATTAAGTGACTTGAGATTTAGGGACTTTAGGAGGGGGCTACAGTAAGTCAGTTGCTTATCACTGCACAGTATTGTATTTTTTCTGTCTCTTTTCTTGTGTAATCCCCATTTAGTATGTGTTCCATTATTGACAGCGCAGTCCAGTGCACATCTTGTCTAAAGTATGCAGTCCTGGAACAGCCGTTTGAGGGTGTACCGGTATATCTTTGTTCAAAATGTGAGCAAATTGCCCGTTTGGAATCGCACATCATAAATCTAACCGGGCGAGTTTCAACATTGAGAAATGTTGACAATTTGGAAAAGAGTCTGCTGCTCACTGAGCAAGCACCCTATGGGGTAGATGCGGAGGAGGGTGGTAGCATGGAGGCTCAGGATAGTGAGGTAGATAGCTGGATAACAGTTAGAAAGCGGGGTAGAGGAAAGAGTGCCAGGGAGGCTAGCCCTGATCTGACATACACCAACAAGTTTGCAAGGATGGCAGATGAGGGGGATGTCAGTTCAGGGAGAGCACTGCTGCAGCCGGACACTTCCGCTGCCAGTCAGGGAAATGTCAGCTCCAGTAAGCAGGGGACCAGGAGAGCAGGGCAGGCCAGACAGGTGCTGGTAGTGGGAGACTTAATTATTAGGGGTACAGATAGGGCGATCTGTCACAAAGACTGGGATCGTCGAACGGTTTGTTGTCTTCCTGGCGCTCGAGTTCGACACATCACGGATCGGGTTGACAGATTGGTTGAACTTGATCGACTTTGGTTGAACTTGATAAACTTACCGTATTTTCCAGCGTATAAGACGACTTTCTAACACTAGAAATTATTTTCAAAAGTCGGAGGGGTCGTCTTATACGCCGGGTATACTCAGATCCGATGGTATATTCTTGCCTGGGGGTTAGAATATACCATCGGATCTGAGTTTTCACGGTCTCAGTTAGAATATACAGGGCCCCGCCGCTCAGAGGAGTATACATTTATGAATTGTAATCCGTAACTTTAAATCAGCGCTCATCTCTTTACTAGGGTACCTTACTCTCAGCTCCAGTAACAAGCAGTGCGGGAGGCGCTCTCTCACTGACGTCACGCGCATGCTCCTCCCACTAGGCGGCGCAGGTGCGTGACGCCTGCTATTACCGGAGCTGAGAGTAAGATACCCCAATAAAGAGATGAGCGCTGATTTAAAGTTAAAGTTATATACCTGTCACGGGACCTTCTGTGACAGAGGTTAGAAGATCGGAGATACTGACTGCACGTGAGGTTAACTGACAGTCTCTTGATTCTCAGTGTTGTGATTTGGTAATGACCACACTTCTGGTCAGGTGCAGCCCGTGGTCATTACTGCATTCCCTATTTAGTTTGGTCTCACACTGCATACCATGCGGTTGATATTCTCTGCTTGGATTTGAAAGAGTTGGTGTATGGACCTTACCTGTGTTCCTGCTCATCCATTTTCTATAAGATAAGTTGTACTGCTTTTTGTATTTGGTTGTTCCCCTTTGCTTGTTGTTACCAAGTCTCAGGGAGACGCTGGTTTGTTCACCTGGGAAGGAACCAGTTGTCTCATTCCCTGCCACTACATAGGGCATTTCAGGGCTCCTAAGGTCTAGGTTCCGGCGTATGTATTTTCCCACCTTCAGGGTCTATATATACTGACAGGAGTCAGGGCCAGGTTTAGGCGTTTCCTAGGAGGTGACCTTTTCCCTCTCCCTAGCCTTGAGAGCTAGTTCTGTGTCCCTCCCCTCCCCTGTATTCGTGACAATACTAGAGTCCATAGAAAATATACTTCTAAACGAAATAGACGAGGCGGAAAATGATAATGAGGTCGTCAACTACCCAGATATAGACTGGGAAAGTGAAACCTGTACATCTCAAAAAGAAAACAGGTTCTTGGCAATAACCAAAGACAATTACCTTTCCCAACTGGTTCAAGACCAGACTAGAGGGACAGCCATACTGGACTTAGAATTAACCAATAGACCTGACAAAACAACAGATGTGCAGGTTGGGGGACACCTGGGAAATAGTGACTATAAAGTAATAACCTTCCAATTGTCATTCAAGTGTTTCTTAAGGAAGGACTTAAATACCAAACTTAAAAAAAGCAAATTTTGGCCAACTAAGAGAGGCCATAGGCCTAACTAACTGGGACAAAGTCCCCAAAAATAAAAAATACAGCCACAAAATGGGATATTTTTAATAGCATCCTAAATTACAGTAAGAGCAGTGAGACTATGGAACTCTCTGCCTGAGGAGGTGGTGATGGTGAATTCACTAAAAGGGTTCAAGAGGGGCCTAGAATTATTTCTTGAGTGTAATAATATTACATGTTATAGTTACTAGAGAGGGGTCGTTGATCCAGGGAGTTATTTGGATTGCCTGATTCGAGTCGAGAAGGATTTTTTCCCCTAAAGTAGGGGAAATTGGCTTCTACCTTGTTTTTTTTTTTTGCCTTCCTCTGGATCAACTTGCAGGATAACAGGCTGAACTATATGGACAGATGTCTTTTTTTTCGGCATTATAAACTATGTTACTTTGTTTTATGGGACAACACTGATGATATGACACTTTGATATAATGGAAAATAGTCAGTGTACAGCTTGTATAACAGTGTAAATTTGGTGTGCCCTCAAAATAACTCAACACAGCCATTAATGTCTAAACCGCTGGCAACAAAATTGAGTACACCCCTAAGTGAAAATGGCCAAATTGTGCCCAAAGTGTCTCTTGGGCATGGATTTCACTAGAGCTTTATAGGTTGCCACTGGAATCATCTTTCAATCCTCCATGACGACATCACAGAGCTGGTGGATGTAAGAGACCTTGCGCTCCTCTACCTTCCATTTGAGGATTCCCCAAAGATGCTCAATAGCGTTTAGGTTTGGAGACATGCTTGGCCACTCCGGTACCTTTACCCACAGTTTCTTTAGCAAGGCAGTGGTCGTTTTGGAGGCGTGTTTGGGGTCGTTATCATGTTGGAATACTGCCTTGCAGCTCAGTTTCCAAAGGGAGGGGTCATGCTCTGCTTCAGTATTTCACAGTACATGTTGGCATTCAAACATACTTGTCTTTGAACTCCTCACCTGGTTGCTGCCACACACGCTTGACACCATCTGAACCAAATAAGTTTATCTTGGTCTCATCAGACCACAGGACCTGGTTCCATTAATCCATGTTCTTAGTCTGCTTGTTTTCAGCAAACTGTTTGCGGGATTTCTTGTGCATCATCTTTAGAAGAGGCTTCCTTCTGGGACAACAGCCATGCAGAACAATTTGATGCAGTGTGGGCGTATGGTCTGAGCACTGTCAGGCTGACTCCTCCACCCCTTTAACCTCTGCAGCAATGCACTCATATTTCTATTTTGAATAGACAACCTCTGGATATGACGCTGAGCACGTGCACAAAACTTCTTTGGTCGACCGTGGCGAGGCCTGTTCTGAGTGAAACTGTTTTGTTAAACCGCTGTATGAAGCTCAGTTTCAGAGTGTTGGCAAATTTAACACACCTGCTCCCCATTCACACCTTAGACCTTGTAACACTAATGAGCCACGTGACACCAGGGTCGGAAAATGGCTAATTGGAAACAATTTGGCTATTTTCACTTAGGAGTGTAATCACTTTTGCTGCCAGCGGTTTAGACATTAATGGCGGAACGGCACGGGCAGCCTTTAATATAAATGTCTATTCTTGTCCGCAAAGCGCGGACAAGAATAGGACATGTTATATTTTTTTTGGGGGGGGGGGGGCACGGAACAGAGCACCGGATGCGGACAGCAAACGGAGTGCTGTCCGCATCTTTGCTGCCCCATTGAAGTGAATGGGTCCGCATCCGAGCCGCCGATGCGGACCAAAACAACGGCCGTGTGCATGAGGACAAAATATCTACAAAAATGTGAGGGGTGTACTCCCTTTTGTGAGATATTGTATGTCCGGGCTCCCCTGCAGTTGTCCAGCACTCCATTATTCTTAATTTCCATGCCATGTTTGCCGACGCAGCGCTGCCCCTGTGTCACGGTCTCTCAGGTGACTGGTATGAGCGTGGAGGAATCTAACAGCCTCCTTGATTTCTCTTGATTCAGTGTTGATAGGGTTAATGACCACTTCCCTTTTCTCAGCTGTTGCTCAGTGGTCATCACTTCTACCCTTTCTAGTCTGACCCCACCTGACTATGCGGTAGATGGCTTCATTTGGGTTTGGCTGAGCTGGTGTGAGGTCGTCTCTGGTGTTCCTATTCTTCCATCCAGAAGTTAAGTGTCGCGTTTGTTTGTATTTGTCATTTTCCCTGTTGTTGTATCTGGGCCTGAGACAGAGACTTCCATTCGTCCATCTGGGGAGGAATGGGTTGTCTCTGGTCCTTAACTTATTCCAGTGCCTTATAGGGAAATCAGGGCTTAGGTATCCTGCATATGAATATTCCTACCTTCAGGGTCTATTCATATTGATAGGTAGTCAGGGCCCGGATTAGGGTCATCTAGGAGGTGACCTGTTTCTTTCCTAGTTTCCAGGCCCAGTTACTGTTCCCCTTCCCTCCTGTGTTCAGTGTGAAGTTTCCCCCCCACTCTGATCGTGACATTATCTACCGCCTTAAAAACCACCATTTCGTTCAGGTCAGTGCAGCTATGGATCCTATGTCTGCAGTGGTCGAACATCTGCAGAGACGGTCATTGGAGGTAGCTGACCTCCGTGCGACAGTCTAACGGATTCGGAGACCACAGGCGGCTGATTCCGATGGTGGGTACCAGGCCTGCCCTGAACATAAGGTCGCCCTCCCGGATTTTCTGGGGGTAGTGACAATTTCATTTGGTTCAGGGAATCGTGTAAGTTGTACTTTAAGCTGCGTCCACAGGGAATGAGTGTCAACGTGTGGGTATGATCATTTCCTTACTTAAAGGGAAGCTGTCACCGGGATTTTGGGTATAGAGCTGAGGACATGGGCTGCTAGATGGCCGCTAGCACATCTGCAATACCCAGTCCCCATAGCTCTGTGTGCTTTTATTGTGTAAAAAAATGATTTGATACATATGCAAATTAACATAAGAGTCATATCTTACTTGTGTGACCAGAGAAGAGTCATATTTTCAAGCTCTGACTCATCTCAGGGTAATTTGCATATGTATCAAATCATTTTTTTTACACAATAAAAGCACACAGAGCTATGGGGACTGGGTATTGCGGATGTGCTAGCGGCCATCTAGCAACCCATGTCCTCAGCTCGATACACAAAATTCAGGTGACAGGTTCCCTTTAAGGATGATGCACAGTCTTGGGCTTTTTCTCTGCTGACCGGATGACCGCCTCTCCAGTCGGTAGATTAATTTTTTAGAGCCTTGGGTCTTATTTATGATGACCCGGATCGGATCTCTCAGGCTGAGACCAAGTTACGTGGTTTACGGCAGGGAGAGTGTTCCACGGAAATCTATTGCTCTGAATTTAGGAGATGGGCTACAGATACGGAGTGGAATGATCCTGCTCTCCGAAGCCAGTTCTGTCAGGGTCTATCTGAGAGGCTGCAGGACGTGTTGGCCTTTCATGAAAAACCTGAGTCACTGGAAGCTGCTACATCCCTTGTTGTACGTCTGGATAGACGCCTGAGGGGGAGATCTAAGGGTCCTCACCATCAGGACGCACTGTCATATAAGGTGGCGGCTTTCTTTGACACTTATGGTAAAGAGACACTTGTGGTTACACCTTATGAGGAGCCTATGCAGTTGGGGGGAGCTACTCCTGGGACTGCTGGTAAGAGCTCTGGTCATATGAAGGGAGTCTGTTTTTGTTGTGGGAAAAAAGGGACATTTCATAAATATTTGTCCGTACATTTGGCGTCAAGGTGTAAACAAAAGAAAAATGCTTAATCCCCAAATTACTATTGGTGGTGTGGGTGGGGAGCAAGAAAACTTACTTTTGTCATTTACTGGTAGTACCCGATTTCTCCTGTCTGCTGAGGTGGCGCTAGAGTCTAAAACTGTGGAAATGGAGGTATTTATTGGCAGTGGGGCTGGGGTTAAACTGATTGATGGACAGTTTGTTTGTATTCATGGGTTGACTACTAGTGCACTAGAGAAAAGCATTTCTGTGTTTGCAATTGATTCTGCACCTCTTACCCAAAAATGCCTGTCGCAGGTGGTAAATGACATCCATTTAAGAGTGGGTGATTTCCATCCGGAATCTGTTTCATTTTATGTGTTGGAGGGTCTGCCTGCTCCGATGGTTTTGGGTTTGCCATGGTTAAGCAAACATAACCCTACCATCGACTGGCAAGCAAGACAGATTCTCAATTGGAGTGATTTTTGCATGGACAACTGTCTCAATGTATCTTTCTCTGTGGTCACCACTAAAACTGTATCCTCGTTCATTTCCGAATTTTCTGATGTGTTTTCTGAGAGTGGTAACCAGGAGTTACCCCTGCATCTGGAGTATGATTGTCCTGTCAATCTTATTTCTGGAGCTAAACTTCCAAAATCTCGGTTGTATAGTCTTTCGGAGCCCGAAAGAAAGGCTATGCGAGAGTATATCACCGAGAGCTTGGCGAATGGTCATTTTGAGAATCTGGTCATGCCTTTTGGGTTAACCAATTCTCCAGCGGTTTTTCAACACTTTATCAATGACATCTTTCATCATCTGGTGGGAAGATTTGTTGTTGTATATCTGGGTGACATACTAATTTATTCTTCAGACATAGAGACTCATAAGGATCATGTGAGACAGGTGTTACAGCTCCTAAGAGAGAATAAATTGTATGCGAAGATGGAAAAATGTGTTTTTGCTGTTCAGGAAGTGCAATTCCTGAGTTACCTGCTCTCATCCTCAGGTTTTCGTATGGATCCCGAGAAAGTCCATGAGGTGTTGGACTGGGATCGACCCGAAAATTGAAAGCACTTATGCGTTTTTTGGGATTCACCAACTACTACCGTAAATTCATCTTGAACTATTCTACTGTGGTTAAACCTTTAACAGAATGACTAGGAAGGGGTTCGATTTCTCTGTTTGGTCTGAGCTGGCATTACAAGCCTTTTCTGCTGTGAAGGAATGTTTTGCTTCAGCCCCTATTCTGGTGCAACTGGACGTGTCTCAGCCATTCATTGTAGAGGTTGACTACCCGGATTAGGGTTGTCCAGGAGGTTGCCCTTTATAGTCTGACCCCACCTGACTATGCGGTAGATAGCTTCATTTGGGTTTGGCTGAGCTGGTGTGATGTCGTCTCTGGTGTTCCTATTCTTCCATCTCTACAGAAGTTAAGTGTCGCGTTTGTTTGTATTTGTCATTTTCCCTGTTGTTCTATCTGGGCCTGAGACCGAGACTTCCATTCGTCCATCTGGGGAGGAATGGGTTGTCTCTGGTCCTATACTTATTCCAGGGCCTTATAGGGAAATCAGGGCTTTGGTATCCTGCATATGAATATTCCTACCTTCAGGGTCTATTCATATTGATAGGTAGTCAGGGCACGGATTAGGGTTATCTAGGAGGTGACCCGTTTCTTTCCTAGTTTCCAGGCCCAGTTACTGTTCCCCTTCCCTCCTGTGTTCAGTGTGAAGTTTTCCCCCCACACTGATCGTGACACCCTGCTCTCCTCATACATCGGGACTCAGGAGCTGGCCCCTCCTCCTTTCAGCTTCCATCGGCCTTCCCTGCTGCAGGGCGCTGTATAGCTCCGGCGCCCGCTCAAACTAACCAATAGCAAAGCTCCTTACTGTATGGAGCTTTGCTTTTGGTTATTTCAGGCACAGGCAGCATCACTTTGCTACCTGTGCCGTTCACAGTGCGCCCTGTGCTGCTGAATGAAGGGGAAAAAGTCTAAAGCGTATTGGTATGCCTTAGACTTTTTTCAGAGAGTTAAACATCCTGAACAGGCGTCTATGACTCTTGTACATGCATTTTTGCGACCTCTGGTAATGAGCATCAGGACTCCAACAGTGTTCTTGTGGTGCTGTTTTTTTTATAATCTATGCTGAGTGTACTGGTGAGAGGCATCATTTATTTATTATGGGGACACTAATGTGCAGCGTTATCTATATTGGGAGCAGTATGGGGCCATTAAAGATACTGGGGATACTAAGAGGGCCATATGTGTGGGGCATTAAGGGGGGGGTCTATTATAGATATTGGGGCACAAAGGGGGGCATTATTTGTACTGAGGGCATTGTGAGGGCATAATATATGATAAGGGCACTGCACGGGTTGGGGTTTAAAAAAACAACAACAATGAAGTTCATCTGTTTTTAAAGTCTGTTTTTCTGTTGGGCTAAATGGGATGCCTTCTACGACTCTCCCCGAAGCACCACCCGTTAGCTGTTGCATCCCCTCATCTTCCTCATATACAAATATATCAGGCAGTGGTTTCAGTTTAGGTTATTGTTTTAGTTTTGAATTTTACAGGATATGCTTCAAACTTACAAATAATTTATCATTATTTTTCTGGCGTTAAGAAACCAAAAAACGCACACACTTATTGTGACTTTTTAAATACCACCTGCGCAAGTGGCATTTCTCTGCCGCATTTGCATTTTTCTCGAAAAGTGGAGTAGCATGGGTGAGGAGAGGATGGAGTCTTCTTTTATGCTAGTCTTCTGGTGTAGAAAAACTGATTTCAGTTCAGGTGCACGGACTTTCAAAGCCTAAGGCGTATGTCTCATCATAAATTAGGCGCAACCTCTGGCAGAGCACAGGGTTACCACAGACCGGTGTAAAATGCTGATCTGTGATAAATCAAGCCCAATGTATAGACAGTCCTACTATATATTTGTAGGGCACAAGGACAATGTTAATGTCGTAATGTTGATCCTCTGTATGTAATGCTATGATTGTAGTGCTCTGGATGCCCTTATTCTGTCTGTAGAGCTGTTCCATTTGGTTCCGTTCCATTTGGTTGGGTCCCCATCGCGGACAGAATAACGCTGCAAGCAGTGTTTTTCTGTCCGCGATGTGGTGCGGAGAAAGACGGATCCGTCCTGACTCACAATGTAAGTCAATGGGGACGGATCCATTTTCTCTGACAAAATAGAAAACGTATCCATTCCCCATTGACTTTCAGTGGATTTCATGACAGATCTGTCTTAGCTATGTTAAAGATAATACAACTGGATCGTTCATAACGAATGCAGGCGGTTGTATTATCAGAACAGAAGCGTTTTTGCTGATCCATGACGGATCCAGAAAAACACTGGTGTGAAAGTAGCCTAAGCAACATTTATTTATTAACAGCTTATATAATAGAATAGGAATTCAGAAATTCAGCCCACACCTACCTATTGACTCTTGTGTCTGGAGATGACAAGTATGATGGAACATTAGAATGTGCTGGGTGGATAGCTATCCAATGAACCCTGCCAGTGTATCCAGGGATGTTTGGAGTACTAAAAAAAAGCAAATGACAATTAGATTGCCAAGGACAATGAGATATCATTAATCTCAAAGTAGTAGAAAAAAAGAAGTAAATACATTAATCTAAAGATTATTTTGCTTCATATGCATCCATAATGTTCATTAAACAAGAAATATTAGCAGCAATAAACTGGGTGTGCACAATTACAGTAATGCAGGGATGCATCAAGGATAAAATAAAAAAGCCAGTTGATGAGAATTCAGCTAGAATAGAAAAGTATGTTCTAAAGCTCGACAGGTATGTGTGTCTCATATATATATATATATATATATATATATATATATATATATGAGACACACATACCTGTCGAGCTTTAGAACATACTTTTCTATTCTAGCTGAATTCTCATCAACTGGCTTTTTTATTTTATCCTTGAAGCATCCCTGCATTACTGTAATATGTATATATATATATATATATATATATATATACACATATATACACACACACACACACACACACACACACACATTCCTGATCAAAAGTTTAAGACCACTTGAAAAATGGCAAAAAATCATATTTAGCATCGCTGGATCTTAACAAGGTTCCAAGTAGAGCTTCAACATGCAACAAGAAGAAATGGGAGTGAGGCAAAACATTTTTTGAGCATTTAATTTAATGAAAACAACAAATAAACTGAAACAGGCTGTTTTTCAGCTGATCAAAAGTTCAGGACCACACCTCCAAAAAAAAACGAAACCCCCCCAAAACAGAAATCCAACTTCCAAACATGAACTCAGTAATGAGTAGCTCCGCCGTTATTGTTTATCACTTCAAAAATTCGTTTCGGCATGCTTGATGCAAGTGTTTCCATGAGGTGAGTGGGAGCATTTCTCCAAGTGGTGAAGACGAAGCACGAAGGCCATCTACTGTCTGGAACTGTTGTCCATTTTTGTAAACTTCCTTTGCCATCCATCCCCAAAGGTTCTCAATTGGATTTAGATCAGGGGAACACGCAGGATGGGCCAAAAGAGTGATGTTATTCTCCTGGAAGAAGTCCCTTGTCCTGCGGGCATTGTGTACTTTAGCATTGTCCTGTTGAAAAACCCAGTCGTTACCACACAGACGAGGGCCCTCAGTCATGAGGAATGATCTCTGCAACATCTGGACATAGCCAGCGGCCGTTTGACGCCCCTGCACTTCCTGAAGCTCCATTGTTCCACTGAAGGAAAAAGCACCCCAGACCATTATGGCGCCCCCTCCACTGTGGCGCGTAGAAAACATCTCAGGTGGGATCTGCTTGTCATGCCAGTAACGTTGGAAACCATCAAGGTTACATTTTTTCTCATCAGAGAATAAAACTTTCTTCCACCTTTGAATGTCCCATGTTTGGTGCTCTCTTGCAAAGTCCAAACAAGCAGTTCTGTGGCGTTCAAGGAGACGAGGTCTTTGAAGACGTTTTTTGTTTTTGAAGCCCTTCAGTCTCAGATGCCGTTTGAAGGTTATGGGGCTGCAGTCAGCACCAGTAAGGGCCTTAATTTCGGTCGAGAATCGTCCAGTGTCTTGACGGACAGCCAATTGGATCCTCCGGCTCAGTGCTGATGAAATTTTTTTGGGTCTTCCACTTGACTTTTTTGTTCCATAACCCTCAGGATCATTTAAGAAATGAGTCTTACTGCGTCCCACCTCAGCAGCGATGGCGCGCTGTGAGAGACCCTGCTTATGCAGTTCAACAACCTGACCACGTTTAAAAAGGGAGAGTTTTTTTGCCTTTGCCATCACAACGTGTGACTACCTGACAGAAAATGACAATGAATCCACATCTTTGCACAGATTTGGCCTTTTAAAGGCATGTGGTTCTAAACTTTTGATGAGCTGAAAAACAGCCTGTTTCAGTTTATTCGTTGTTTTCATTAAATTGAATGCTCAAAAAATGTTTTGTCTCACTCCCATTTCTTGTTGCATGTTGAAGCTCTACTTGGAACCTTGTTAAGATCCAGCCATGCTAAATATGATTTGCCATTTTTCAAGTGGTCTTAAACTTTTGATCAAGACTGTATATATAATTTAATATAAAGAGTCCTCATGAGACAACCCCTTTAATTATTTATTATAATATTGATAGTAGAATCAGATTCTGTCTAAAGGGCCCTTTACACAGGCCGAGAATCAGCCAGATAATCGCTAACAAGCATTCATAGGAACAATCGTTGGCAATTATCTGGTGGTGTAAGGTGCCGCCGATTACACGATGAACGAGCATCTTTCATGTACTCACCTATATCCTTGTTTGCCAGAAGCAGATTATGCAGTCTAAACATCCTCTACTGCAGGCAAACAATGATTATGTATGGGGACAAGTGATGGCATTAGTGGTCGCTGCACCCCATACCAGGTTTGCCAACGTCCGTAGATTTACAGACATTCCGCAAAAACAATTTTTTTCTTCGGTCTGTAGCCTACACCATAAAAAAAATCCTGTTTGTGACTTAGATTCAGTATGCATGGCGCATGCACCATAAATAATGTACTGTGGAGGAGATTGCTGCATGTAAATGCAGTGGTGTCCTCCAGTGACGAACAGGTGCTTCCCAGGAAGGAACGCTTCCTTCCCAACAATCACCTGCTAAATTGTCCCATGTAATTCGGTATTCCATATATTCCCTGTACAATTACCATATTTACAGTTACTTACATTTCTTTCAACTGAATTTGTTGGTGTTTAAGGCTACAGTAACACTTCATTTGCAGTGTCGTCTTGCCATAAGCGTTGAGAAAACTCCCAGCTCGAATATCAATTATATAGTATCCATTGGCCCCATTTACCCAACAGAGGCCAAAAGTGTGTCCTTTTAGCCTCAGATGGGCCGGTATGCATCGGTTTATCCCCCCCCCCTCCCCCAGCTGTATGGAATAATTCAGTAGACTGCTCTATTCCATACAGAGGCATCCTGCAACACTGGAGTCTACAGTGGCATCCATCAGAGATATATGATGAAAAATCCTCCCAGCATATACCTCTAATGTGCATTGTGAATTACTGACATATTTTTGTAGACAGTCATATTCCAAAATTGTAAATTCAATATCAGACAGAAAACTTAAGATATTACATACTGTGCCGTGTTTGTGTACTGTGGTTGTACAGTTCGCATTTTCGTGAACGGTATGAAGCTTGAATTTGGATTATCTATATCTTCTGAGTTTGTAGAACCAGTAAAGCCACTGTGTGGATAAAAGCAAAGAGTATTGAATGCATCCATTCTTAAATTTAAACCTTGCATCATTGTGATACATTGATATTAATTTGGTATAAAAGATTGTTTAAAAAAAGTTGTGTGATTATTGGTGAATGATGTAAAAGGATGCAAAAAATGACAGCATTTTTTTCCCATCACTCCACCCCAAAGATAATAAAGGGGGATTTTATATATATATATATATATATATATATATATATATATATATATATATATATATAGTGGGGTTTCGCTCTGGTAGATAGGGTAAGCGGCCGGAGTGCAGAGGCAAAATTCAAGTTTTTAACTCAAAACGTCACTGTTTATTCACACTTGAGGCAATTTCACAAAACAGCACGCAACTTTGCAGTCTTGGTGTTACTTCACACACAATGGAAAGTTCATATAACACAAGTCACCTTGCTGGCAGTTCTGCCTCCAGTAGTCCACAGCAGGCTTTAGGAGGCCTGTTTCCCCAGCATGCGGCTCTCAGCCCTCTAGCACGGCACAAAGCCTCAGATCCCAAAAACAGAGACATCTCTGCTGAGCCCAGCTGCCTATTTAAGGACAGCCAGGTGCTGCCAAAACCCGGACCGGCACTTAAATGCCAGTCCGGTATTTGACCTCACCTGGCTGGAAACCACCCCAGCTGCACATGCTGGGAGGAAAATACCTGCCTTGCCAGACACAACCCCTCGCTGTGTCATATATATATATATATATATATATATATATATATATATCTCACTGAATGATAGTAGTAAAACATAAAAAATGTTAAAATGTTCATATTTGGTATTGTGATCGTAACGATCCACAGAATAAGGCTACATGCACACGACCGGTGTGTGTTTTGCTGTCCGTAAATTGCGGATCCGCAAAACATGGATGGCGTCCGCGTGCGTTCGGTAATTTGCGTAATGGCGCGGACAGCCATTAATATAACTGCCTATTCTTGTCCGCAATACAGAAAAGAATGGGACAGGTTATATTTTTTTTGCGGACCACGGAACGGAGCAATAGATGCGGACAGCACATGGAGTGCAGTCCGCATCTTTTGCGGCCCCATTGAATTGAATGCGTCCGTATCCAAGCCGCAAATACTGCGGCTCGGATGCGGACCAAAACAGCGGTCGTTTGCATGAGGCCTAAAGCAGACACATTACTTATGCAGCTTGGTTAACATCACAAAAAAAATGATTCTTACTGCCAAATCCAGTACTTTAAGCTTGTATCATAGAACATTTTATAAGCATTAGATAAAACATTAATGAACGAAGGAAAGAGTGAAATAAACTAAAGTTTTGGAGTTATAGGAAGCAAATACCTATTAATTCTAGGGTGAATCTCAAAGTCTCTACAAATTATGTAGGCCACCTCATTTAGTAAAATATGTCTAATATAAACAGAATTAATTACTTATTCATAGAACAAAGCTGATCAGACTTCATCATGGAAAATGCATTTGTCAGCAAGAGCTGCACTCCCTTCATTGTTTACCTGGTACAGTTCTGTACACTGTGTAGTGGCTTTGCCTGGTATTGCAACTCAATATGATTAAAGGATAACTGTCATATTTTTTATTTTTTTGGAGTATTGGATTGTGGTGATTAATATCTCCTTGGTGGCCCTATTTCAACTTTTCACTGTGTATTCAATTACCCCTTAATTCCACATTTTTGTCCCCTGTACTGCCTACTTTTACCTGTGCTTAAAATAGGGTTGCTAGGCATGGTCGTCTAAACAGATAGACGGAGCACACAGCGTGTAGGCTCACATAACTGACAGCCAGGGGCTGTAAGTAAATGATTAAAGCCAGGTCCTCCCCAGCAGCTGATAACAGTGCCTGGGCTGTGTGCACCTCTCCCTGTCCCTGCGCTTGGCAGACGCTCCTTCTCTCTGCAGACTTGAACCAGCGCACAACAGGGAAGGGAGATGCCATCTGCTCAGTGTATAAATGAAAGCAACATGTGGTAAGAGGACCCCTTTGTGCTGCAGGAGATTAACCCTTTAGGGGGGAGAGCTCTGGTTACTGACACTTTTGGGGGGCTATTGTTACTGGCTAGTGAGGGCAGGCGGGATTAGCCTCAGGGTGAGGGCAGTGGCGGCCATCTTAACTGAATAGTGAAATTGCAGTTTTATACAGACTGTTTGCTAAGGGCTGAATCTTATTAAATATGGGGTAAGTCAGTCTAATAGTAACTGATTCTGGAATATCATGTTATTACTAACTACATATATGAAAATTGAAATTAGGGTCTAAATGTGACAGTTATCCTTTAACATAAAGGGAATCTGGCAGCTCCAAAACACCCTCCAAACAAGAGTAAGCAGTGTGCGTGAGCTCAGGAGTCCTCTCCAGTGCATTTTGCTGCTGGTTTGTCCAAACACAGCATCGGAATGCAAGTATGAAGATAAAAATTACACAACCGACTCAGCATCTCATACTATACAGTCGTGGCCAAAAGTTTAGAGAATTACATAAATATTGGAAATTGGAAAAGTTGCTGCTTAAGTTTTTATAATAGCAATTTGCATATACTCCATAATGTTATGAAGAGTGATCAGATGAATTGCATAGTCCTTCTTTGCCATGAAAATTAACTTAATCCCAAAAAAAACTTTCCACTGCATTTCATTGCTGTCATTAAAGGACCTGCTGAGATCATTTCAGTGATCGTCTTGTTAACTCAGGTGAGAATGTTGACGAGCACAAGGCTGGAGATCATTATGTCAGGCTGATTGGGTTAAAATGGCAGACTTGACATGTTAAAAGGAGGGTGATGCTTGAAATCATTGTTCTTCCATTGTTAACCATGGTGACCTGCAAAGAAACGCGTGCAGCCATCATTGCGTTGCATAAAAATGGCTTCACAGGCAAGGATATTGTGGCTACTAAGATTGCACCTCAATCAACAATTTATAGGATCATCAAGGAAAGAGGTTCAATTCTTGTAAGAAAGCTTCAGTGCGTCCAAGAAAGTCCAGCAAGCGCCAGGATCGTCTCCTAAAGTGGATTCAGCTGCGGGATCGGAGTGCCACCAGTGCAGAGCTTGCTCAGGAATGGCAGCAGGCAGGTGTGAGCGCATCTGCACGCACAGTGAGGCGAAGACTTTTGGAAGATGGCCTGGTGTCAAGAAGGGCAGCAAAGAAGCCACTTCTCTCCAAAAAAACCCATCAGGGACAGATTGATCTTCTGCAGAAAGTATGGTGAATGGACTGCTGAGGACTGGGGCAAAGTCATATTCTCCGATGAAGCATCTTTCCGATTGTTTGGAGCATCTGGAAAAAGGCTTGTCTGGAGAAGAAAAGGTGAGCGCTACCATCAGTCCTGTGTCATGCCAACAGTAAAGCATCCTGAGACCATTCATGTGTGGGGTTGCTTCTCATCCAAGGGAGTGGGCTCACTCAAAATTTTGCCCAAAAACACAGCCATGAATAAAGAATGGTACCAAAACACCCTCCAACAGCAACTTCTTCCAACAACCCAACAACAGTTTGGTGAAGAACAATGCATTTTCCAGCACGATGGAGCACCGTGCCATAAGGCAAAAGTGAAAACTAAGTGGCTCGGGGACCAAAACGCTGACATTTTGGGTCCATGGCCTGGAAACTCCCCAGATCTTAATCCCATTGAGAACTTGTGGTCAATCCTCAAGAGGCGGGTGGACAAACAAAAACCCACTAAGGCTCCATTCACACGTCCGCAAAATGTGTCCGCATCCTTTCCGCAATTTTGCGGAAAGGGTGCGGACCCATTCATTCTCTATGGGGACGGAATGTGCTGTCCGCATCCACATTTGCAGATCCGCACTTCCGCATCCGTGCTTCCGTTTCCGCAAAAAAATAGAACATGTCGTATTCTTGTCCGCAATTGCGGACAAGAACAGGCATATTCTATTATGTCGGCAATGTGCGACTCCGCAAAATGCGGAACGCACATTGCCGCTTTCCGTGTTTTGCGGATCCGTGACTCCGTGTATCCGCAAAACACATTGCGGACGTGTGAATGGAGCCTAATTCTGACAAACTACAAGATTTGATTATGAAAGAATGGGTTGCTATCAGTCAGGAATTGGCCCAGAAGTTGATTGAGAGCATGCCCAGTCGAATTGCAGAGGTCCTGAAAAAGATGGGCCAACACTGCAAATACTGACTCTTTGCATAAATGTCATGTAATTGTCGATAAAAGCCTTTGAAACGTATGAAGTGCGTGTAATTATATTTCACTACATCACAGAAACAACTGAAACAAAGATCTAAAAGCAGTTTAGCAGCAAACTTTGTGAAAACAAATATTTGTGTCATTCTCAAAACTTTTGGCCACAACTGTACACTGCTTACTCTAGTTTGGGGGTGTTTCAGAGCTGACAGATTCCCTTTATATTGGACTGAGCTGCATTATCAAGCACCAAGCCTGGCCACCACAAAATGTCCAGAGCTAGTAAACAGTGAAGGGGACCTTTAAGTTGGCTGAATGGTGTGCGACCCTATTGATCTGATATTGATGGCTACCTGATCATTAGGAAAGGCCACTAATACTTTACTCCTGGAGAATGTCCAAAACAAATAAAGTAGCATAGTGTATGTGTGTTGCTCAACACACTGCACTTGTCCCAATGTAAATCATGCTCTGGAGCAAAGAAATCCACCGTATTGACCATAGCCAAAGTAGCACTGCAGACAGATATTCCTCCGACACTCATGTTAAAATCAATCCCTTATTGATTGCCAATTGAAAAAAAGCATAGTGTAACAGTCCAAAAAGCTGCTTACACATTTCAGACATTAACTTTATGCTATGATTCACTTTGTCCGAAAAGTGTGTTTTTTGGACTGTTACACTGTATTGTTTTTTTTTTATCGGCACTCAATAAGGGATTGATTTTAATGAGTGCTGAAGGAGTACCTGTGTCTGTACTCCTGGAAAACACTTTTAATTTCAATTGTGTCCTCCAATATTCCGCTAGATACAATGCGAAATAATAACCAGTGAGATAATAGCTCTTATTTTTCAGATGCCCTTTGAAAATGAAAAGCAAACCCTGATTGGTTGCTAAGGTAAACTGATCGACTGTTCGTTTGCACTTGTTTTGATAAGGGTATATTCACATCTGCATTGGAGGCCTTTGCAAATTCCATTCTAAATGCCAGACCAGACAAAGTAGTACAGGATGCCGCATTTTTTGTCCAGTAACATGCTAGGTTTTCTAACAGAAATGAGATGGATCTCATTATCATGGGGCGCTGTTCATTTCAGTCACTTGATGGAATAGCTGCTACCATTATTTTTGTTATTCTGCTCCTATAATATTGCAAAACAAAAGAAATAAAAATGCTCATGGGAACCCATCCTCTTGATTGCTTTTGGTCTTGTTGGTTTATATGAAGAAAGATCATGCTTACCAATAGCCTGGGATGTGGTCCATACGAGGATAGGGAGATATACTGGATGAGAGAACATTAGAGATGAAATTAGTAAAACAATGGGGCAGTAAATTAAACCTTGAAAATATATTGATTAATAAGTACACACAACAGAGAATTTAGTATTTACAAGGGACTGGTTTCTGTATAAAGTTATAAGGTTATGTAGTAGACTAGGGTTCACACAGTATGAAGAATAAAATAATTCACTGCACCAACAGATAATAAAACCACCACCAAATACACATGTATTGATGTATTCTGAAAAAGCAGTAATTAAATTTTAATGTTTGTCCAATAACAAGCACATTTAAAGGTATTCTTCTGGCCTGTACCTAAATTAGGTCTTTCAGCTAACCTAAGCAGCACTTACTTTTCTTGATCCGGGCTGGGATCATGTGACTGATGAAATGGCTGCAGGCTCTCCCTCATATGTCCCCATAATGCAGATGCAACTGAACAGGAAGAAAGCGGGCAGTGAGGCAATCACATGATCCCAGCCACGAATGCGGAATCGGCGCAGTGATGGAAGGGTAAGTACTGCTAAAATTGATTCCTCTCCACAGGTTAGCTGAAAGAGCCATTTTAGGTACAGACCCAGAAAGCCCCTTTAATACTTACAAGGCAAGAGGTTTTTTATCCCCATGGAACATTCTTGTTTGAAATCGGTCCCACATTCCACCAGCTACCTGAAAAGGTTGTTAAAAACAGGAAGGACTGTGTAAATGAAATGTAAAACTGAATTAAAATGACCACCTACATTCAGCATTCTAACAAATAACTCAGAATAGGTCATCAATATCACACACGGCACCCCTGCCAACCAGCTGTTTGAAGAGAAGGCAGTGCTCATACGAGCTTTGCCTTTTCTTCATTGTTTGCCATCGCAACCACAGCTGTGAGCAGGTGTAATTACATCTCAGCCATCCATTCACTTCTATGGGACGACTCTGTAGTATTCAATTGAATAGGAAGGAGCCGTCTCTTTGAAGTGAATGGGACGGCTTAGGTGTAATTATACCTGCTCACCGCTGTGGTTACAATGGCGAACTGGTAAACAATGAAGAGAAGGCAGCACTCGTACAAGCACGGCCTTCTCTTCAAACAGCTGATTGTCAGGATGCCCTGTATCAGACCCTCGCTGATCTGATATTGATCATCTGTCCTGAGGACAGGTCATCAAAATAAACAGGACAACCCCTTTAAAGGGGTTGTCCAAGATAATTAAGGGTCTGAATCAAGCCCAATTGTTGTAAAATAAAAAAAATTCTGCTATGCTTCTTCTTCTGGCTTGTTCTCTGCACCACAGGTCTGGTGCTTCTGCCACTGCTTGTTACAGATTAAAGAGGTGACGTGTAGGTGTACAGCACCTGACCAATGCAGCCAATCACTGTACTCCAAAGGTATACCGCTGAGGACAGTAATTTGCTGCAGTGGTCACTTGCGGTATATACCTGCACGACACCGGTGCAGTATGTAAAAAAGTAGTGGCAAGAGGATGGGACCAGTGATATTATTTACAAAAATCAGGAGCTTGTCCTACATTTTTTATTATCTCAAACTAACCCCTGGAGCCGCATATTACAAATATAGGCTACACGCACATGACCGTGCTGTTTTTTGCGGTCCGCAAACCCCGGATCCGCAAAAAACAGCAGCCGCCCATGTGCCTTACGCAATTTGTGGAACGGAACGGGCGGCCCATTGTAAACATGCCTAATCTTGTCTGCAAAACGGACAAGAATAGGACATGCTATATTTTTTTTGCGGGTCCTCGGAACGGAGCAAAGGATGCGGACAGCACACAGAGTGCTGTCTGCATCTTTTGCGACCCCATTGAAGTGAATGGGTCCGCACCCGAGCCGCAAAAACTCCGGTTCGGATGCGGACCCGAAAAACGGTCGTCTGCATGAGGCCATACTGTTTGAGTAAAACGTCAGATATTTTCTTGTGCCAAACTCCTTATGCAGAAGAAAAAAAATCAAGATAGGACAGGAAAAGCAGCATTCTACACACATTACTTTGTGGGGACAATCAGATATCATGGTGGTATCAACATATGGAAGCTACTGATTGAATAACTGCAAATACAGCTTGTAAATGATATACATACTTGCCAAACTTCAGGCTGAGATGCATATCTTTTCAAGGTAAAGTGGTGTGAGATGGGGTCAGGCATTTTCTCTATTGTTGTCTCAGGTGGTTTTATTTTTGCTGGTAGCTTAGTGTCCCATGAAACATCTTCATAAGCTCTGTGGAAAAAAATGTAAACTGAAAAAGTCAAAACATATTAAACCACCTACCGTAAAAGGGGTGCAGTTGAGCTGACGGCTCTAATTGTGGAAGCCAAACAGTGTCTACTCTGACAATTCTAACTATCTTAAAGATACCCGTATTTTAAGTGCCACCATCGTATGATAGCCGCATTTAAAATAACATGGATTTTCATGATTTAGAGGTTCTGAAATTGTGCTAAACTGTAATAATTCTGTACCCAATGCTGGTCTTTTTTGTTTTATTAAGTTTTTCAGGTATAACACAAAATTAGAACAAATTAGAAGATGCCCGTCTGCCCCCACATACTCGAGTTTACAAGCACAGACATAAGTGAAATATATCAATATAACATTAAAAGGTACATATATTATACAATCAAATATTCACATGTGATGTATATGGATGAACCAAACATATGGGCAAAGACAGAGAAGATATTCATATTTGAAACATGAATATCTGGAAGTAGCATATCAATAGCTATCCAGTCCTGGAATATCAAGCCAAGATGAACACAATTTTTTTAAATTTAGAATGCGATCACCTCTTCTGAAAAATTGCTCTTTCGTATTAACAGCATTGCATAAGATTTGTCTATAAATGCTTGAAGAAAGCTGACTCCACCGATAAGCTATTCATTTATATGCAATATAAAATAAACATCTCACGGCAACTTTATGATGTGTGTCTAATGTCAGCTCATCTACATAGCCCAATAGACATATCTTAGAACCTGTTAGCAGGTTTGAAGAACACGTTTTGTTAATAAACTCTATGACATATAATACGAGATCTGCAGGCTCTCTAGGACATCTGACATGCATCCTATGACATCATTTGGCATCTGAATTATATCCTATGAGTTTAAGAAAAAGAGGGTTTTTATACACTCTATGGAGGAAATACACAGGGGACTGGATTGGGAACTTAGCTCCCTAGTGACCAGCCTGTTTTAGGCCTTAGTGACCAAGCAATTTTCATTTCCAAGAGCTTTCCAAGAGCTGTATCTTTTTCAGTTTTCCATCGATGTAGCTGTATTAGGGTGTGTCTTTTTTTTTTTTTGTGGCACAAGTTGTAGTTTTAATGGCACTACTTTAGGGTAGACATAACTTACTAATTAATTTTTATTAAAGGGGATGTCTCACTTTAGCCAATGGCATTTATCCTGTAGACAAAGTTAATACAAGGCACTTACTAATATATTGTGATTGTCCATATTGCTTCCTCTGCCGGCTTGATTCATCTTTCCATCACATTATACACTGCTTATATTCAGGGGTTACGACCACCCTGAAATCCAGCAGCGGTGGCTGTGCTCGCACAATATAGGAAAAGGCACAGGCCTCTCTAGTGGCCAGAAGCGCAAAAGTGCGCATGGGCTGGTGTTTTTTCCTATAGTGTGCAAGCACGACTGGTTGCAGGGTGGTAGTAACCCCTGGATACGAGCAGTGTATAATCAGATGGAAACGTTATTTAAGCCAATAAATGAGGCAATATGGACAATGACAATACATTAGTAAGTGCCTTGTATTAATTTTGTCTACATGATAAATGCCATTTGCTGAAGAGAGACGGCCCCTTTAACTCTTTCTGGAGGGTGGATGTGAAAAAAATAGCAATACTACCACTGGGTTTTTACTATATAAATCTTGCTGCGTTCATTATTTTAGGTTTTACTAATTTTGCACAATAAAACCCTTTTTTTTATAAAAAAATATATTTTTGCATTGCTGCATCCCAAGATCCATAACTTTTTTTTTTCCTTTCTACAAAGCTATATATGAGGGCTTGAATTTTGAGATACCATTTTGGGTTACACACACACACACTTTTTGATCACTTTTAATTCCGTTTTTTTTGTGATAAAAAAGCAAAAAACATAAATTCAGGCTTTTTTTTGCGTAGCTCAGTGTGCGGGATAAATTTCATAATTGTATGGTGTGGGTCATTAAAGATGCAGAGATAGCAAATATGTTGAGAGGATTTTATTTTTGCAACTTATTTCCATTGAAAATATTTTTTTTTAGGAGAAAAAGGTGAATTTTTTAAAGGCCCCATTCACATGATTGTATTTTTGGTCTGTGCCCGATCCACATTATTTGCAGATCGCACACGTATCCATTCTATGGGTCCGCGAAAAAAACTTAGTGCTGTTCGCATTCGTATCTCCGTTCCATAGTCTGGCAAAAAAGATAGAACATGTCTTATTTTCGTCCGTTTTGCGGTCCAGAATAGGCATGGTTACAATGGATCTGCAAAAAAAAAGAAATGGGCAAAACATGGACGTCACACGGACACCATACATATCTTTTGTGGTATTGCGTTTTGCGGACTGCAAAATACATGCGGTCGTGTGAACGCACCCGAACCTGGAAATTTTTTCATTTAATAAAACTATATTTAACTTTTTTAATCATTTATGCAGTACAGTGTATAATACTTTCAAAGCTATACAGACAGGCTGTGCCAAAGAGGTGCAGCCTGATGGATAAACATTGTAGGCAGACTTGGTGGGCCTTCACTAGACCCCCCGACGTCCATGCTGTGATATCAGTACCCTGCAATCTCATTCACAGGGTGCTGATGCCTGACAGAGGGAGCTTCCTCACTCTAAACCACTTAGATGCTGTGGTCACTATTGGTCATCTAAAGGGTTAAACATCACGGATCATCGCTTCTGATGGTTCTGGCTGTTAGAGCAGGAGCCAGACTCTCATGTGCCTTAGACTAGGCTACTGTAAAAAGGAGGAGGCCTAGCCTAAGGCACATTAGTGACCACTGTAAAAAAGCTTATTGGTGGTCCTTAACGTGTAAAAGTGGCCCTAGAAAAAAATCTAGAAGTAGCCTTAGTGGCCATTGTAGTGTTTGGTATAATGTGAGAAGTCACCTAAGGAAACTACAAATAAAAAGGTAAAAAAAAAAGTTTACATTTTTTTTAAAATATTAAAACAAAACCAAAAAATAAAAAAATCAAATCACCCCCTTTGCAAATACATATAGCATAAGTACAAGATCTGCAGGCTCTCTAGGACATCTGACCTACATCCTATGGCAGGGCTGGCCAACCTGAGGCTCTCCAGCTGTTGTAAAACTACAATTCCCACCATGCCCTGCTGTAGGCTGATAGCTGTAGGCAGTCTTTGCATGCTTGGAGTTGTAGTTTTGCAACAGCTGGAGAGCCGCAGGTTGGCCATCCCTGTCCTATGGCATTAAGAAAAAGAGGAGTTTTACACACAAGTTGGGAGGGGGCAGATTGGTAACTTAAAGTGGCCCTGGAAAAAAAATCCAGAAGTGGCCTCAGTTGCCTTTGCAGTCTGTGATATAAGCAATATAATAATTGCATGTTGGAAGTCCCTAGGGGAACTAAAAATAAAGGTTAAAAAAAGTGTTTAGAAATATTAAAACAAAAATAAATAAAATTTAAACCACTCCTTTTCTCATTTTACAAATAAACAATAAAAAAATAAACATTATTGGTATAGCTGTTTCCAAAAATGCTTGACTTAAAGGGAACCTGTCCCCGGGATTTTGTGTATAGAGCTGAGGACATGGGTTGCTAGATGGCCACTAGCACATCCGCAATACCCAGTCCCCATAGCTCTCTGTGCTTTTATTGTGTAAAAAAAACTGATTTGATACATATGCAAATTAACCTGAGATGAGTCCTGTCCCCGACTCATCTCAGGTTAATTTGCATATGTATCAAATCAGTTTTTTTACACAATAAAAGCACACAGAGCTATGGGGACTGGATATTGCGGATGTGCTAGTGGCCCTCTAGCAACCCATGTTCTCAGCTCTATGCACAAAATCCAAGTTCCCTTTAATAAAGTATGAAAGTATTGTTAAAATATTCTAAAAGTATAAATAGTATTCTTATAGAAGTATAAAAGTACCCTTCTGCATGAGGATTGAACGGTATGGTGAATGGTGTGCTGGAAAAAAAAATCTAAATGGCTGAATCTATATTTGTTGGTTGCATCACCTTCCAAGCAAAGACGCCAACACAAGTAGGCAGGGTCAGCAAAGCAGCAGTTATTCCCACATTGGGGGTTGGTGGGGCCCCTCCCTGACCCTTATATGCAGCTTTATAGTCAAACCTGGGGCACCATTGTTTCATACACATGGGATAGATGATAAATGTCTGATTGCTGTTGGAGCCACTGCTGGGGGGTGCCCATCAAGGTCCCAAGCCCTCCATTTCTTCTAATCGCAGGACTATCTTTCAAATGGGTTAAATGCATATATTAAATTCAAAATATTTCATTTACCCTCTTTCAGAAGCAACAATTTTTCATTGTTTGCCATTTAGTTTTTACCCCCTGCCATTCAAAAGCAAAAGCCAAAAACTTTCATCGAAAAATGTTCTAGTTGTTGATGTATTGGAAAGCTGGAGCAGCACTCTTCAAACAGTGGTCCGATCACTATGGAATGCAAATTCCATTTATCTAGAGAAACTAAGCTATTGATGTATAAGCCAAATAGAAAGAGCTTGTCACAGCATCCATAAATATCCAAAATTCTGCTTTATTTCTTTATTTATGTACCACAAGAAAAATCCAATGTTTCAACCCTTTGTGTGGGACACAAATCAATCTGCTCAGCTCCTCCTGCTCTATAAAATGTTGCTTATAAATATATAAGCATAAGAAAAACTTTATACATTTCAGATTACTGTAATCGTAATAAGCTACAGAATAAAGTGAATGTAATTTTATTTCCAAACTTTTTCCGAATGATGTAAAAACGAAACCCATTAAACAATGGCGGAATTGCTTTTTTTTTTCAGTTCTAACCCATTTATAAACATTTTTTCTAGCTTCCCACTATATCGTATGGAATATTAATTGGTACCATTAGCAAGTACAACTTGTCCCACAAATAACAAGCCCTCATATGACTATGTAAACAAAAAGGTCAAAAAGTTATAGCCCCCTGGAAGGCAGGGAATAAGAAACAAACAAATGGAAATGGCTGTCTCAGGAAAGGGTTGATAGGGGGAAAAGACTTGAGGGACAGGGACATAATATTACAAATCATTGGTGTGGCTTTCTGGAAGAATCTGTTCAGTTCTGGGCACTAGTTCATACAAAGTATGCCCTAGAGTTAAAAAAGCTACAGAGCAAAACAACTGATAAAGGGTATGAATGGTCCTGGGGTCCATTTACAAGAGCCAATGAAGATGGCAAATCAGCCCAATAGTTGCCTGATTGTTAAAGGGGTTGTCCCACAAATAATATTCTACAGTTTTCAAACCAGCACTTGGATTGGAATACTTTTGTAACTGCATGTAATTAAACATTTATTAACTTTAGGATTTTTGGACCCCGGACCCGAACATTTCAGTAAAAGTTCGGGTTTGGCGCTTTCTTGGCGCTTTTTGAAAGGCTGCAGAGCAGCCAATCAACAAGCGGTTAACTGTCTGACCTTAGAAGCCATCACAGCCATGCTTACTAATGGCATGGCTGTGATTGGCCAGTGTAGCATGTGACCCAGCCTCTATATAAGCTGGAGTCACGTAGCGCTGCACGTCACTCTGCTGTGCTTAGTGTAGGGAGAGGATGCTGCTGGTGATTTCAGGGAGAGAATAGGAGAGAGTCTTTGCTCAAAATCTTAATCTAACTCAGCGATCTACATACATTGTGTTTTGTGGGTGCAGGGCACAATTGTTTTTTTCTGCCCTGAGCCCATTGACCGAAAAAAAATAACTTTAATAAGTCAGTTAGGTGGGCGGCGGCAGCCATTTTATGCAAGCTCAGTGCACCAGCACTGCATCTGAGCTTTTGGGACATTGAAAATCCCAATTTTTTGGGCAATATACAACATCTGGATTAGTCAGTGTGCAATTTAAGCTAGAAGTACAGCCATCATTTTCTGGGGTTTTAAAAACACACTTTTTTGCCAAAAACCACTATTTTCAGGCCTTGCAGGCTTATATACTGCTGTCATATTGAGTTATTAAACAAACATCCGTTTGGGCAAAAAAAAAAATTGGCAGCCTTTGCTGCATATGTCATTGTGAGATACACCCTTAATACATTTGGGTTAGATTCAGAGATTTGAAATACCGCCATTTAGTTCACAAATCTTTAATTGAGGCCTAGTCTGGTTCAGGCCGTGTGAGATACACCCTTTAAATACAGGGGTTTGATTCAGGTATTTGAAATACAGCCATTTTGGGCAAACAAATTTAATTGAGGCCTAGTCTGGTTCAGGGCGTTTCAGATCTCCAGAATACTCAACTCGCATGTTCTTCGGGGTTCCCTTCAGTACCTGGTGCTTTGGAGGGGATACGGTCCTGAGGAAAGAATGTGGGTTCCGGCTACCGATGTCAACATGGCCAGTGCAGATAACGCCATTCTCAGCGTTACTATCCCACTTCTATGCCTCCTTGAAAAAACGCTCCTGGCGATGATGGAAGAGAATGTGGCACAGGAGGAGCAGGAGGAAGAGGGATAATTTCGTAGGGTTTCCGGCCAGTCATTCCCAAGTGGCTCCGAAAGTGGGTTCCTGCACCCACAAACCCAAGGTACACAATTGTCCAGCCATCTGACAGCGGGGGCACAGTGGAAGCACAAGGCGAAGGCAGAGGACGAGGAACAGGTCGCCAACGCAGCTGGGGCACCGTCAGCACCTCAGAAGGCAGGGTTAGCATGGCCGAAATGTGGAAAAGCTTTGTCAGCACGCCACAACAACCAGCACCACCAGCTGATATGGAACGTCTTAGCAGGAGGCAGCATTTCACCAACATGGTGGAACAGTATGTGTGCACACGCCTACACGTACTGAATGACGGGTCTGCCCCCTTCAACTTCTGGGTCTTCAAATTGGGCACATGGCCTGAGCTTGCCCTTTACGCCTTGGATGTGCTGGCCTGCCCTGCAGCCAGTGTATTATCTGAACGTGTGTTTAGCACGGCAGGGGGCATCATCACAGACAAGCGCAGCCGCCTGTCCACAGCCAATGTGGATAAGCTCACGTTCATTAAAATGAACCAGGCATGGATCCCTCAGGACTTGCCGTACCTTGTGCAGAATAGACATGTATACCGGCACTAACCAGCCATTGTTATACTGCAGCGCAATTGCTAATTCTTGTATTTTGGATATTTCACACTCTTTTAGAGTGTACCCTAATTTTAAAAAATAAAATTAAAACCAAAAACCTAATGTTTGCTACCTCATCCTCCTCCACCGCCGCTTCCACCTACACCGTTACGTCCATCGCCTCCTCAAACTCCTACTCCATATGGAACTCCACCTCATAAATCTATTTTTTTTTTATTTGTACGTATTTTATGTTATATCATTTCACTACTTTGTCATTTACATTTTCGGGTGAAATTCACCAATTTTTGGGTGTATAGTACCACTGCTATACCTAGTAGGCCGGTTAACAAAAAAAATCAATTTGTCAGTTACATTTTCAGTTAAAATTCAACAATTTTTGGGTGTGAAGTACCACTGCTATACGGTACCTAGTAGACAGGTTAAACAATAAAAAAAAATTGTCTGTTACATTTTATGGTGAAATTCACCAATTTTTGGGTGTGATGTACCACTGCTATACCTAGTAGGCCGGTTAAAAAATAAAAATAAATCGTCCGTTACATTTTCAGTTGAAATTCAAAAATTTTTGGGTCTGAAGTACCACTGCTATACGGTACCTAGTAGACAGGTTAAACAATAAAAAAAAATTGTCTGTTACATTTTATGGTGAAATTCACCAATTTTTGGGTGTGATGTACCACTGCTATACCTAGTAGGCCGGTTAAAAAATAAAAATAAATCGTCCGTTACATTTTCAGTTGAAATTCAAAAATTTTTGGGTCTGAAGTACCACTGCTATACCTAGTAGACCGGTTAAAAAAAACAAAAAAAAAAAACATTTGTCAGTTACATTTTAGGGTCAAATTCGCAAATTTTTGGGTGTAATATACCCCTCCTCTACCTAGTTGACAGCTTAATAAATTTCAATAATTTTTATTTTACATTTTTGGGTGACAATAAACAATTGTTTTCTGTCATAGACCCCTGCTCTACCAGGTCTATAAATTTCTGTAATTTTTCTGTTACATTCTTGAGTTCACATTATACAATTTTAGACGTGAATAAACCCCTGCTCTGCATAGGTAACAGGGAATAAAATTTCTGAAATGCTTCTTTAATTGATGCGCGCCACCTCCTTTGATTCAATGCTTAAACTTAAACAAGTTGTACCACATTTGCACTTTAATAATTTGTCCCACATTTCTGCTATACTCTTTTGGCCAACATTTGCGCCTCAATAGCTTTTCCCACATTTCCGCTTGACTCTTTTGGCCCACATTTGGGCTTCTGTAATTTGTCCCACATTTGCGCCTCAATAGCTTTTCCCACATTTCTGCTCGATCCCAAAATGTTTTTATAAATTAATCTCCCTTAAATTTGGTCTCTTTTTCTCACACTCCCTCTCTGGCCTGGAACCCTGATTCCCCGCCACCCGTGATCATGGTAGGCGCATAAAAGAACATCGAAAGTTGATAGAGCAGATATCAAATTGGATCGTGAACATCACGGGGACGTGCGACATGGTGGGGCAGTAAGTATGCACACGCCTACACGAACTAACTGACAGGGGTCAGCCCCTGCAACTTCTGGGTCTCCAAATTGGGCACTTCCACCTACACCGCCACATCCACCGACTCCTCAACCTCCTACTCCATATGGACCTGGTCCTCCTAGATCAAGATTATTATTTTTTATGCGTATTTTATGTTATTTTAAGTCATTTCCCTATCCACATTTGTTTGCAGAGCACTTGCCATGCTCTTAACCACATTTTGACGACATTTGCAGCCCTCTAGCCCTTTCCATTACATTTTTACAGCCATTTTAGTGCTCAAAAGTTCGGGCCCCTATTGACTTCAATGGGGTCCGGGGTCAAGTCTGGGTCAAGTTCGGGTCCCGAACTCGAACTTTTTTCTGAAGTTTGGCCGAACCCGTCGAACCCGAACATCCAGGTGTCCGCTCAACTCTACTACTAAGTTATTAAAGGAAATCTATCTGTATAGCGCCACCTGTTTGCTCTTTTTCTAATTTCTTTGTCATACTCACTCTGCACATGCTTAGTTCTATTCTTCAACTGCCACTAGCTTAAGCATACAGGACATACCCTCTGAAAAAGGCACACCCTCTGAGCTGCCAGCTTGACACAAATCTAGCAGAACAATTGGAGCAATAAATGGGGAGATTTCTGGATCCCTGCGAGGTACAGGGCTAATTCTAGCTTTGTTAGAAAGGGGATAACCCCTTTAAAGGAGTTGAAAGCTGCATTTACATGCAACAATCACCTCCACTGTATAGGGCAATCTCTGGCAGCAGATTGCTGTTTACACAGACCGATCTGCTGACCATACACGGTGACTTTAGTGTCTGCATCAACAATGCTTTCACATAATTAATGAGCATTAGCTTGTTCCATCAGCAGTATCTTTGTACAGGGCAATTATCAGGAAAGCTTCTCTCCGATAACTGCCCTGAGTTGGCCAATGCTTGTAAATGGGCATTTAGTTATAAGGAAAGATTTTTAAAAATGTAATTTATTTAGTTATGAGAAGAGATGTCTAAGGAGGGGGGCACACAATTTTCTTACATAAATATTTAAATGGTTTATAGAAAAATTATGGTCAAAGTGGTTTCACATAAAATCCCCTCAAAAGACAAGGGAGAATTAGTGTCGTCTACAGAAAACAGGGCTCAGTCTCCACAGACGAAAAGGCTTCTTCACCATAAGAGCTGTGAATTTGTGGAATAATCTACCACAGGACATGGTCACAGCAAAAATAGTTGATGGTGTCAAAAAAGGTTTAGATGATTTCTAAGGAAAAAATTATACTTACCGGTAATTTCCTTTTCATGAATCCTCCACGATGGCATTACTATGAGAGATGACCTCCTCCAACCATATAGGGACAGGTAGAATAAATTGGATCCCCCCCTTCGGCTCTTCCTCAGTGTCTTTCTGGAATGACAGCCTAGAGAGTCTTGAATTTTTGGTTGCCTTTAAACCCTTATTTGCTCCTTGAAACTGTATTAACTAATAGTCTGATTTTCTAATGGAGCTAGTGGCTTGTGGAATTTTCTTTTGCCTTCAGAATTTGGCTTTTCACAGAAGGAAGGAACTACATTTCATCAGATAAATTCATAGTAGACCTGCTTGTATTGACTCCTTGGTGTCATCTGACAACAACAAATATCTTTTAAACTCTGACCCAGAGGAATCATCAGAATCTATTAATTCTACATCAGAGTCTGAGTCCAAGTCAGAAGATTAGATATCTGAGCTGACGATTTTGGTTTCTGTTCTTTTAAGATGCAACAGTACAGCTTCTATCTCTTGTTTAATAAACATTTTCAGTTCCTCTTTTAAAGTGGGAACTATTGGGGACATTTATTAAGACTGGTGATTTAGACCCTGGTCTTAGTCCTTATGCACTGCCGAAGGATACGCCAAAGTTATTTGGCGGTGCCAGACTCTACATAACTTTGGTGCTACCTCCAGCAGGCCATGCAACATACTAAAATCTACATCAGCTCCTTTGCCATTTTCACGCCAGAAACTGGCGTTGGATATGATAAATGAGACAGGCCTGCCGGCTTGCCCTCGTCTCTGCCCATGCCACGTCCCTTTTTCTTGTTACTCGGGAAAAGTGGTGTGAGCGGCAAAAAGTCTCAGATTTTGCCGCAAGAAAACATTGCAACAAAATCTGCAACATTAATACGCCAAAAAGTGGTGTAAGTGTCATAATAAATGTCCTCCTATGTCTGTCCTTGCTACTCTTGCATACACACATGGAGAGAGACATAACACAGGAGTTAGCCAAACAAAACACCAAAGGGCTAACATTCCCACAGAAAGCGCAGGCACTTAAAGTGTCAGGCCCAGAGAGGTCTGCATGGAATCAGTCCCCAGTTCAGACATCCTGACAGCCCCTTGTGTAGCCAAGCGTGACCCATAAGCTCCGTCCACATCACTTGCGTAGTGCCATACCAGAAAAGGCCCTACCGGCAATTCACATTCAGCTACCTGAGGCCCCTACCAACATTATCTGCCAGCGCCAAACCTATTGGATAGTGGAGGGCGCACAAATGATTGGAGGGACTCCTTGAGTATCCAGTCTTCACACGGATTCTCCCACCTGGCACGTACAAGGCAGGGGAAAAGAGGCAGTTGCATGATGCATGAAGCAATGGTCCGATACCAGCTAACCACAGGTGCCCAACTAGGGGCTGGGCTCCTGTCTATGTCCTCCATGTGAATTTAAGCATTCAAGGCAAAACTACTGACCCTGTACTGCCTGTCTCCACAGAAACAGCCCCAAAGCACTGCTGTGAGAATGACCTATCCCCATCTGAAAGGGACAGGAAGACATCAAGGAGGAGAGTCATCTCTCATGGTAATGCTGTCGTAGAGGATGAAATGGAAAAAGTAACATTAATGGTTATGTAAATTGGTAGAATTCGTGCTTCCCACACCCAGTTCCTTAATTCACATCCCCTCCTATCCTTTGGTTGAACTTCATGGACACACATTTTTGTTTGATCTCACTAAGGCCTCCTGCACACGGCCGTTTTTTTTTTCCCGTTTACTGGCCGTTTTTTGCGTTCCGTATACGGTCCGTATACGGAACCATTCATTTCAATGGTTCCGCAAAAAAACCGGAATGTACTCCGTATGCATTCCGTTTCCGTATTTCAGTTTTTCCGTTCCGTTTTAACATAGAACATGTCCTATTATTGCCCGCAAATCACGTTCCGTGGCTCCATTCAAGTCAATGGGTCCGCAAAAAAAACGGAACACATACGGAAATGCATCCGTATGTCTTCCGTTTCCGTTCCGTTTTTTGCTGAACCATCTATTGAAAATGTTATGCCCAGCCCAATTTTATCTATGTAATTACTGTATACTGTATATGCCATACGGAAAAACGGAACGGAAAAACGGAACAGAAACGGAAACACAACTGAAACAAAAAAACGGAACAACGGATCCGTGAAAAACGGACCGCAAAACACTGAAAAAGCCATACGGTCGTGTGCAATAGGCCTTACTATGTAACTGTGTATAAATAAGGAAATGTAAAATATTTTAACATTTGCAAATCAATTATCTCATAATTCAAAGGGACACTATTTAGCCAAATTTGTTTTTGTATTGGTTGCTGATGAAATAGCAATTTTTTCACAGAATTACATTATCAGGATAACTATTTTGTTAATCACCTGTGAAATTGGTTTTTGAAAGTTCTTCATCACTGAGTTTTACTGGGCTAATATCACATAAAATGTATTTATACAATTGATGCACGGTTTCCCAAACCGATATCTGAGGTGACCTTGAAGACATCTATAAAGCAAAATTTGCCTCATAGGCAAACTTTCAACATGAAACTGACAGTTACAATGCATTACAATCCAGTATATATTGTAATGCATTGTAGAAGCGATATGACCCTCAAAAGTTGAAGTCCCCTAGTGGGACAAAAAATAAAATGGGGGGAAAAAAACTTTTATACTATAATAAAAAAAATAAAGGTTTCTAGTAAAAAAGCCCTTTCCCCTTCAAGCTATTTAGACATATTAAGCATTGCCACATCCATAATGACCTGCTCTATAAAAATATCACATGATCTACCTCATCAAGTGAATGCCATAAAAAGAATATATAAAAACGATGCCAGAATAGCCATTTTCAGATCACCTTGCCTCCCAAAAACATATCAAGCGATCAAAATGTTGTATGTACTCCAAAATTGTACCAATGTAAATGTCAACCCTTAAAAAAATGAGACCAATGCCAGAAAAAAATGTCTCTCAGAAAATGGCAACACATTTTTTCAAAAATGATTTTATTGTATAAAAGTAGTAAAACACTATCAAACTATATAAAGTTGTAATATCTGTAATCATATTAACCAGCAGAATAAAATTAACATTGAATCTTTCCTGCATGGTGTATGCCCTAAAAACAATAAACAACCACTAATAACTAAATTAGAACTCCTATTAGAACTCCCAAAACAAATTACCATGTATATATATAAAAAAAAAAAAAAACAGCTGGGGAAAAAGGGAGGTAAAACGTAACTTTTAATAATACTGCATAGCACACACACTCACTAGATGGATCCCGGAATGGTTTTGTATTGAATCCTAGGGTCCATCGATAAATGTATATATGATGTCATATGAGAATTGGAACGTTCTTACCAATTCAGTAGTACTTCAGATGGAACCAATCAGACAACCATTCTTTCTTGAGCTGTCTTGTATATGTTCCGATGACTTCGGAGTTCTCATGTATAGAATTATCAGCAGGAACGACTGTCCCTAGTAGTCCCTAGATGTAGGAAGGGGAACTAGGGCAGCCCTACCTATCTATACAGAGCAACTCGCCCCGAAAGGGGCGAACCCATCTGGATACCTGTTCCTAGTCCGGGCGGAATCCCTAATGCACCCTATGAGATAGTTCCCGACGAGGCATGTTTCATTTGGTAATTCATCAGGGGAACAAAAATACAATGTGACACATCATATTTGCGAAATTAGGCTTTATCAGGAAGGTGAAAACTGGCTGTGTCTTGAAAGGTTTAACACCTTAAGGACCACCATTTTTCACCTTAAGGACCAGGCCATTTTTTTAAAACTTGACATGTGTCACTTTATGTGGTAAACACTTCAGAATGCTTTTACTTATCCAAGCGATTCTGAAATATTTTTTTTGCAATACATTGTACTTCATGATAGTGAAAAATTTCTGTCGCTATAAAATTAATCTTTATTTATTAAAAAATCCAAAATTTACAGAAAATTTAGAAAAATTAGCAATTTTCTAAATTTGAATTTATCTGCTTTTTAGGCAGATAATGATATATCATAAGAGTTATTACTTCCCATATGTATATGCATCATTTTGTAAATGTAATTTTATTTTTCAGGATCTTATAAGACTTTTAGAAGCAAATTTTTTAATTTTTAAGAATATTTCCGAAACCCACTTTTTTAAGGACCACTTCCATTCTAAAGTCACTTTGTGGGGTTTACATAGTGAAAAACACCCATAAATGACCCAATTGTAGAAACCACACCCCTCAAGTTATTCAAAAGTGATTTTACAAACTTTGTTAACCCTTTAAGTGTTCCACAAGAATTAAAGGAAAAAAAGATTACATTTTTACATTTCACTTTTTTGGCAGATTTTCCATTTTAATAAATTTTTTTCCTGTAACACATCAAGGGTTAACAGCCAAATAAATCTCAATATTTATTACCCTGATTCTGCAGTTTAGAGAAACACCCCACATGTGGTCGTAAACTGCTGTACGGGCACATGGCAGGGTGCAGAAGAAAAGGAGCGCTGTATGGTTTTTAGACGGCAGATTTTACTGGGATAATTTTAAGTTGCCATATGACGTTTAAAGACCCCCTGATGCACCCCTAGAGTAGAGACTACAAAAAAGTGAACCCATTTTGGAAATTATAGGATAAGGTGACACTTTTATTGGTACTATTTTGTGATATATATAACTTTTGATTGCTCTGTATTACACTTTTTGGGAGGCAAGGTAACAAAAAAAATGGCTGTTCTGGCACAGTTTTATTTTTTTATTTTTTTACAGTGTTCAACTGACAGGTTAGATCATGTGCTATTTTTATAGAGCAGGATGTTATGGACACAACAATACCAAATATGTCTACTTTTATTTATTTTTTGTTGCAGTTTTACATAATAAAGTATTTTTGAAATAAATGTTTTTGTGTCGTTTTTTTTCTGAAAGCCATATTATTTTTCAGGGCGATTATCTTATGTATGGTCTCAGTTTTTGCGGCATGAGGTGACAGTTTTATTGGTACTATTTTGGAGTACATCCTACTGTTTGATCGTTTGGTATTACACTTTTTGTGACGTATTGTGACAAAAATTTTTTATTTTTTGGCATGGTTTTTATTTTATTTACGGTTTTCACCTGACAGGGTAAATCATGCAATATTTTTATAGAGCAGGTTGTTACGGACGTGGCGATACCCAATTTGTCTATTTTTTATATTTATTTTGGTTTTACACAATAAAAGCATTTTTGAAAGAAAAACAATCATGTTTTTTATGTCTCCATTTTCTGAAAGCCATATCTTATTTATTTTTTGGGTGATAGTCTTAGGTAGTCTTATTTTTTGCGGGATGAGAAGGCAGTTTGATTGGTAATATTTTGGGATACATACTACTTTTTGATCATTTGATATTAAACTTTTTGTGATGCAAGGTGACAAAAAATAGATTTAGCTCATGTGATATTTTTATAGAGTAGGTTGTTACGGACGTAGCGATACCTAATATGTCCGTTTTTAAAAATATATTTTGGTTTTAAACAATAAAAGCATTTTTGAAACAAAAAAATTGTGTTTTAGTGTCTCCATTTTCTGAGAGCCATATCTTTATTATTTTTTAGGTGATTGTCTTAGTTAGGGTCTTATTTTTTGCAGGATGAGATAACGGTTTTATTGGTATTATTTTTGGGTACATATGACTTTTTGATCACTTGGTATCACTGCAGGGACCTGGCAGTCACTGATAGCTGGGCCCCTGCTGTATCCGCCGGCATCACTGTAAAAGCAGATAACGGTGAATTAACCCCTTCTATGCTGCGTTCAGCGCTCACCGAGGCATAGAAGGGGTTTGTGGTCAGTGAGGGATCCCATCGGGTGCCCACTCTGTGGTGACAGGGACCCAATGGGTGAGAAGACAGCCCGATGCCTTGCAGAGGCTGTCCAATGCCTTGCAAGGCATCAGGACCTGCCTTCTACAGAAGCCAAGGAGTTCCAGCCCCAATGTAATACACTGACAGGCAATGCATTACAATACAGATTTATTGTAATGCACTGCAGAGGGGATCAGACCCCCCCACCATAAAATAAAAACTGTCAAATAAGCTATTTTTGTTACCTTACATAACAAAAATTGCAACAGAAAGTGATCAAAAATGTGTATTCCCCCAAAATGGAACCAATAAAGTCATCAGCTCATCTTCCCCAAAAAATGAGCTCCTACATAAGACAATCGCCCAAAAAATAAAGACAAATATAGCTCTCAGAATATGGAGACACTAAAACATCATTTTTTTGTTTTAAAAATGCTATTATTGTGTTAAAGTGAAATAAATAGGAAAAAGTATACATATTAGGTATTGCCACATCTGTAACAACCTGCTCTATAAAAATATCACATGACCTAACCCCTCATGACCTAACTGTGCCAAAACAATCAATTTTTTGGTCACCTTGTCCCATAAAGTGTAATAATGAATGATCAAAAACTCATATGTACCCAAAAATGGTACCAATAAAAACGTAAACTCTTCCTGCAAAACATGAACCCTTGCAGAAAAATGTAAAAAAATATGGCGTTCAGAAAATGGAGACACAAAACATAATTTTCTTTCAAAAATGCTTTATGTAAAACTGAAACAAACAAAGAAAGTAGACATATTTGATATCATCACGTCCGTAACAACCGGCTGTATAAATATAGGACATTATCTAACCTGCCAGATGAACGTTGTAAAAAACAAAAATGGTACCAAAACAGCCATTTTTTGGTTACCTTGCCTCACTAAAAATGTAATATAGAGTAATTAAAAAAACATATGTACCCCAAAATAGTACCAATGAAACTGTCACCTTATCCCGTAGTTTCTAAAATGGGGTAACTTTTTGGGAGTTTCTACTGTAGGGGTGCATCAGGGGTGCTTCAAATGGGACATGGTGTCTAAAAACCAGTCCAGCAAAATCTGCCTTCCAAAAACCATACGGCGCTCCTTTTCTTCTGCACCCTGCCGTGTGCCCTTACGTCAGTTTACAACCACATATGGGGTGTTTCTGTAAACCGCAGAATCAGGGTAATAAATATTGAGTTTTCTTTGGCTGTTAACCCTCGATGTGTTAAAGAAAAAAAATTATTAAAATGGAAAATCTGCCAAAAAAGTGAAATTTAGAAAGATCATCTCCATTTTCCTTTAATTTTTGTGGAACACCTAAAGGGTTAACAAAGTTAGTAAAATCAGTTTTGAGTAACTTAAGGGGTGTGGTTTCTAAAATTGGGTCATTTATGGGTGGTTTCTACTATGTAGGCCCCACAAAGTGACTTCAGACCACCAGAATTAGCCCTATTAAACTATCTGACATTAGCGATGTGCTAATGTCAGCTGAACCTAACTAGTCTATTCCTACTTTTATCTATGCCCCCGTTACTCCAGAAATATAACTTTAATAATATGCTAATTAGCCTCTAGGTCCAGGGGGGGCGTTGCCCCTGCTCCTAGAGGCTCCGTTCTCCCACCTCTGGCCACACCCTGCTACACTAGATTGACAGGGCCAGGCAGCATTCACCTCCTCCTGCCGGCCCTGTGCGGGAAATCTCGTGCCGTTCAGTATTCGGTGCTTGCGCAGTGAGGAAGCCGGCAGCCGGAGGAGTGCCCTTCACTCAATGCGCCGAACACTGAATGGGACAGAGCAGGCGTAAGATTTTCACAGCAGACAGGGCTGTCAGGAGGAGACCAACACTGCCTGGCCCTGTCAATCTAGTGTAGCAGGGTGTGGCCAGAGGTGCGAGAACGGAGCCTCTAGGTCGGGAGCAGGGGTAATGCCCCCCCCTGCTCCTAGAGGCAAATTAGCATATTATAAAAGTTATATTTCTGGAGTAACGGGGGCATAGATAAAAGTAGGAATAAACTAGTTAGGTTCAGCTGACATTAGCACATCGCTAATGTCAGCTAGTTTAATAGGGTTAATTCTGGTGACAGAAACCCTTTAAACATTTTAAGAATTGCTTCTAAACTTCTAAGCCTTCTAACATCCTAAAAAATAAAATGACATTTACAAAATTATGCCAACATAAAGTAGACATATGGGGAATGTTAAGTAAATAAGTATTTTATGAGGTATCACTTTCTGTTTTAAAAGCAGAGAAATAGAAATTTTGAAAATTGTGAATTTTTCTAATGTTTTTGTTTTTTTCATAAATAAAAGGTAAAAAATTTTGACTCAAATTTATGAAGTACAATGTGTCACGAGAAAACAATGTCAGAATGGCTTGGATAAGTAAAAGTGTTCCAAAGTTATTACCACATAAAGTGACACGTCAGATTTGCAAAAAATGGCCTGGGCAGGAGGGAGCAAACTGACCCGGGGTAGACGGGCTTAAAATAATAATAAATTTTAAATTAAAAATGTACTTATCAAATTTGGTGAATGGCTACCTAATGGACGGCACTGTGCTTTGTAAGCTGTGAGGAGGGTGGGGTGCTCACTGGATTCCTGAGGGCTCTTTAAACAGCTGATCAGCGGGGGTGCCACTGATCACATACTGATGACCTATCATGAGGATAGGTCATTAATAAAAAACACTCAGAAAATCACTTTAATAGTATGCCGCCTGATGGCTAAAGTTGCAGGAAGTATTATCAAATGAATGAGTGCCATAAAATGCATGGCTGTGCATAGTTATTCATAAGGGTTGCCCCTTTCCAGCACTCTTTATAATACAAGGGAGTCCCAGGTAAGAACAGCATAGGGCACTTAGAAATGGGTTGTCTACATGCTATGCTATACGAGTTCCTAATATACAATTTTACAACATAATATGCAAAAAAAAAAAAAAGAAAATGTGTCAAAAAATATTAGGTTACCTTTGTGTTGACGAGGTGTACATATATTTTTTCACCATGTCATCTCTTGAGCACGAAACAGCACTTTTCTGCTGCTCAAAACAACCAGGCAGAAACAAAAAAAAATCAAGGTAAAGACAGTTGCAAAACAGCTCATCACCCCATACTACTAATAATCATTTTCTTCTCTTTGCTCAATGAGAAGATGAGAATTTAGCAGTAAGCACACTGCATACATGTAAGGCCTCATTCACACGACCGTTGTGTGTTTTGCGGTCCGCAAAACACGGATGGCGTCCGTGTGCGTTCTGCAATTTGCGGAACGGCGTGGACAGCCATTAATATAACTGCCTATTCTTGTCCGCAAAACGGACAAGAATAGGACAGGTTAAATTTTTGGGGCGGACCACGGAACGGAGCAACAGATGCGGAAAGCACACGGAGTGCTGTCCGAATCTTTTTCGGCCCCACTGAAGTGAATGGGTCCGCATCCGTGTCGCAAATACTGCGGCTCGTATGCAGACCAAAATAACGGTCGTGTGCATGAGGCCTAAGCGGTGCAAGAGTGTACAGATACCAAAACACTATAGACACCCTGAACTTTGGGGGCCTGTTTTCTCAGTAAAATCAATAAATAATTACACCACACATTAGTATTAAAGGGCATCTGTCAACATGTTTGTACCTATGAAACTGGCTGACCTGTTACATGTGCTCTTGGCAGCTGAAGGCATCTGTGTTGGTCCCATGTTCATATGTGCCTGCATTGCTGAGAAAAATAAAGTTTTAACATATGCAAATGAGCCTCTAGGAGCAAAGGGGGCATAGCCATTACACCTAGAAGCTCAGCTCTCACTGTGACTGCTGCGTCCTCTGCACTAGGATTGACTTTAGGAGTAGTCAGCACCATGCATGATCACATTTCATTGCCTGATCAAAGTGCAGCAGTTGCAGACATTGCTGAGCCTCTAGGAGTAACGATAGCTCCCCCGTTGCTCCTAGAGGCTCATTTGCATACATTAAAACATTATGAATAGAGATGAGCGAATTTTTTAGAAATATTATTTGGCTGATTCGCTGAATTCCCCCCCCCCCCCAAAAAAAACCGCTTAGTGACGAATTACTTCTTAATGAAGCGCATTTTTTTGTAAGTAGTGGGTGCAATGACTGCGATAGCGCCACCCCCATCATTGTACCCCTCAGATACCGCGTTCATACATGATCGCAGCATCCGTTTTTAACAATAAATACACTGCTCAAAAAAATAAAGGGAACACAAAAATAACACATCCTAGATCTGAGTTAATTAAATATTCTTCTGAAATACTTTGTTCTTTACATAGTTGAATGTGCTGACAACAAAATCACACAAAAATAAAAAAATGGAAATCAAATTTTTCAACCCATGGAGGTCTGGATTTGGAGTCACACTCAAAATTAAAGTGGAAAAACACACTACAGGCTGATCCAACTTTGATGTAATGTCCTTAAAACAAGTCAAAATGAGGCTCAGTAGTGTGTGTGGCCTCCACGTGCCTGTATGACCTCCCTACAACGCCTGTGCATGCTCCTGATTAGGTGGCGGACGGTCTCCTGAGGGATCTCCTCCCAGACCTGGACTAAAGCATCTGCCAACTCCTGGACAGTCTGTGGTGCAACGTGACGTTGGTGGATAGAGCGAGACATGATGTCCCAGATGTGCTCAATTGGATTCAGGTCTGGGGAACGGGCGGGCCAGTCCATAGCATCAATGCCTTCGTCTTGCAGGAACTGCTGACACACTCCAGTCACATGAGGTCTAGCATTATCTTGCATTAGGAGGAACCCAGGGCCAACCGCACCAGCATATGGTCTCACAAGGGGTCTGAGGATCTCATCTCGGTACCTAATGGCAGTCAGGCTACCTTTGGCGAGCACATGGAGGGCTGTGCGGCCCTCCAAAGAAATGCCACCCCACACCATTACTGACCCAATGCCAAACCGGTCATGCTGGAGGATGTTGCAGGCAGCAGAACGTTCTCCACGGCGTCTCCAGACTCTGTCACGTCTGTCACATGTGCTCAGTGTGAACCTGCTTTCATCTGTGAAGAGCACAGGGCGCCAGTGGCGAATTTGCCAATCTTGGTGTTCTCTGGCAAATGACAAACGTCCTGCACGGTGTTGGGCTGTAAGCACAACCCCCACCTGTGGACGTCGGGCCCTCATATAACCCTCATGGAGTCTGTTTCTGACCGTTTGAGCAGACACATGCACATTTGTGGCCTGCTGGAGGTCATTTTGCAGGGCTCTGGCAGTGCTACTCCAGTTCCTCCTTGCACAAAGGCGGAGGTAGCGGTCCTGCTGCTGGGTTGTTGCCCTGGGTAGCGCCTCCATGCTCTGGACACTACGCTGACAGACACAGCAAACCTTCTTGCCACAGCTCGCATTGATGTGCCATCCTGGATAAGCTGCACTACCTGAGCCACTTGTGTGGGTTGTAGACTCAGTCTCATGCTACCACTAGAGTGAAAGCACCGCCAGCATTCAAAAGTGACCAAAACATCAGCCAGGAAGCATAGGAACTGAGAAGTGGTCTGTGGTCACCACCTGCAGAACCACTCCTTTATTGGGCGTGTCTTGCTAATTGCCTATAATTTCCACCTGTTGTCTATCCCATTTGCATTGATTGTCACTCAGTGTTGCTTCCTAAGTGGACAGTTTGATTTCACAGAAGTGGGATTGACTTGGAGTTACATTGTGTTGTTTAAGTGTTCCCTTTATTTTTTTGAGCAGTGTACAATTACATCAAACTTACCACCTCCATTTGCTCGCGATGGGCCGACCGCCGCCATCTTGCTTGACGATCTCCGCCGAAATCCCGTGCGGCGCGCAATTCCGTCATCACAGCGGCTGGCATGATGACGTGTGATGATGTAATCTCGCGCTGCACGGGATTTCGACAGAGATCTTCAAGCAAGATGGAGACTGGCGGCCCGTCGTGAGCAAATGGAGGCGGCAAGTTAGAATTTTTTTTTTTTACATTTTCAGGTTAAATCGATTCGCTGACACGAAGCACGAGGAAATTCGGCTTCTAGGCGAATAGAATTCATCCTGAAATTCGGATTGAATTCCACTTCATGGGATTCGATTCGCTCATCTCTAATTATGAACATGGAACCAATACAGATGCCTTCAGCTACCAAGCGCACATGCAACAAGTCAGCCAGTTTCATAGGTACAAATCTACTGACACATGCCCTTTGAGGCACAATATTTTAAAATAAACTTGTGTAAAATGTTAGTTACCCTTTAATGATTATGTAGATGTACAGAATTCTGGTTTCCCACTCTTCTTCCCTTAGTTCACATCTCCTCCCATCCCTTAATTGAACTTCAGTCACAGCTATAGCATCCAACCAGGAGACAATGCAGCTGTCACTCAGAGCAGAAGCACCTCAATACAGAAAGCACTTCACAGTGAAGCGCTCCCTCTGGTGCACTTAAAGGGATTGTCTGAGATAATAAAAAATCTCTGACAATCTGTTTACCAGCCTAAAATAAAAATATCATCTTATACTGCAACACTGGTCCAGTCCTACTGTTGTTGCTCATTTACAAACTGCAGTGGGGATGCGCAGGTATATTGCATGTGACCGCTGCAGCCAATCACTATCCTCAACAGTGTGAAGCTTAGGACAGTGATAAGCTGCATCGGTGACATTCTGAAAACATAATTGTCACTGTGCACATCACAGCTTCAGTGACGAGGTGATGTATAACATGTAACTGCCGAAGCCAATCACTGCCCTCAGTGGTGAACCTCTGACAACAGTGATTGGCTGCAGTGGTCATGTGCTGGATACTGGCATGTCCCCGCTGCAGTTTGTAAACAAGCAGCAGGAAGACCTGGTCAGTGAAGCAGTGGATGTAAATGCAGAAAGGGGTGAGTATTAAGGCTACTTTCATACTAGCGTTCGGGGTTCCGCTTGTGAGCTCCGTTTGAAGGCTCTCACAAGCGGCCCCGATCCGTCCAGCCCCAATGCATTCTGAGTGGATGCGGATCCGCTCAGAATGCCTCAGTCTGGCTCTGCTTGGCCTCCGTTCCGCTCAGCAGGCGGACACCCGAACGCAGCTTGCAGCGTTCAGGTGTCCGCCTGGCCGTGCGGAGCCAAACGGATCCGTCCAGACGTACAATGTAAGTCAATGGGGACGGATCCGTTTGAAGATGACACAATATGGTGCAATTTCAAACGGATCCGTCCCCCATTGAATTTCAATGTAAAGTCTGGACGGATCTGTCTGACTAACTTTCACACTTAGTTTTTTGTGTGAAATATAATCCGTTCTGAACGGATACCATTGTTTGCATTATAGGAGCGGATCCGTCTGTGCAGACACCAGACGGATCCGCTCCGAACGCAAGTGTGAAAGTAGTTAGATGATTTTTTATTTTGAGGTTTTGGAGGGCTTGTCCAAGATTTTTAATTATCTCTGACAACCCCTGTAAGGAGCAGAATAACACTTCATATTCACACTAATCCTGATAATAGAAACTCCACAAAAGGTACGTTTGTGCTGGTCTCCCCACCCTCTACCTAGTGCTGTCAGCAGTTTAGCATGGTCAAAACTGCCAACAGTTCCTATAAAAACATTAGACAACTAATTTTTGCTGAAGAATAAAGGAACAATGGAAATCTGCTGTAAAGCAGTCAAACATAAAAGTTATGTATAGTAGAGATAGAAAAAAAACTCACACAATGTGATATAGCAAACCTCAATGCTGACTTCTAGGCGGTGTACATGACATTTTATAAATGGGGCCGCAGGGAAGCTAGTACGGGCAGAAGCGCAGATTGCTGCTCGCCTGCTGCTGTCCGTGCCCCCCAGAGATTTACTAACTCCTACCATAGCATATGGGTACCCTGTAACCATATGCTATGCCAGGATTAGCTGAGCAGAGTGGGCTCCTGCTTCTGGCTGCTTCTCTAAGCTAAGATCCTGCATGTCAGCTCTTAGCTTAGTGAAGCAGGAGCCTACTCCAATCAGCTAATCCTGGCATAGTACATAGGTACAGGGTACTGATGTGCTACGGCAGGAAGTAGTAAACCTCTGGGGGGCACGGGCAGGAGCAGCAATATGCACTCCTGCCCCTACTCATGTTCGTACTCCGTACACCGCTGAGAAGTCAGCGGTGTACAGAGAAGTGAATTTTAAGCGCACAGGGAATGGTGCGCTTTAGGGGGGTAAAAGTTTAATAAAAATACAAAAAGCATTAATAAAGTATATTAGAAAGTGTTACTATGGCATTAGGGGCATCTTATTAAAATTTTATTCAAAAGTTTAGTTACTCTTTAACTGAGTATTCTGGCCATTTTTTAAGCAGTCCTTAGAATGCTGTTAAAAAATAAATAAAATCTTTCTGATCCCCCCGGTGTTCCCACTCCATGATTCCCGGGTCTACGGCGATCTCTACTCCAGGGTCTCTCATAATACACATGAAATAAGGGCTCAGCCAATTACTGATTGAGGCGAGTTACAGCTGCGGCCAGTGATTGGAGGTTATTTCCTATTTCATGTGTGTTGAAAGGGACCAGAAAGCAAAGCAACGGGGACCCAGGAATTGTATGAATGGGAGTGGCAGGGGATTGGGGCGGTTACTGTGCCTGTTTAAAAAATAATATTGGCCTGAGAAACCCTTTAAAGAGACCATGTCATTCTGGTTACAAGTCCCCTACTTACTGGGTAGGAAAAAACTGTTAGATCGGTGGGGCTCTGACCACTGGGAATCCAACGATCACTAGAACATGGGACCCATGTCCCCTGCTTGAAAGAAATGCTTGTCAGACATGCACACCACTGCTCCATTCATCTCTATGTGACAGATGGAGATAGCTGAGTACAGTATTTGACTATCTCCGGCACTCCCATAGACTTTCAATTGAGCGGTGGTGCAGAGGCTTAATGGGTCCTGCGTTCTTCTGTTTGGTGGGGGGCCCAGCAGACAGACCCTCACCAATTTAACAGTTATCCCTTATCCAGTGGATAGAGGATAGCTTGTTGTAACGGAATACACCTTTAAAAATAACCAAAGTTACTTTACCAAAGTAACAATAGGTGCTGCAACTTCCACCAAACGCTGGAACAAAGAAACAAACGCTTTGCAGAGCACTCCGCACTGTGTCCCTTTGGCTCGGATTAGCTCTTTTGGGAGAGTTGGGATAAGCAGTGTATGGGTAGAGACCTTTTATGAGCCCAGACAGCATTCTGATTGTTTCTTCCAGGAGAGAGCCGTTAAAGTTAAAAAAGATCTCAACCAAAATCTTCTGCCCCTTTTTTTCCAGTGATCAGGGTTGTTGTCAGGTACCCTTTAAATATTTATTGTCACATCCTACTTACAAGTATTCAGTCATAATATTCAAAGAGGTTTTGAGGAACTCCTATATTGATGACCTATGCTCAGGATAGGTCATCAATATCTGGTTGGTGGGGGTCCAGCACAAACATCAGCTGTTTGAAGAGGCTGTGATGCTCCAGTGAGCGTTAAGCCCTCCTCACAGCTTATCAAGACAACACCGTACATTGTATAGCAGCTGTGCTGGTATTGAAGCTCAGACCCATTCACTAGAATAGAGCTGAGCTTCACCTAGGCCATGTGACCGATGAATGTGGCATCACTGGCCTAGCTAGAGGCTGCTGCGCTCCCTGATCGTCGGGGGTGTCGGGAGTCCGTCCTGAGGACAGGTCATCAGTACATGAATCCTAGAAAACCTCTTTAATCATAAGACCATACAGATGGTTCTACCTGAAGCTGGAATGTCTGTGTTAATGATGTGCCAGGTCCACGGGTCACTTGAGGATTTGCCTTCACTTTACTAGTCCAACCTGAAGAGAAAAGCCACATTATTTGCCAAACTTTTTTTAATGGATGTCGTACAGTAGTTGAAGGTAGCCATGAATGGCCAGCATTGCTTATTAGTAATAGCAGAGACTAAATACAAGACAAAATAATTAATGAAATATTCATGAAATGTACACGGATACAGGCAGCATCTGCATCATGACCAGGCCTATTAAAATAGGCCTACTATCTGTTAGGGTTGATCATGCTGAGTAAAGCAATCCCTCTGTATTTGAAATTGATGGCCCTGCGGCAGAGAAATATGCACTTTATAGCATATGCTAATGAGGTGTTTGGAGCACCTAGGGGAGGACCTTGCCCCTTGGAGCACTGCTTCATCACCATTTTTCGCCCTTAGCCACTACCCTCTCCCCTTGAATGACAGAGCAAGGCATCACCACTGTCCTCCTTCCTGGCTCTGTAATACTGTGCATGCCATGGTGAATGTTGATTCTGCAGATGTGCAGTTCAGATCTTAGCCGCTGAGATCTCAACTGCACAATTAAACATTGACTGGCGCATATGTGGTATTTCTGGGCAGTAATGGTCAGTTCGTAGTGTTCGCCAGCGAACACATGCGGACTGCCATCTTTAGTAAGGTAGACTCACCCGTCCGGCGATGCACAGGTAAGCCCTTACCTGTGCCTGTGCCGGGAGCCGGTCTGAAATCAAATGCAGTCACCGGGAACAGGCAGTTCTGAGAACAGCCACCGGGGGCCTTCATCAGGCTGTTCTAGAAACTGCCTGATCCCGATGACTGCATTTGATTTTAGACCGGCTCCCGGCACAGGTTAGGGCTTACCTGTGCATCGCCGGACGGGGAGTTTACCTTACTAAAGATGGCAGCCTGCATGTGTTCGCTGGCGAACACTGCGAACTGACCATCACTGTTACTGGGCACGTAGGTAGACAGTAGGGATGCCTGGCCATGGCACTCAAAGGGAAGGGGGAGTGGTTAAGGGGGAAAGGCAGTGGTGACGTGGTACTCTGAGAGCTAGGCCAGTTCCTCAGTGCTCTGAACACCTCATTAGCATATGCTATAAAAAGCATATTTCTCTACAACGGGGCCATCAATTTCAAATACAGAGAGATTGTTTAACTCAGAATGATCAACACTTTTTAAATAGGCTTAAAGGGGTTGTCTCATCATGGACAATGGGGGCATATCGCTAGGATATTCCCCCACTGTCTAATAGGTGAAGGTCCGCTGGGACCTGCACCTAAATTGAGAACGGAGCCTAGAAAGTGAAGGAGGGCGCACTGCGCATGCCCAGCCGCCCTCCATTCATTTTCTATGGGGCCGGTGAAAATAGCAGAGCGCTGCTAGCTCGCTACTTCTGTCAGCTCCATAGAAATGAATGGGAGTGGGGGCTGCGCATGTGCGGTGCACTCCCATTCACTTACTGTATATGGGGAGCCTGCTTGGTGGTGGCTGGACTCAGGACGATGAAGTAGTACACCAAATGTGGACGGCACTTTCTCGTGCCTGGAGAAAAGTGGTGGTGTACTACTTCATCGTCTCTTTAATTCCCTAACTGCAGCACAGTGTCTGATGAAGGCCTGTGCGCCGAAAACGTTCACGCACTGTCGCATGACTTATGTTTCTGAATAATAAAAGAAGCCAAATTGATCAAGAAAAACTCTGCTGTGATTTATGTTTACCAGTTATTGGGGTGGAAACCCTGTACACAGCACAAAAGACGGGGAGCGACAAAGATTGTCATAGGATTTATAATGCTGTGTGTCCCTGCAAGACCTGGAATCGATTGAATTACACTGACATAATGCTGTCAGTGAGGGACATGCAGCATAATAAATCATTATAAAGCTGTTCAATCCTGTCAGAAGCAGAGGTCAAAACGGGAGCTCACACTGGTACACGCAGCGGGTTTCTCGCACTGAACTTGCTTGTCTGTTTCTGCCCTAAAGGGGTTTTCCTACCAATAATCATGGTTTCCTGTGGGCAGAAAATTATACTTTTCATTGGTTCCACAGTCTCCCCCTTGTTTCACAGCTGTGACATCACTATGGATGGGACGTCACTGCAGCTACCAAGAAATGTCTGAGTATTCTGCCCATTCGAAAACTAAATCATAGATTATTTAGATTTTTTTTTACAGTTCCAGAGAAATTGGGGGAATTTTATCAAAACTGATACAAAGTAGAATGGCAACTTTACTATTCCTTTGCGCCAGTTTGATAAAGCCTCTTTAAGGGTACTTTCACACTTGCGGCAGGACGGATCCGACAGGCTGTTCACCATGTCGGATCCGTCCTTCCGCTATTTAGCCGTGCCGCCGGACCACCGCTCCGTCCCCATTGACCATAATGGGGACGGGGGCGGACCTCCGGCGCAGCACGGCGATAGCCGTCGGACTAAAAAGTCGGACATGCAGGACTTTTAGTCCGGCGGCCTTTCGCCGTGCTGCGCCGGAGCTCCGCCCCCGTCCCCATTATAGTCAATGGGGACGGAGTGGCAGCACAGCGAAATGACGGATCCGACATGGTGAACAGCCTGTCGGATCCATCCTGCCGCAAGTGTGAAAGTAGCCTTACATGGCCATATCGGATTTTAAGTCCGCAAGTAGTTGACCCTTGAAAAAAAAAAGAATAGCTTAGAAAATGGATCTGCGGTGAGATTCTCGGATATCTGGCAAAAACAGATGCCTGCATGGCCTCAGTGACTTGTATGGGGATTAGTGCGCTATCCTAGGGTTGGACGATATCAAAAATATTCAGACGATAACGATATTAAAAAATTTATCGCGATAACGATATATATCGCGATAAATACCCGTTTTAAAGAAAAAAACACAAGGAGACGTTATACTGTATGGGGGCAGCCACAAGGAGACGTTACACTGTATGGGGGCCACAAGGAGACGTTATACTGTATGGGGGCAGCCTCAAGGAGACGTTACACTGTATGGGGCAGCCACAAGGAGACGTTATACTGTATGGGGGCAGCCACAAGGAGACGTTATACTGTATGGGGGCAGCCACAAGGAGACGTTACACTGTATGGGGGCCACAAGGAGACGTTACACTGTATGGGGGCAGCCTCAAGGAGACGTTACACTGTATGGGGCAGCCACAAGGAGACGTTATACTGTATGGGGGCAGCCACAAGGAGACGTTATACTGTATGGGGGCAGCCACAAGGAGACGTTACACTGTATGGGGGCCACAAGGAGACGTTACACTGTATGGGGGCAGCCTCAAGGAGACGTTACACTGTATGTGGGTGAAAGGGATTTTTCATAAATCTTTTGATACATCACAGATCAGACATATATTATACAAGCCTCATCTCTTATGCATGCAGCACATCGAATTAGCACGTAACACACCCTCTGCCAGTGCTGGACACAATAGCAGCATCTCTGAACAAAGGAGCTATTTAACATCTCACCTCACATACAATGAAACAAACTAAGATAGCCTATTCAACTTGTTAGCATATAAAATAGCTCTTTTGCAAGTATTGTATACAGCAGATACCAGCATTGTTTAACAAAGTTTCAACTGTAATTTGGTGACACATGTTCCCAGAGCCTCTTTAAAAATACCAGGATTGTTCCAATTGGACCTTGAGAAACAATATGCGCCCACCCCCAAAAAGCCCTATAAGTATGTGATGAAAAATAAAGATGTCAGATATTTAACAACCTAAGTTTGGTCTGGGCTGATATTTATCTCTCTGATCAGAAGCAAAGGGATATTCGTTGCACAGGGAAATATTCACGGGTTGGAGGTCTGATGCCTCATCTTATACCAGCATAAACCTGCCTGAAGAAAACCGCTAACAGTTTGGTGTCAGAAGTGGGATCCACCAAAATACAGTATCGGGTAAGTGATTCTATATTTAAGATATATATTATTACTGCCCTATACTGTAAGAGTGGATTATTTGAACCCGGTAAGCGCTTCTGATAAGCGTCTCCCAGGAATCTGATATTCCTAAAGAAATAGAGGGATCTGATGTCCCCCAGGAATCTGATATTCCTGAAGAAAAAATGGGGTCTGTAGTCCCCTAATCTGAAAAAAACAGTATTTTGTGCAACGAATATCCTCTGCTAAAACTTGTATATTGCTGTATAGTTGCTTAAGCATTTTTTAGTCGTTATATATATATATATATATATATATATATATATATAAGGTTGAATTTTACTGTATAGACTGTGTATAGATTATGTATAGATTGTATGTGAGTTCATGCTGAAATTGAAGGTATAAAATTGGCCATCAATAGTTTAAAATCTGCCATAAATTCAGGAGTAGTATGAGTCTGAATTAGAAGTAATACCATCAATAGTTTAAAATCTGCCATAAATTCAGGAGTAGTATGAGTCTGAATTAGAAGTAATACCATCCAGAATAGTTTAAAATCTGCCATAAATTCAGGAGTAGTTATGAACCTGAATTAGAAGAAATAGGAAAAAAAAAAAAAAAAAACCCACATAAACTGATAAGCATAAGGTTTATCAGTAAGTATTTTTGCACTGAACACAAACATCCTTTGATAAACCTCCAAATTCAGCTGATCTCACTGTATATTTTAGCTAAGTAAAAATGGGCAATTCTTATGGTAAGGAGGATCCCAAAAATAAACTGAATTTTTAATTTAGAACTGAAAATCATGTTCCTAAGTCTGCTGCGAATCACTCTATGGTAAAACTGTCTCCTAAAAATGAATTGGGGGAAAGTCCAAAAATGTTTGTCCAGAGGTGTTTAGGTCCATTTTGTACTGATCCTTGGGTTGATAATATGTGTAAATGGACAGAAGGAATGAAATGTACTGACCCGTTCCCAAAAGAAGGGTCTTTTTCAGACTTTCATATGGCCATGATCAAGGGCCTATGTCTGAATGACATAGACACTTTTCCATGGTACAAAGGAGACCCTCACTGGAATAAAATGTATATGAAAACTTGTGGCCAAGCATGGCTATCTGTGCAAAAGTTTTGGACTGACTTGTGCAGTTCAAACACAAGACAACAAAGTAAAACCCCCATTGTGATTCCATCTCCTGGTCCACCCCCATATCTGCCATTGTACCCTGTAGAAATAAAATTAACAACAGTTGGATTATGGGATATGCGCACACTTGACTCTACCACAAGCTCCTGGCTTTACAGAACCTGTGGAACAAGTTTTGTCTGGGCATGCTAGTCAGCCTATTGTGCAGTCTGCACAGCCCAGTAGAACAATATATGCAAGGGCATTAAAGATTCAAGGGCTGACCAAAGACTCTAGCGGTCTATGGTCAAAGGGAGGAGTAGTATTGGATGGGAAGACCCTTCCCAACCCCATGGACAATGAGTCCATTAATTCTGATGCCTAGAGACTTGCAGCAGATATAAGAAGAATATGTGGCAAAACTGATTAAGAAATTAAACATTGACTATAATGATATTTCGCTCTTGTTTCCCTTGCCAACAGGTGCACCAGCTGGATTATCTTTTAGCTTCTTAGGGGGGTTTCTGTGAGTTTATAGGAGAGGACTGCAGATACCAGGGATAAAGTCCAGGCCCATATGTAGAAGGTCACTGTAATTCAGGACAGAGATAGGGCTATTACTGAGGGATAGAATCCTTTCGCAGCTTTGGGTGGTTTTGGAGATTTCCTGTTTTCCATAGGTAACTGGTTGAAGGAAATAGGAATATATATATACTTATGTTGTTGTTTTTCTCTTTATCATATATATCCTGGTGAGATGCTCCTGCTGGTTGATCGATCGGATCGCCCAGTCACGTGCAGATAATCACATCCTAATCGCAGCTCCCAGATACACCACGGATCAACCTATGTCTTTGATGGAAAGGATGTCCAACTAAACGTTCATCGCCACGCCACACCTTACCACATCAGGACCTGCCTCAGAGTCAACTCCCCAAAGAATCGAACCGAAGGATGGAGCATCATCATGGAGGGAATAACACCCAAGGAGCACCACAATCGACGAGGGCAAGCTGAGGAAACCGAAGATTCAGCAAGAGACTCAAAGAACACAGGGGACATATTACAGAGAGGAGGGAACTGTCGTGGAAAGTTTTATTAAGCATAGGATGACTATAGTAGACTTTCTTTTTGGCTTAGGAATGGTATGTAGGTTTATTTTCTATATGCCTCCCTGTGTAAGGTCTGACCTGATTACGGTTATGAGAGCGTGATCGGGTCAGGTCGTTGCAAGGAAAATTCTATAAATCAGCACTCTGGTCCCTACTCCCCATGTGAAAGCCGCCACCGTTGGTTTGAGAGGGATCTAATGGCTGCTGGCTCTGAGAGCAATGTTCTTAGTGAAAGCTACCAGCGGATCCGCATCAGCAACGGTGGGGTATGGCACACTGATGCCGGTCTCACTGAACCATGGGCGCCCCAACATTGGAACATTGGTTGGTGGGACTGGTGTCCATGTGAATGCTATATCACCTTTATTGGTCGACTCTGTTTTAAAAGACCTTCCTCAGGGACTGATCCCCCCTGTCGGAACCATGTCTAACAGAGATTCACTGTGGGTCAGTAGCATATTTGTACCAGATTAAATAGATGTTGTCCGATTAGGGCCACATTTGTTTAAAAGAAGGCTGATTCATTTGGGAGCATTTGCGCATGTTCTGGGTGTGGTAGCGGATGGTGAGTGTTTGAGCGCCACCCACCACCACTCTCGGGGAATGTGTGCCTTCCAGGTCTAAAAAGAATTTCTATTGGTCAAGGCCTATCTATGTGTAGAACTTGCATGCCTTCTTACTTTTCTTTTTTCTCTTTCTTCACTATGCAGGAGATTTTTTCCTACTGTGCGCCAAATTACACAGAAGTTTTTTTTTATCTCCTTCATAGTCTTCAGTGTCTTCATGTGTCACACACACACACACACACACACACACGCACGATATATATATATATATATATATATACATACATACATACACGGCCTTAGATGGAGGAAAACGTACAGTGATCCCGTTTTTATATATATATATATATATATATATATATATATATATATATATAAGTTGGGATCAATGGTTGGATTGAAAGGGATTTTTCATAAATCTTTTGATACATCACAGATCAGACATATATTATACAAGCCTCATCTCTTATGCATGCAGCACATCGAATTAGCACGTAACACACCCTCTGCCAGTGCTGGACACAATAGCAGCATCTCTGAACAAAGGAGCTATTTAACATCTCACCTCACATACAATGAAACAAACTAAGATAGCCTATTCAACTTGTTAGCATATAAAATAGCTCTTTTGCAAGTATTGTATACAGCAGATACCAGCATTGTTTAACAAAGTTTCAACTGTAATTTGGTGACACATGTTCCCAGAGCCTCTTTAGAAATACCAGGATTGTTCCAATTGGACCTTGAGAAACAATATGCGCCCACCCCCAAAAAGCCCTATAAGTATGTGATGAAAAATAAAGATGTCAGATATTTAACAACCTAAGTTTGGTCTGGGCTGATATTTATCTCTCTGATCAGAAGCAAAGGGATATTCGTTGCACAGGGAAATATTCACGGGTTGGAGGTCTGATGCCTCATCTTATACCAGCATAAACCTGCCTGAAGAAAACCGCTAACAGGGGGCCACAAGGAGACATTATACTGTATGGGAGTAGCCACAAGGAGACGTTATACTGTATGGGGGCAGCCACAAGGAGACGTTATACTGTATGGGGCAGCCACAAGGAGACGTTATACTGTATGGGGGCAGCCACAAGGAGACGTTATACTGTATGGGGGCAGCCACAAGGAGACGTTATACTGTATGGGGCAGCCACAAGGAGACGTTATACTGTATGGGGGCAGCCACAAGGAGACGTTATACTGTATGGGGGCAGCCACAAGGAGACGTTATACTGTATGGGGGCAGCCACAAGGAGACGTTATACTGTATGGGGGCAGCCACAAGGAGACGTTATACTGTATTGGGGCAGCCACAAGGAGACATTATACTGTATGGGGGCAGCCACAAGGAGACATTATACTGTATGGGGGCAGCCACAAGGAGACATTATACTGTATGGGGGCAGCCACAAGGAGACGTTATACTGTATGGGGGCAGCCACAAGGAGACGTTATACTGTATGGGGGCAGCCACAAGGAGACGTTATACTGTATGGGGGGCCACAAGGAGACGTTATACTGTATGGGGGGCCACAAGCAGACGTTATACTGTATGGGGGGCCACAAGGAGACGTTATACTGTATGGGGGCAGCCACAAGGAGACGTTATACTGTATGGGGGCAGCCACAAGGAGACGTTATACTGTATGGGGGCAGCCACAAGGAGACGTTATACTGTATGGGGGCAGCCACAAGGAGACGTTATACTGTATGGGGGCAGCCACAAGGAGACGTTATACTGTATGGGGGCAGCCACAAGGAGACGTTATACTGTATGGGGGGCCACAAGGAGACGTTATACTGTATGGGGGGCCACAAGGAGACGTTATACTGTATGGGGGGCCACAAGGAGACGTTATACTGTATGGGGGGCCACAAGGAGACGTTATACTGTATGGGGGCCACAAGGAGCGCAGCCGCAAGGAGACATTACATACAGTATGGGGGCAGCTGCGCCTGCAGCAGCCCCAAAAGGAGACATTACTTAGTTAGAGTATGGGGCTGGGGGGCAGCAGCTGCCCCCCCATGTCTTATGGCCACTTGTGTGACTGTGACTTGTCACCTGCCTGCCAGGCTGCCACCACCATAATTCTTTCTTGTTGGTCATGCTCATCATGTCATGGGGGAGCCGGGAGGTACTGGAGGGAGTCGAGGGACTCATGATGGCTCACTGCGGAGCATGCAGCCACTGGCAGGCATGAAGGACTGAGTGGGCTGTGGGCCAAGACATATAACTGGGGTAATAGACAGAGTGGACTGGAGTGACATTACAAACCTTTTACCACTCGCTGCTGTAGTCTGTATGTACTGCGCTGCTCTAGTGTCAGCCTGGGGGCGTCACCTGATTCCGACGTTAGACGTCGGTCGGTGGGCGGAGACAGTCACAGCACATTCAGAGCAAGCAGGAGGAGCCGCTGGTAGATATAGATAATGATGGGGGAGGGCAGCGGCGCCGCGGACTCAGTTTTTAAAGCTGTGACGTCACGAAATATACAGCTGTATTAGGAAACGGCGATATCGCCATATCGCCGTTTTTTTAATATCGCAGTATATCGAAAAACCGGTATATCGCCCAACCCTACGCTATCCATTTAAAAGCAGAAAAATCTGGTCCTGTGCATGAAAACTTAGGCCTCTTTCACACGGGCGTTGCGGGTGACGTGCGGGAAAAGATGCGGGTGCATTGCGGTAAAATGCGCGATTCTTCCCCGCAAGTGCAAAGCGTTTTAATGCGTTTTGCACCCGCGTGGGAAAAATCGGCATGTTTGGTACCCAGACCCAAACCGGTTTGGGTTCAGTATTCTGTAAATGTTATTATTTTCCCTTATAACACGGTTATAAGGGAAAATAATAGCATTCTTAATACAGAATGCAAAGTAAAAAATTAGGGATGGAGGGGTTAAAAATAAAAATTAAACTCACCTCATCCACTTGTTTGCGAAGCCCAGCTTGTCTTTATTCTTCTGGGAGGAAAAGGACCTTTGGTGACGTCACTGCGCTCATCACATGGTCCGTCAAAGAATAAGAAAGAAGAGAAGCAGGGCTGCGCGAACAAGTGGATGAGGAGTTTTATTTTTATTTTTTTTAACCCCCTCCATCTCTATTTTACTATGCATTCTGTATTAAGAATGCTATTATTTTCCCTTCTAACCATGTTATAAGGGAAAATAATAAAGATCGGGTCCCCATCCCGATCGTCACCTAGCAACCGTGCGTGAAAATCACACCGCATCCGCACTTGCTTGCGGATGCTTGCGATTTTCATGCAGCCCCATTCACTTCTATGGGGCCTGCGTTGCGTGAAAAACGCACAATATAGATCTTGCTGCAATTTTCACGCAACGCAAGTGATGTGTGAAAATCACAGCTCATGTGCACAGCCCCATAGAAGTGAATGGGTCCGGATTCAGTGCGGGTGCAATGCGTTCACCTCATGCATTGCACCCGTGTGGAAAACTCGCCCGTGTGAAAGGGGCCTTAGGGTAAATGCACACATTCAGGATTTATGTGCAGACAATCCGCAGGTGTTCGCAGGGAAATCTGTGTAGTCAATCCGCATCAATTGGTGCTGATTTGCATGCAGATTTGGTGCAGATTTTACTGTCCCCATTGATGTAAACGAAGACAATCCAGACAGGAAAAATAAAATAAATTGACATGCTGTGGTCAAAATCTGCACAGAAAAAAATCTGCATTGTGTGCATGAGAATTTCAAATTCTCATAGAATACAATTTCCGCACGGAAATCTGAGCAGAAAATCTGCATTAAGCCTAAATCTCATTCACTGAAATGGCTGTCAATATTTGGATACTTTCTTTAATAAATTTAGAATTTTATCTTTAAAAAACCTTTTTATTGCATTTTTATAAAAAAGAAAAGGGTATTTAGGATTTTTTTGGACAGGGGGTTATGCAGTGGTGACAACCTTACCTCCAAGTGCTGCTCGGAGTGCTGCATCTGACCTGGACACAGAATTCCACTGTGTGCCAGCTTTATGGATGAGATGGCGGAGGTCACTTTCTTCCTGTGCCCAGGGTATAGGCTTCTGGAGGGGCCCAGGAGGTACTTTTCCGGCAGGTGGCGCAGTCTTACATCTCATGTTGTGAGAGATGCAGCTTTGCTCCCAGGGGTCAGCTTCCTGAGGCTTCACATCGCTAATATCAGCCAAACAGGGAATGGTTTTACCTGTGACTGGGCCCACATCGGCATCTGCCCCCGGACTCATAAACCCTGAGCAGGGGTCCACAAGAGGGACGTCATCCCGCAGAGGGTGCAGACAGTACCCAGGCATCTCAGGGGAAGATGACGTGGGATTACAGGCTGTGGAGTCCACGTAGTACTGGAAATTGCCCCTGCTGTCAGGTCTGCTCTTGCTGAGCATTGCGTATGGTTGATGAAAGTCAGATCTGCGTCGGTGTTCTGCATCTCTGCTGACATCGTGAGCTGTGGTGGTGACAACCATCCCTGCAGAACCCATCGATTCTTCTCTCCGCCGAACGCTAAAGAAAACATCTGACATTGCGCTCCATAGTCACAAGTGGATAAAGCGTCCTTGGTTGCTAGGAGACGGTGAAGTAGCTAACCACGCCCCTTACCTCTATAGTTACGAGGGGAGGAGTGAGCAGATAGATTCTGGCGGGAAAATCCCGGAAATGAGATCGCGTCATGCGACGCTGCTCTAGAGCTTATTTTCGTAGCACGCTTTGGAAAGAGCGGATGATGTGGCTGGTTCAGTGCGCACCAAACGCTCGTTCACACACACGTGGGTTTGGTGCGTTGTGCTCTAGATTAGAAGCCAGGGCTGTAGTCACAGAATAACTGGTATTCGGTCATTAGGTTTCACAGGTTTACGCCAGCAGTATGACGCTGCGCAGATATGGCCCTCCACCGTAGAATATTTTGTAAATAGTTGTTCCCCAAAGGTATCCTAAACCTAGGGGTCCAGGTGCAGACCCCAGTAGGGAGTGTAGAAGTGACCGCACAGAGGGTACCGGCCAGTGGAGCAATGTACAGGGTTGACACAAACACAGAAATATAGTGGCAATTCTGGGGGAACTGCTCAACCCCTAAGGCTACTTTCACACTAGCGTTCGGGGCTCCGCTTGTGAGCTCCGTTTGAAGGGGCTCACAAGCGGCCCCGAACGCATCCGTACTGCCCCAATCCATTCTGAGTGGACGCGGATCCGCTCAGAATGCATCAGTCTGGCAGCGTTCAGCCTCTGCTCGCTGCTTGCAGCGTTCGGGTGTCCGCCTAGCCGTGCGGAGGCAAACGGATCCGTCCAGACTTACAATGTAAGTCAATGGGGATGGATCCGTTTGAATTTGACACTATATGGCTCAATTTTCAAACTGATCCGTTCCCCATTGACTTTCAATGTAAAGTCTGGACGGGTCCGTCTGAAGCTACTTTACACTTAGAATTTTTTCTACAATATAATGCAGACGGATCCGTTCTGAACGGATACAAAACGTCTGCATTATAGGAGCGGATCCGTCTGTAGCCTAACACTGTAGCGTGTTTTTCATTGGGGGAGCAGTCCCACCGCATGTGGACCGCAGCAAACGACTATCCCCAGCAAAAAAATGCATACAATGGAGGATGTCGGCGCGGTCCACATGCACCACAAAGGCATCCTACACAAAACGGAGCATTGTGCGGATGAAAATATAATCATATAAATCACAGAAAAAATGCACCAAACGGATATGCCACTGACTATACTGGCTAGTCATAAATGCAGATATTAAAAGCTGAGACTTTTGCCAATATATTCCTGTCAGGAAAATATCGGAGCTCATCATGCACCACGTCACTCACTTTGCTGGGGATAGTCGTTTGCTGCGGTCCACATGCGGTGGGGCTGCTCCCCCAATGAAAAACACGCTACAGTGTTAGGGGTTGAGCAGCTCCCCCAGATTTGCCACTATATTTCTGTTTGTGTCTTGTATATGTAGTGCAGGGATCAGCAACCTTTGGCACTGCAGCTGTTGTGAAACTACAGTTCCCAGCATGCTCCATTCATTTTTATGAGAGTTCTTAGAAGAGCAGAGCAAGTATGGATGCTGGGAGTTGTAGTTTCGCAACAGCTGGAGTGCCGGAGGTTGCCTACCCCTGTAGTGTATGTGCCTTTACCTGGCATTCAAACACTCTTTTGCACCTGGTAACCTCCATCACATGAACTTTAAAAGGAAAAGAAATCCAGCACCTCGTTGTTCTTGCTTGACGGTGTTTTATTCCACAAACCAAATATACAGCGGTAAAAGAATCCTCACAATACAAGCCCCAATACGGTCTATGCGTTTCGAACCAGATGGTTCTTAATCATGACCTCCACAATAAATTTCCAACACAGTATATATATATAGAGGTGAACACAGAAATCCCTCCCCCATTGAACTAGCAGGGCTGTGCTAATCATCCCAGGTGTTGTAATCAGAAGTGCTGACAGAAATTTAAGTGCACAGAAACACATTTAAATTAAATCAAAATTAAGCCATTATGAATGGACATCCCATAACATTTGATCCAGCAAGCAAGGAGGAGAGAAGAGACAGTCGCGCGATGTGAATTAATAAATAACTACAAATATAAAAGCATCCAAAAAACCGCTCCGTCTGAACACTCCTCTATACCCGCTGGCTGCAATCCGATCCAATTCATTCAGGCTCTGTAATTTTCTTCAAAGTTGCAACAAGGTGTAGATGTTAATGCTATTAGTAGATATACATAAGTTCTTTTCTCAGATTTAATCCTGCAGGGCTTCTGGAATGAAGTTTTAGAATCCAAAAAGCTTCTCTTTGATATACAAGTTTTTTGAAATCTCCACCTCTAGCGGGCAAAAACACTCGTTCTATGGCATAAGCTGTAAATGAAGAAAAGCTTCTGTTATGAGCTATAATAAAATGTTTTGCCGCACTTGAGATATTTACATATGCAGGATTTAATATATAGTTAATATGCTCCAACAACCTCACTTTAAATTTTCTGGTTGAACACCCCACATATATTAACTGGCATTCCTCACATTCAATGATGTATACAATTCCCGATGTATTACAATTAATGTAAGTTTTAATCTGATATTTATTATTACCCTCGGAATCTTGGAATTGTTTTTTTGGGGTTACGTAATTGCAGGCTCTACATGGAGAGCCACCACATTGCGTGAAGCCTGTATATCGCAACCAGCATGTCCGCAATTGACCCACTGGTTTCTGACTGAAAAATGAAGGAGACAGAGAAGCGGCCAAAGACGCAGGTCTCTTGGATACCACCCTGTGTCCTCCCCTCAGTATTTTGTATAGCTGTGGATCCTCATACAGGATGGGGATACACTTGGAGACCGCTTTCTCTATTATTACTGTAAGTCAGTGCAAGTGTTTGGATATTAGAGGATTTATCCTCATAACCTAATTTAATCCTGTTTTCCCTCACCTGTCTATTTTCAGTAGTTTTTTCTTAATTACTTTCTTTTTTATTAAATTTTTTGTGGTTCAAGGAAGTTCCAAACAATAAATCGTGCCGTTCCTTTCTTTTAGCTATATCAATCGCCCTTTCTGTCATCCACAGTGGATATCCTCTGTCGTGTAATCTATTAGCAATTATTTGTATCTCCTCAAAAAAATCAGGGTCCCTGCTGCAGTTGCGCCTGGCTCTAATCATCTCCCCTACTGGAATAGTTTTTATAGTATGGAGAGGATGATGGCTGTCAGCTCGCAATACTGTGTTTCCCGCTGTGGGTTTACGGTAAGTCCGGGTACATATTGTCTGACCCGGAATACCCATCAAGGTTACATCCAGGAAATTAATCCTGCAGCCATCATGCACTCCCAACAAATCGCAAGCCATAGGGGTTACCATTCAGATAATCCATGAAAGAGGGTATGGCAGATACATCGGCAGACCAAATAAATAACAGGTCGTCGATGTACCTGCCATACCACTCTATGCAGTCACCAAAGGGATTGTCAGTGTCATACATATAGCGCTCCTCCCAGTATGCCATGGTGACGTTTGCAAGTGACGGGGAAAATTTCGCTCCCATGCTCACACCCTGTATTTGTAAATAAAATTTGTTATCAAAACTAAAATAATTATGTGTGAGCAAAAAATCGGTTATCTTTAGAACATAGTCAATGAAAACGCCACCATGTACACTGTAGCGGTGTAAATTGTATTCTAACGCCATGAGTGCTACCTGATGGGGAATAGACGGATTAGCGCTGACTACATCTGCAGTTAGCCATGTATAGTTTTGGGACCATTTTTTGTCATAAAAGCTTCTCAGTATATCTCCTGTATCCTTAATGTATCCCGGTGTTCTCTTGACTAGAGGCTGTAAAGCTGTATCCAGCCATTGCCCTAATTTCTCTGTCAGAGAACCGATTCCCGAGACTATAGGGCGGAGCGGTGGTGGGCAGAGACCTTTGTGAACCTTAGGTAAGGCATGTATAATAGGAGTGATCGGACATTGCACATTTAAATATTGAAAATCACTGTGGGAACTTAATTCCAGAAGCCCTGCAGGATTAAATCTGAGAAAAGAACTTATGTATATTTACTAATAGCATTAACATCTACACCTTGTTGCAACTTTGAAGAAAATTACAGAGCCTAAATGAATTGGATCGGATTGCAGCCAGCGGGTATAGAGGAGTGTTCAGATGGAGCGGTTTTTTGGATGTTTTTTCTTTTATATTTGTAGTTATTTATTAATTCACATCGCGCGACTGTCTCTTCTCTCCTCCTTGCTTGCTGGATCAAATGTTATGGGATGTCCATTCATAATGGCTTAATTTTGATTTTAATTTAAATGTGTTTCTGTGCACTTAAATTTCTGTCAGCACTTCTGATTACAACACCTGGGATGATTAGCACAGCCCTGCTAGTTCAATGGGGGAGGGATTTCTGTGTTCACCTCTATATATATATACTGTGTTGGAAATTTATTGTGGAGGTCATGATTAAGAACCATCTGGTTCGAAACGCATAGACCGTATTGGGGCTTGTATTTTGAGGATTCTTTTACCGCTGTATATTTGGTTTGTGGAATAAAACACCGTCAAGCAAGAACAACGAGGTGCTGGATTTTTTTTCCTTTTAAAGTTCATATGCTTGGGTCTCTTCCCGTCCGTGCACTCTTGAAACTGCTGATGCAGGTGAGCTGGACTTTTACTATTATTAACCTCCATCACATGGTCTGATATGGGTGTGGCTTACAGTCTTGCTTTGTTCACATTGCACTAGTTGTCCTGCTAGGCGGTTGTGTGGAAGCTTGGCTGTGAGCCGGATTTCATCACCTTCAGACCTTGTTCACACCATAGTTAGCGTAGTGGTAGGACCCCTTGCCATGCTGAGTGACCGTGACGTGGTGCATGATGGGCTCCGATATTTTCCTGACAGGAATATATTGGCAAAAGTCTCAGCTTTTAATATCTGCATTTATGACTAGCCAGTATAGTCAGTGGCATATCCGTTTGGTGCATTTTTTCTGTGATTTAAATGTACAGGGTTGGATAATGTGGTAGCAGAAAACATCACAGAAAGTCTTCAAGCTTCCTCCATTAACCGCTTCATTACCAGAGTGATTTCCCCCCTTCCTTACATGGCCAATTTTTCAGATGTAGACGTTTCTTTTGTGCCATTAGATGATGGGTATAACATTTAAAAAACAATTTAAGGAAAAACTGAAATTTATGAAAAAAAAAAAATTTGTTATCAATTTATTTTTTTTGTTACAAAATTTTTCAAGACCAAACATTTTTAAAACCATCATCGTACCCTTGTACCCTGAAAATGGATGCTATTTATGTAATTTATCTACTGGCTGCTCCTGCCTTAAAGGGAGTCTTTCACCTAAAATCACGATTATAGAACACTAACATCAGGATCTCCATCAGGCCCCTTTCACATGGGCGAGTTTTCCACGCGGGTGCAATGCTTGAGGTGAACGCATTGCACCTGCACTGAATCCGGACCCATTCATTTCTGTGGGGCTGTGCACATGAGCGGTGATTTTCACGCATCACTTGTGCGTTGCGTGAAAATCGCAGCAAGCTTTATTCTGTGTGTTTTTCACGCAACGCAGGCCCTATAGAAGTGAATGGGGCTGCGTGAAAATCGCAAGCATCTGCAAGCAAGTGTGTATGCGGTGCGATTTTCACTCACGGTTGCTAGGAGACGATCGGGATGGGGACCCGATTATTACTATTTTCCCTTATAACATGGTTATAAGGGAAAATAATAGCATTTTGAATACAGAATGCATAGTACAATAGGGCTGGAGGGGTTAAATTTTTTTTTTTTAACTCTCCTTAATCCACTTGTTCACGCAGCAGGCATCTCTTCTGTCTTCATCTGTGAGGAAAAGGACCTTTGATGACGTCACTACGCTCATCACATGGTCCATCATCATGTTATAAGGGAAAATAATATTGTGTTGGCCCGTACATCCCGATCTAGCAGGCCTTGTTTAATGGCGCTGGATTTCTCACTATGAGGAGGAAGTAAATCAGAAGAACCTAGTGCAAGCCAGAGGGGTGAAAGGGGAGGGGTTTAATTTGAAAAGCATCGGCCGCATGAACGCCGCCCCTTGGGCACCTTCAGAAGCTAATTAACATATTGAATAAAAGTGTTTTTCTGAGAAAATCGGCGATGGACAGCAATATGGAAGGTAGCATTCTAATATGGGGATGTAATGGAGATCTTGATGTTAGTGTTCTATAATGGTGATTTTAGGTGAAAGACCCTTTAAGACTCCAAAAGACTGGAGCGTATGCTGGAGTTTGGCAGTCTATATTTCCATTGCTTGTTCTATGGCACCGTACTGCCAGAAAAATGATGTACAGTGCCAAAACGTTACTAGCCCCTTCAAAGTGACTTTTTTATGTTGTTCCCCTAAGGTATTCATCTTGGGGAAATTTGTAGATTTAACGTTTTTTTTAAAAAAAAAAATTAAAAAATATGCACGCGCTGTCTGGGTAGAGAGCTGAACCCGGACATACCCATAATTTCACCCAGGCAGCCCCCCTGATGATAGCATCAGGCTAGGGCAGCTCTAAAGCTAACCCATCAGTGCCGGTGACATCACCGGACTCACTGCTGGGCAGAAGCCTCCGACTGGCAGCCCCATGGAGAGCTCGGTACATCATCGGAACTCCAGAAAATGCCTTTGCCCTGCGCGAACTGCTCAAGTCAGGGGGGCTGCCTGGGTGAAAATGGGGATATGTCCGGGTTCAGCTCTGAACCCGGACAACCCCTTTAAGCAGAAAAAAAAATCTGCTATACAAAATTTGCTCAAACGAATACGTAGATTTTTAAAATAAAAAAATGTGTGTATGTGCATATTTTACACACAAATTCCAACATACTATTGCTAAAACAAATAAATATAAATATATTTTTTATTTTTTTATGAATGAAAAAGGGGGGAGTTTGTATGAATGTGTACCTGGTGTGCTATACTATTGCTAATACTAGTAACTAGAGATGAGCGAATTTCATGTTATGAAATTCGTTCACGCTTCGTTTGTTGGTAAAAGGTGAATTGTGTTATGGATTCCGTTACCACGGACCATAACACAATTCTATGACGGAATGCCTTTAGAGGCATTCCGTTATTCATTCCGTCATAATAGGAGTCTATGGGCTGCATAATTGATCGGTCCTGTTTCCATTATGCAGGAGAGGACTCTATAGGCTTCTATTATGACGGAACGAATAACAGAATGCCTCTAAAGGCATTCCGTTAAGCATTCCGTCATAGAATTACGTTATGGTCCGTGGTAACGGAATCCATAACGCAATTCTGCTTTTACCACCGAAGTGTGAACGAATTTCAAAAATGAAATTTGCTCATCTCTACTACTATTGCTATAACTTTAATTTTTATATTTTCTTTCTCTTTTTGTTAATTTTTTTAATTTTTTTTTTTTAACCCCTTCCCACATTATCACGTACATGTACGTGGTGGAATGTGGTGCCTTACCGCATTCCCACTTGCATGTACGTGATGTGATCGGGCGGGTGCAGCTCCTGTTACTGATAGCCGGGCCCCTGCTGCATCCGCCGGCATCGCTGTATGCGGTGATGCCGGCGGATTAACCCTTTCACATGCGGGCACCTGCAGGGTTTGCAGAGGGAGGGGGCTCCCTTCGATTCCATCGCCCCCCCGCGCTGCACTGACAGGGGGCCAATGGTTGCTATGGCAGCCCCGATGCCTTCCACAGGTATCGGAGCTTGCCAGCTACGGAAGCCCAGGAGATCCAGCCTCCTAGGAAACTGTCAGCGTCTTAGTGTTTTTTTTTATAATAAAAAAATTAAGTTTTAAGTAAAAAAAAAGTAACCTTTTCCCAAAATAAAGTAAAATGTATTTTTTTTAAATAGGGAAAATAAGAAAAGTAGACATATTAGGTATCGCCGCGTCTGTATCGACCGGCTCTATAAAAATATCACATGACCTAACCCCTCAGATGAACACCGTAAAAAAAGTGCTAAAAAATTTTTTTTGTCACCTTACATCACTAAAAGTGCAACACCAAGCGTATGCCCCCCAGAATAGTACCAATCTAACCGTCACCTCCTCCCACAAAAAATTAGCCCCTACCTAAGACAATCGCCCAAAATATAAAAAAAAATTATGGCTCTCAGACTATGGAGACACTAAAACATGATTTTTTTTGTTTCAAAAATGCTTTTATTGTGTTAAATGTAAAAAAATAAAAAAAGTAAACATATTAGGTATGGCTGCGCCCATAACAACCTGCTCTATAAAAATACTACATGACCTAACCCCTCAGGTGAACACCGTAAAAAAATAAAATAAAAAACGGTGTCAAAAAAGAATTTTTTTTTCACCTTACATTACAAAAAGTGTAATAGCAAGTGATCAAAAAGTCATATGTACCCCAAAATAGTACCAATCAAACCGTCATCTCATCCCACAAAAAATTATACCCTACCTAAGACAATTGCCCAAAAAATAAAAAAACTAGGGCTCTCAGGATATGGAGACACTGAAACATGATTTTTTTTAAATTCAAAAATGCTGTTATTTTGTAAAACATAAATAAATAAAAAAAGTATACACATTAGGTATTACCGCATCCTGCTGTATAAAATATCACATGAACTAACCCCTCAGGTGAACACCGTAAAAAATAAAAATAAATAAAACAGTGTAAAAAAAGCAATTTTTGTCACCTTACATCACAAAAAGTGTAATAGCAAGCGATCAAAAAATCATACGCACCCTAAAATAGTACCAATCAAACCGTCATCTCATATTGAAAAAAATGACCCCCTACATAAGACAGTCGCCCAAAAAACAAAAACACTATAGCTTTCAGAATATGGAGACAATAAAAATAATTTTTTTCAAAAATGCTTTATTATGTAAAACTGAAACAAACAGCCCAAAAAGTAGTGATATTTGGTATTATCGCGACCAGAACAACCTGCTCTATAAAAATACCACGTGATCTAACTTGTCAGATAAACATTGTAAATAACAAAAATTAAAAATGGTGCCAAAACAGCAATTTTTTGTTACCTTGCCTCACAAAAAGTGTAATATAGAGCAACCAAAAATCATATGTACCCTAAAATAGTACCAACAAAACTGCCACCTTATCCCGTAGTTTCCAAAATGTTTTTTTTTTTTTGGAGTTTCTACTCTAGGGGTGCATCAGGGGGTCTTCAAATGTGACATGGCAGCTTAAAATTGAAATCTGCCTTCCAAAAACCATATGGCGTTCCTTTCCTTCTGCGCCCTGCCGTGTGCCCGTACAGCAGTTTACGACTACATATGGGGTGTTTCTGTAAACTACAGAATCAGGGCAATAAATATTGAGTTTAGTTTGGCTGTTAACCCTTGCTTTTTTAGTGGAAAAAATTGATTACATTGGAAAATCTGCCAAAAAAGTGAAATTCGGAAATTTCTTCTCCATTTACCATTAATTCTTGTGGAACACCTAAATGGTTAACAAAGTTTGTAAAATCTGTTTTGAATACCTTGAAGCGTGTAGTTTCTAATATGGGGTAATTTTTTGGTGGTTTCTATTATGTAAGCCCCACAAAGTGACTTCAGACCTGAGCTAGTCCTTAAAAAGTGGGTTTTGGAAATTTTCCGAAAAAAATTAATATAGGCTTCTAAATTCTAAGCCTTCTAACGTCCCCAAAATATAAAATGGCATCCACAAAATTATCCAAACATGAAGTAGACATATGGGGAATGTAAAGTAGTAAATATTTTTGGAGGTATTACTATCTATTATAAAAGTAGAGAAATAGAAATTTGGAAATCTGCAAATTTTTTAAAATTTCTGGTAAATTTGGCATTTTTTTAATAAATAAAAATGAAATTTTTTGACTCAATTTTACCATGAAGTACAATATGTGATGAGAAAGCATTCTTAGAATGGCCTGGATAAGTAAAAGCATTTTAAAGTTATTACCACATAAAAGCGACACATGTCAGATTTGCTAAAAATGGCCTGGGCAGAAAGGTGAAAAATGGCTTGACACACACAAACATTAAAGGAAATAGATGAAATATACCCGTGTGAAGCCGAGTCCTTAGCTGTCTTGTTTCTCGCAATGGATGACAGTTGCCTATGCTGTACGATGACCTTGGCAGGGGGAGGCAATGAGTTCATCCCATTGTCTCCGAGTGGCTTAGGAAGGGCCACTTTCACACCTTATACACCGATTTACGACAGCAACCTGAAAAATTTCAGGGTTACTGTCCTATGTCAGTAGCTACCCTTGAGAGTGTCTGCTTGCGTCTCTACGTCCTGACCTTATATTCCAGGACACAAACATGAGAAGTAGTATTTATGTGGAGCAAAGTCTCCTTTTCACGTTGAGATAAGAATCTATTTGATAATTATTTTTTGGTAAATGTAATCTTGTTAAATTTGTCCACAGAATTCTTGCGTCCAGAAGCTAATTTTCTTCACTGCATTTTGAGTTCATGTTGGGGATCTCAACAATTTCTGGGATCGTTTGTTAAACCTTTCAAGTCACCTGGCAGCAGTGATGTCCTAATCCAAAGGGAAAGATTGGCTTTGTATCACCGAGGGATTCAGTCTACACAGTTTCCAAATTGCATAGGGGCACTGGATGGCAAACATCCGTGTTAAGAAGCTGCCTCACTCAGGGTCCCGATACTTTAATTTTTAACAATATCTTTCTGCGGTGCTGTTAGCTTTGGTTGACAGTAATTACAGATGTGCCTATGGAAGCACATCAGACACCCACATCTTCTGTGCTTCTAGAATGGGTAAACGGCTTTGCGCTAACTAGCTTGCCTTTACCGAGCCCAGACGACTGCCAGTATCTACTGCTCTATTGGCTTCATTTGCAATTGTGTCAAACAAGGGCTTTGCATTATCTCCAGATGTAATGCGTGCCTTTCCACAATGCGATTTGGATGACCAGAAGCACATATTTAATTATCTGTCTCATGCACATTGCTATGTGGAATGTGCTTTCGGAATATTTTTTAATAAGTGGAGGATGTTCTTGTCGTCCTTGCAGATAAATCTGAAAAATGCCACCCTGGTGATGCAGGCATCATAACCTTACACAACTTAGACAGGATTCACAATGCCTCCTCAGATCCTGACGTGGCCCAAGATCTGACATCATCATCTATCGTATTGGACCAGACTCTGCATGGAAGACCTGCAATGGCTGGACTTGTTGTTCGGGAGCTCGATGCAGATTACTTCAGCAGTCCTGAGAGGGCATTACCGTTGTCGATGGACAGGATATGGGACAATCATTGATTTTATCTTGGCTTTGGTCTCTAAATTTACCTCACAATAATTATTTAGTTAGTTGGTTCCCTTGTTATTTTAATGTTAGCGTAGGGACCCACAAGAGAATGAGGTCCCATGACGTGGGCTTGCGGGCTGAGGTATTTTGTTTAAATTAAATTTTTTACTTTATTTATTTAAAATTTTTAAATAAATATAATATTTTTTATTTTTTTAATGGCCTTAAATACCTTCTAATTCCTGATTACAAGAAACTACTTGAATTTTTATTATAAAGGGATATTCAGGGTACTTTAAGTTATCCTCAATCCATAGGATATGGAATAACTATATACTGTATAGTTGGGGTTTGTACTGGTTTGACCCAAACCAATCATGAGAATGTTCTCCCTGCACCACCTGCAGCCCACTGAAGAGAATTGAGTGGCTGGTCAGGCATGCATACAGATGTTCTATTCTTTTCTATAAGAAACCAGTGCCAGGCAGCTGCTGCCAAGGCCAATAAGATGATGGGTTGCATCAAAAGGGGGTAGATGCCCGTGATGAGAACATAGTGCTATCACTCTACAAATCATTAGTCAGACCACACATGGAGTACTGTGTACAGTTCTGGGCTCCTGTGAACAAGGCAGACATAGCAGAGCTGGAGAGGGTTCAGAGGAGGGCAACTAAAGTAATAACTGGAATGGATGGAGTACAGTACCCTGAAAGATTATAAAAATTGGGGTTATTCACTTTAGAAAAAAGACGACTGAGGGGAGATCTAATAACTATGTATAAATATATCAGGGGTCAGTACAGAGATCTCTCCCATCATCTATTTAACCCCAGGACTGTTACCGTGACGAGGGGACATCCTCTGCGTCTGGAGGAAAGAAGGTTTGTACACAAACATAGAAGAGGATTTTTTACGGTAAGAGCAGTGAGACTATGGAATTCTCTGCCTGAGGAGGTGGTGATGGTGAGTTCACTAAAATAGTTCAAGAGGGGCCTGGATGTATTTCTGGAGTGTAATAATATTGCAGGTTATACAGTGAGGAACAGAAGTATTTGAGCACCCTGCGATTTTGCAAGTTCTCCCACTTAGAAATCATGGAGGGGTCTGAAATTCACATTGTAGGTACATTCCCACACTGAGAGACAGAACTTAAAAAAATAATTAAATCAGGAAATCACATTGTATGATTTTTTAAAGAATTTATTTGTCTTGCACTGCTGAACATAAGTATTTGAACACCCGAGAAAATCTGTGTTAATATTTGGTACAGAAGCCTTTGTGTGCAATTACAGAGATCAAACATTTCCTGTAGTTCTTGACCAGGTTTGCACACAGTGCAACAGGGATTTTGGTCCACTCCTCCACACAGATCTCATCTAGATCTGTCAGGTTTCTGGGCTGTCGCTGAGCAACACAGAGTTTCAGCTCCCTCCAAAGATTTTCTATTGGATTTTGGTCTGGAGACTGGCCAGGCCACTCCAGAACCTTGATATGCTTCTTACAGACCCACTCCTTGGTTATCCTGGCTGTGTGCTTCGTGTTGTTGTCATGTTGGAAGACCCAGCCACGACCCATCTTCAATGCTCTGACTGAGGGAAGAAAGTTGTTGCTCAAAATCTCACAATAAGGGTCCATTCACACTTCCGCAATTTCGTTCCGCAAGGAATTGCGGACCCATTCATTTCTATGGGGCAGCACGATATGCTGCCCCGATACGGAATTGCAGACCCGCAATTCTGTTCCCGAAAAAAATTGAACATGTCCTATTCTTGTCCGCAATTGCGGACAAGAATAGGCGTATTCTATTAGTGCTGGATCCGCAAAACACGTTACGGATGTGTGAATGGACCCTAAATGGCCCCATTCATCCTCTCCTTAATACAGTGCAGTCGTCCTGTCCCCTTCGCAGAAAAGCACCTCCAAAGCATGCTGTTACCACCCCTATGCTTCACAGTAGGGATGGTGTTCTTGGGATGCAACTCATCCTTCTTTTTCCTCCAAACACGAGGAGTGAAGTTTAGACCAAAAAGTTCTACTTTGGTCTGATCTGACCACGTGGCTTTCTTCCATGCCTCCTCCATCCAGATGGTCATTGGCCAACTTTAGATGGGCCTGGACATGTGATGACTTGAGCAGGGGAACCTTCCGTGCAATGCATGATTTGAAACCATGACGACGTAGTGTTCTACCGACAGTGACCTTTGAAACTGTGGTCCCAGCTCTCTTCATGTCATTGACCAGCTCCTCCCTTGTAGTTATGGGCTGATTCCTCACCTTTCTTATCATCAGTGATACCCCACGAGGTTAGATCTTGCATGGAGCCCCAGTCCGAGGGAGACTGACAGTCGTCTTTAGCCTCTTCCATTTTCTAACAATTGCTCCAACAGTTGATCTATTTTCAGCAAGCTGCTTGGCAATTGCCCCGTAGCCCTTTCCAGCCTTGTGGAGGTCCACAATTTTGTCTCTGGTGTCTTTTGACAGCTCTTTGGTCTTACCCATGATAGTAGTTGGCGTCTGACTGACTGTGGGGTGGACAGGTGTTTTTAAAGAGCTTAGACAGGCGCTAAGTTAGATTAATGAGTGGAGTAGAGTAGAGGCACAGTAACCAGTCTTTGAGAGCCATAATTCTTGCTGTTTCTCAGGTGTTCAAATACTTATGTTCAGCAGTGCAAGACAAATTAATTCTTGAAAAATCATAAATTGTGATTTCCTGTATTTATTTTTTTATTCTGTCTCTCAGAGTGGGAATGCACCTACAGTGTGAATTTCAGACCTCTCCATGATTTCTAAGTGGGAGAACTTGCAAAATCACAGGGTGTTCAAATACTTCTGTTCCTCACTGTAGCTGGGTTGTTGATTCAGGGAGTTATTCTGACTGCCTGATTGGAGTCGGGAAGGAATTTTTTCCCCCTTAAAATTGGCTTCTACCTCACAGTTTTTTTTTTTTTTTTTTGCCTTCCTCTGGATCAACTTGCAGGATAACAGGCTGAACTGGATGGATAGATGTCTTTTTTCAGCCTTATAAACTATGTTACTAATTCTGGAGATAGCCGAGTGCTGTACTCTTCCGAACCTCCATAGAAATTATTAGAGCGACCAGGTGCTTAATCAACCTGTTGCTATATTTCAAGGGGCTACTGGGGTTAGGGTGACGCCTTTCTCGTTATTGGGGGGGGTTCCAACAGTTGGACTCCCAATGATCTATGTTATCCGCTATTATATTCATAGGGGAAAATTAATATTACAATAATAGCTTTTTTTTTTACAATTATTTGAAAATCTAGAGGACAGTGTGATTTATTAAAATAGTTTTTTGTAATGAGAATGGCCCCATAGAAATGCGCAGTGCGCCCTCCGTTCATTTCCTAATTGTAGGTGTGGGTCCCAGAGGTGGGATCCGCACCTGAAAGTAAGTTGCGGTTCCAGCTCACCTTATGCATGAATACTTCGCGTGCACGAAAGGACCAGGGAATCCAAGACGTAAAGATGAAAAACAAATCCGGCACAATGGATGCTTTGCAGTAAAATCTTCCATTTATTTCAGCAACATAACTCCACGTACAGACAGTGCAGACACAAGCGGTATGCCAGTTGATGCGTTTCAGACAGAGTCCTTAGTCGTAACACAGGTGGATGCTGAACTGAGACAATATACACTCACCTAAAGAATTATTAGGAACACCATACTAATACGGTGTTGGACCCCCTTTTGCCTTCAGAACTGTCTTAATTCTACGTGGCATTGATTCAACAAGGTGCTGATAGCATTCTTTAGAAATATTGACCCATATTGATAGGATAGCATCTTGCAGTTGATGGAGATTTGAGGGATGCACATCCAGGGCACGAAGCTCCCGTTCCACCACATCCCAAAGATGCTCTATTGGGTTGAGATCTGGTGATTGTGGGGGCCATTTTAGTACAGTGAACTCATTGTCATGCTCAAGAAACCAATTTGAAATGATTCGAGCTTTGTGACATGGTGCATTATCCTGCTGGAAGTAGCCATCAGAGGATGGATACATGTTCTCATTCTGTTTACGCCAAATTCGGACTCTACCATTTGAATGTCTCAACAGAAATCGAGACTCATCAGACCAGGCAACATTTTTCCAGTCTTCAACAGTCCAATTTTGGTGAGCTCGTGCAAATTGTAGCCTCTTTTTCCTATTTGTAGTGGAGATGAGTGGTACCCGGTGGGGTCTTCTGCTGTTGTAGCCCATCCGCCTCAAGGTTGTGCGTGTTGTGGCTTCACAAATGCTTTGCTGCATACCTCGGTTGTAACGAGTGGTTATTTCAGTCAACGTTGCTCTTCTATCAGCTTGAATCAGTCGGCCCATTCTCCTCTGACCTCTAGCAATCCACAAGGCATTTTTGCCCACAGGACTGCCGCATACTGGATGTTTTTCCCTTTTCACACCATTCTTTGTAAACCCTAGAAATGGTTGTGCATGAAAATCCCAGTAACTGAGCAGATTGTGAAATGGAGGGGTGGGCTTAGAATACATTTAAATTTTTGTGTTTCACTATGTTATATTGTTACGACTAAGGGTCTAGTACCCGAAACGCGTCAACTTGTCTTGTGTGCCAAGTGGTTGTGTCTGCTACAAATGAATTTTCAATAAAGAAGAAGTTTTAAAAGGATCTCTATTTGAATCCGGAACCTTTCCTTTTTCCAAGTTTTTTGCAGATTGTGAAATACTCAGACCGACCCGTCTGGCACCAACAACCATGCCACGCTCAAAATTGCTTAAATCACCTTTCTTTCCCATTCTGACATTCAGTATGGAGTTCAGGAGATTGTCTTGACCAGGACCACACCCCTAAATGCATTGAAGCAACTGCCATGTGATTGGTTGACTAGATAATTGCATTAATGAGAAATAGAACAGGTGTTCCTAATAATTCTTTAGGTGAGTGTATATGCTTCTTATAGAAGCTCCGCCCCCTTGTAGTGGGGGTGGAAGAGAAATTGACTCAGTCAGCATCAGACGCCTGGAGGCAATTCCATGCGGGTGTGGCACTGACTAGCATACCAAAGAACAGAATCTGCAATGGTAAATGGCTAGGTCAGACACATTAGACAATGTATAAATTACATATTAACCCCTTAACGACCCAGGAAGAGAATGCTCATCCTAAATCTCCGGCACTTAGCGCTAGAGGACGAGCATTCTCGTCCTGCAGTCGTTCTCCCCCCCCCCCCGCGTGCGGTCCCCCAATCAGCAGCAGAGATCCGGCTGTTACTGACAGCCGGATCCCTGCTGCATCCACCAGCATCAGCGATAACGCCGATGCCTGTGGATTAAGCCCTCATATGCCGCGGTCAGCGCTGACCGCGGCATATGGGAGGTTTGTGCTCCCTCACCTCATACATCGGGTCCCCGCGCTGCTGTGGAGGGGACTCGATGGTTGCCATGGCAGCCCCAAGCCATTCCAAGGCTTGGGGCCTGGCATGTACGGAGGCTTAAGAGGCCCAGCCCCCAGGCTGGGTCTCCTAGGCAACTGTTAGCGTCTTACAGTGTAAGACACTAACAGTTCAATACAGCACAATACAGATGTATCGTGCTGCATTGAAACAGGGATCAGAACCTGTAATGTTGAAGTCCCAGAGTGGGACAAATAATAAAGTGAAAGAAAAGAAGTTAATAAAATTAAAGTTTACAAAAAGATTTCAAAAGTTTCAAGTAAAAAAAAAGTGTCCTTTTCCAAAAATAAAGTAAAAAAGAATTGTAAAAAATAGGCAAAAGACATATAGACATATTAGGTATCGTCGCGTCCGTATCAACCAGCTCTATAAACATATCACATGACCTAACCCCTCAGATGAACACCATAAAAAATAAAAACTGTGCTAAATAAACAATTTCTTGGTCACCTTACATCACAAAAAGTACAACAGCAAGTGATCAAAAAGGCGTACGCCCACCAAAATAGTACCAATCTAACTGTCACCTCATCCCGCAAAAAATGAGCCCCTACCTGAGACAATCGCCCAAAAAATAAAAAAAACTATGGCTCAGAATATGGAGACACTGAAACATAATTGTTTTTGTTTTAAAAAAGCTGTTATTGTGTAAAACTTAGATAAATAAAAAAAAGTATACATATTAGGTATCGCCGTGTCCGTATCGACCGGCTCTATAAAAATATCACATGACCTAACCCCTTAGGTGAACACCGTAAAAAAATAAAAACTGTGCTAAATAAACCATTTTTTGTCCCCTTATATCACAAAAAGTGTAATAGCAAGTGATCAAAAAGTCATATGCACCCCAAAATAGTGCCAGTCAAATCGTCATCTCATCCCGCAAAAAATTTGACCCTAACTAAGACAATCGCCCAAAAACTGAAAAAACTATGGCTCTCAGACTATGGAGACACTAAAACATGATTTTTTTTATTTAAAAATGAATTTATTGTGTAAAACTTACATAAATAAAAAAAAGTATACATATTAGGTATCGCCGCGTCCGTGACAACTGGCTCTATAAAAATGTCACATGATCTAGCCTGTCAGATTGTTGTAAATAACAAAAAAAAAATGCCAAAACTTCTATTTCTTGTTACCTTGCCTCACAAATAGTGTAATATAGAGCAACCAAAAATCATATGTACCCTAAACTAGTACCAACAAAACTTCCACCCTATCCCGTAGTTTCTAAAATGGGGTCACTTTTTTGGAGTTTCTACTCTAGTGGTGCATCAGGGGGGCTTCAAATGGGACATGGTGTCAAAAAAAACAGTCCAGCAAAATCTGCCTTGCAAAAACCGCATGGCATTCCTTTCCTTCTGCGCCCTGCCGTGTGCCCGTACAGCAGTTTACAACAACATATGGGGTGTTTCTGTAAACTACAGAATCAGGGCCATAAATAATGAGTTTTGTTTGGCTGTTAACCCTTGCTTTGTTACTGAAAAAAATGGATTAAAATTTGTTTGGCTGTTAACCTGTCATGACCGGCATGCCGATCACATACGTGATGCAAAGGGAGGGAAATGGGAAGGCCCTGTCCAAGGGAGAGGGAAAGGTGGTGACCCCTAACTCACCTTGAGGCTGGCACCTGACTGCCCTGACGTCCCTAGACGGGTTTCTCACCCGTACGCCGATCACGTGCCTAAACCCTGGCTTTCCCTGAGATGAGCCCTACGTAGTGAATAGAGCGGTGGGAACACTAGTCCGCACCACTAACACTAAAGGGAAACACCAAGGAGAGGACAGACAAACATATAATCCCAGGTGGGCGACAACAGCGGACAACAAAAGCCCAACAGGGATCCGGAGGGTAACGCTCTGGAACAACAACCAGGAATCACAGCTACACAGCTCCAGTGGGTCAGTATAGAAGTCCAGGCAGGAAGCTCTATATCTGGCAACCAGAGAAGTGGGAGATGGGAATATAAGGAGGTTGGGATTGCTGGACAAGAAACAGCTGAGGAGGAGAAGCTACGGATCCCTGAGTGAGCCAAAAAGGATTGCAAGGCAAACCCAGAAAGCTACCATTAAGAAACAGCACTATCTTTAGACATAGAGCGCGCAGCCGCCCACTGCGACTTCCTGACCTCGGGTATAACGGAGTCAGACGTGGCTCTTGACACCCTCGTGACATAACCCTTGCTTTGTAACTGGAAAAAAAATATTAAAATGGAAAATCTGCCAAAAAAGTGACATTTTGAAATTGTATCTCTATATTCCATTAATTCTTGTGGAACACCTAAAGGGTTAGCGACATTTGTAAAATCAGTTTTGAATACCTTGAGTGGTGTAGTTTCTAGAATGGGGTCATTTTTGGGTGGTTTCTATTATGTAAGCTTCACAAAGTGACTTCAGACAACTGGTCCTTAAAAAGTTGGTTTTTGAAAATTTCTGAGAAATTTAAAGATTTACTTCTAAACTTCTAAGCTTTGTAATGTCCCCCCAAAATTAAATGTCATTCCCAAAATGATCCTTACATGAAGTAGACATATGGGAAATGTAAAGTAATAACTATTTTTGTAGGTATTAATATGTATTATAGAAGTAGAGAAATTGAAACTTGGAAATTTCCTAATTTTTCAAAATTTTGGGCAAATTTGGTATTTTTTTATAAATAAAAATGAATTTTTTTTTTTTCCATTTTACCAGTGTCATGAAGTACCAATATGTGACGAAAAAACAATCTCAGAATGGCCTGGATAAGTCAAAGTGTTTTAAAGTTATCACCACGTAAAGTGACACTAAAGTGAGATTTGCAAAAAATGGCCTCGTCCTGAAGGTGAAAATTAGCCCGGTCCTTAAGGGGTTATAATTTTAAAGTGAGTCTATTGACAAACAATATATAAAAATATAGAACCGCGGCACTCGAATTGAAGTAGTAAATTTATTTATATATCCATCCACAAAATTAGGACTTAAGGCCAACGTTTCGGTCTCATCCCGAGACCTTGTTCACTCCTGAAATAAGACAATAATTATAATACATATATTGTATACTTTATATACATGGATATATATAGAAAATTGTACTAGAGTACAAGGGTACATTGATATAGAAATCCACAATGCATATAATACTAATAATAAAGCAAACCAATGCTGTGTAGAGAAGAAGTAATTAGTAATAATGCTTGGACATCATATACCAGAGGGGACCAGTGAAGATACAGGTCAAATGCAGAGTAACACAAAGGTCAGGAGATTTCTAGATTATGGTAGGAACCTGTAAAGGAATGTATCTATATGTTAGTATGGGTTAATCTTAAGGGGGAACTCTATATCTATGTGTATGTATATAGATGTATAGGTATATCAACATTCATATGCCGGTAATAAGTCATAAGATAATTGACTGAAGCAAAGTTCAGTAATGGGTGGTTGATCCAGGGAGGTGCCAAATATGACTATATAGTAGTAAATAGATATTAGAATCGTCACGTTGTGCCCAGTGTAGAGACCAAGAGAGGGCCCAAAGTAAAGCTAAGTATAAGCACATCTATAAACACATCTGTAAGACCATACCTGGAGGGAAGAAACGTCTGGTGTGGAGGATGGCTTGTAGCTAATGGGACGCCTAACGAGGAGTCAGATTAAAACGCTCGGCGTGGATCGCCGTTCATCTGACGTCATCGTGCCCTGGACTAAACAGGGATTTAGACTTTTGTGTGTCATAATGTATGACCTATATTATGCTCCCTGCCTCACATGTAAAAATTGATCAAATGACTTTCTATATGTTTTATAGGTATTGACCTTGAAAATGTTACCTTGATTGATGTGGAACTATTGTTGAAGCTAACGTTATAAATAATATCCTTATGTGACATTCAATATTATTAATAATATTCTTTCTTTTCCTTCACTTTTTTCAGACAAAATGATCCTCACAGCACATCTACAGGTGGTATGTGTTTCCACATAGTATAGAATCTTGTATAACCGTATAGTATTTTTATTAGTCTGATATAGATATATCCACATTTTATTGCCTTGCAGCCAACTCTGTTCCAAAGGTGCCAAATCACTATATACTAGCCCCTTTATAGCTCATGATTTCTAACTACAAGCCTGCTTTAACTTCCTTCTCACATCCCCATTCTAGTCACCACATTGAGTGCCCATGCCCTTAATCGCCCCATTTGTGCTACTGAGCATGCGCGATGACGCGACACGTCCGGTGACGTCACGCGCATCGGCACGATGACGTCAGATGAACGGCGATCCACGCTGAGCGTTTTAATCTGACTCCTCGTTAGGCGTCCCATTAGCTACAAGCCATCCTCCACACCAGACGTTTCTTCCCTCCAGGTATGGTCTTACAGATGTGTTTATAGATGTGCTTATACTTAGCTTTACTTTGGGCCCTCTCTTGGTCTCTACACTGGGCACAACGTGACGATTCTAATATCTATTTACTACTATATAGTCATATTTGGCACCTCCCTGGATCAACCACCCATTACTGAACTTTGCTTCAGTCAATTATCTTATGACTTATTACCGGCATATGAATGTTGATATACCTATACATCTATATACATACACATAGATATAGAGTTCCCCCTTAAGATTAACCCATACTAACATATAGATACATTCCTTTACAGGTTCCTACCATAATCTAGAAATCTCCTGACCTTTGTGTTACTCTGCATTTGACCTGTATCTTCACTGGTCCCCTCTGGTATATGATGTCCAAGCATTATTACTAATTACTTCTTCTCTACACAGCATTGGTTTGCTTTATTATTAGTATTATATGCATTGTGGATTTCTATATCAATGTACCCTTGTACTCTAGTACAATTTTCTATATATATCCATGTATATAAAGTATACAATATATGTATTATAATTATTGTCTTATTTCAGGAGTGAACAAGGTCTCGGGATGAGACCGAAACGTTGGCCTTAAGTCCTAATTTTGTGGATGGATATATAAATAAATTTACTACTTCAATTCGAGTGCCGCGGTTCTATATTTTTTTATATTGTTTGTCAATAGACTCACTTTAAAATTATAACCCCTTAAGGACCGGGCTAATTTTCAGTCGGTACGTGTTTCCACATAGTATAGAATCTTGTTGTCACGGATGGTGTACAGGAAACAAGACAATGCAATACAATAATGACTCTCTGGATCCACAACTAAGGAACAAAAGGGAGACCCCTACATGAGACCTGGCACTCTCCCTAATTGCTCAGCCTATGCGAACACCCCAAAGGTGGATGGGCGCATATCCACGTACCTCGGCTATCTAATACCTGAAGACCCTACAATAGTGAGGGGACACGACCACCGGCTCCCTACACTAGACACGGAGGGAGTCAGGGTCACCTGAAAATCCAGCAGACAGAAAATCACAAATAAAGGAACAGCACTTATCTTGCAGAGGACTGGGAAATAGAAACAGCAAGCACACACACTCCAGGAAGTTGTATAAGCCACAACCTAATGCATCATGGGGAGGAACTTAAAGGGAAACAATCAGTCCAACTGCATGACAGCTGAGATAGACTAACGAGATGAGGAACTTAACCAAAACAGAGAAACTCAAGGAGGAGGATCTGGAAAGCTCCTGTCAGAGCTTCTCAACTGTCTGGTTGTGACAGTACCCCTCCCTCTAAGAGTGGACTCCGGACACTCCGGGCCCACCTTCTCAGGATGGGACCTATGGAAAGCCCTGATGAGACGAGTGTCCTTAATGTCCGTCACTGGGACCCACATCATCTCCTCAGGACCATAACCCTCCCAATGAACGAGGTACTGGAGGGAACCGCGGACAAGACGAGAATCCACAATCCTAGAGACCTGAAATTCAAGATTTCCATCAACCATAATCGGAGGAGGAGGCAAAGGCGAGGGTACAATAGGTTGAACATAAGGTTTCAATAAGGACTTATGAAAAACATTATGGATCTTCCAAGTCTGAGGAAGATCAAGACGGTAGGCAACAGGATTGATGACAGACAGGATCTTGTAAGGCCCAATAAACCTAGGACCCAACTTCCAGGAGGGAACCTTCAATTTGATATTCTTGGTAGACAACCACACCAGATCACCAACATTCAGGTCCGGACCAGGCACACGTCTCTTATCTGCCACACGCTTATATCTCTCACTCATGCTCTTTAGATTATCCTGAATCTTTTGCCAAATAGATGACAAAGACGAGGAGAATCTGTCCTCATCAGGTAAACCAGAAGACCCCTCTCCCGAGAAAGTCCCAAACTGCGGATGGAACCCATATGCACCAAAAAATGGTAAATTATCAGAGGACTCCTGACGACGGTTATTTAAAGCAAACTCAGCAAGGGACAAAAAAGAACACCAATCCTCCTGATTCTCCGCCACAAAACAGCGCAGATATGTCTCCAGATTCTGATTGACGCGCTCTGTCTGGCCATTCGACTGCGGGTGGAAAGCAGAAGAGAATGACAACCGAACCCCCAAGCGAGAACAGAAAGCCTTCCAGAATCTGGAAACAAACTGCGTGCCCCTATCAGAGACTATGTCTGAAGGAATACCATGCAATTTGACAATGTGGTCAATAAATTCCTGCGCCAGCGTCTTAGCATTGGGCAAACCAGGAAAAGGGATGAAATGCACCATTTTGCTAAAACGGTCCACCACCACCAGAATCACAGTCTTCCCCGAGGAACGAGGCAAGTCCGTTATGAAGTCCATGGACAGATGTGTCCAAGGACGGGAAGGAATGGGTAAGGGAAGGAGAGGACCTGATGGCCGTGAATGAGGGACTTTGGCACGAGCGCAAGTCTCGCAAGCTGCCACAAAACCCTCAACTGACTTACGAAGCGCAGGCCACCAGAATCTCCGAGCGATGAGATCCAGTGTGGCTCTTGCCCCCGGGTGCCCAGCAAGGACCGTATCGTGGTGTTCCTTAAAAATCTTGTGTCTCAAAGCGAGAGGCACAAACAACCTCCCAGGAGGACAAAGATCAGGAGCCTCTGACTGGACTGCCTGCACCTCTGCCTCCAATTCAGGAAACAGAGCAGAGACCACCACACCTTCAGCCAAAATGGGACCCGGGTCTTCAAAATTCCCACCTCCCGGAAAACAACGTGACAGGGCATCTGCCTTCACATTCTTAACCGGAACGTGACAACAAAATTAAATCTTGAAAAGAAGAAAGACCATCTGGCCTGTCTCGGGTTTAGACGCTTGGCTGACTCCAAGTAGGCCAGATTTTTATGGTCAGTAAACACGGTAATAGGGTGTCTGGCTCCCTCTAGCCAATGGCGCCATTCCTCAAAAGCCAACTTGATGGCCAACAATTCCCTATCTCCCACATCATAATTTCTCTCTGCGGAGGAGAGTTTCTTCGAGGAAAAAGGCACATGGTTGCCATTTGGCAGGAGAGGAACCCTGAGACAAGACCGCACCCACCCCTACCTCAGAAGCATCAACCTCAACTATGAAGGGTAACGAAATATCAGGTTGTACCAGGATGGGAGCGGAAGCAAAACTCTCCTTGATATTAGAAAAGGCCTTACGCGCCTCTACCGACCAGGAAGAAAAATCTACCCCCTTTCTGGTCATATCAGTGAGTGGTTTAACAACAGAGGAATAATTCAAAATAAATTTCCTGTAATAATTGGCAAAGCCCAAAAAACGCATCAGCGCCTTCTGATTCTCAGGAAGCTCCCACTCAAGCACAGCGCGGACCTTCTCGGGGTCCATGCGAAAACCAGAAGCGGAGAGAAGAAACCCCAGAAATTGAATTTCTGGAACCGCAAACACACATTTCTCCAGTTTCGCGTATAATTTATTCTCCCGCAGGATGAGCAAGACCTGACGTAAGTGTTCCTTATGAGTCTTGAAATCAGGAGAAAAAATCAAAATGTCATCCAAATACACTAATACAAATTTTCCCATTAAATGATAAAAAATGCTGTTCACGAAATGCTGAAAAACGGCTGGGGCATTCATCAAACCAAAAGGCATAACCAAATTCTCAAAATGGCCCTCAGGGGTATTGAAAGCCGTCTTCCATTCGTCTCCTTCTCTGACCCTGACCAGGTTGTATGCCCCTCTTAGGTCTAATTTGGAAAAGACTTTGGCCCCAACAACCTGGTTAAACAGGTCCGGGATCAGAGGAAGCGGATAAGGGTCACGAATAGTGATACTGTTCAGCTCCCTGAAATCCAGACAAGGTCTTAAAGAACCATCTTTTTTCTTAACAAAGAAAAAACCAGCGGCAACAGGTGACTTCGAGGGTCGTATGTGTCCTTTTCTCAGACTCTCAGAGATATAAGCACGCATAGCGACCCTCTCAGGTTGGGAAAGATTGTATAAACGAGATTTAGGCAGCTTGGCGCCTGGGATGAGATTAATAGGGCAATCGTACTCCCTGTGCGGGGGCAAATCCTGAACTCCACTCTCAGAGAAGACATCCGAAAATTCAGAGAGGAAAGGTGGTACAATCTTAGTAGAAACCTCAGAAACAGATGTCATGAGGCAAAAGTCACTCCAACCATTTATTTGCCTCGCTTGCCAATCAATGGTGGGGTTATGTTTAGTGAGCCAGGGTAGCCCCAACACTAGAGGAGTAGGCAAACCGCTAAGGACGAAACATGACACATCCTCAACATGAGCATCACTCACAATTAAACGGATATTGTGAACTATGCCCTTTAACCTCCTCAGGACCGCCGTACGCAGGATTGCGTCTTTGCGGCGGTCCTGTTGTTCTGGGTGGACGCGCCGGTGCGTCCTCTCGCGAGACGCGAGATTTCCTGTGAACGCGCGCACACAGGCGCGCGCGTTCACAGGATCGGAAGGTAAGCGAGTGGATCTCCAGCCTGCCAGCGGCGATCGTTCGCTGGCAGGCTGGAGATGTGATTTTTTTAACCCCTAACAGGTATATTAGACGCTGTTTTGATAACAGCGTCTAATATACCTGCTACCTGGTCCTCTGGTGGTCCCCTTTGTTTGGATCGACCACCAGAGGACACAGGCAGCTCAGTAATATGTTGCACCAAGCACCACTACACTACACCCCCCCCCCGTCACTTATTAACCCCTTATTAGCCCTTGATCACCCCTGATCACCCCATATAGACTCCCTGATCACCCCCCTGTCATTGATTACCCCCCTGTCATTGATCACCCCCCTGTAAAGCTCCATTCAGATGTCCGCATGATTTTTACGGATCCACTGATAGACTGATCGGATCCGTAAAAATCATACGGACGTCTGAATGGAGCCTTACAGGGGAGTGATCAATGACTGTGGTGATCACCCCATATAGACTCCCTGATCACCCCCCTGTCATTGATTACCCCCCTGTCATTGATCACCCCTCTGTAAAGCTCCATTCAGATGTCCGCATGATTTTTACGGATCCACTGATAGACTGATCGGATCCGTAAAAATCATACGGACGTCTGAATGCAGCCTTACAGGGGAGTGATCAATGACTGTGGTGATCACCCCATATAGACTCCCTGATCACCCCCCTGTCATTGATTACCCCTCTGTCATTGATCACCCCCCTGTAAAGCTCCATTCAGATGTCCGCATGATTTTTACGGATCCACTGATAGACTGATCGGATCCGTAAAAATCATACGGACGTCTGAATGCAGCCTTACAGGGGAGTGATCAATGACGGAGGTGATCACCCCATATAGACTCCCTGATCACCCCCCTGTCATTGATTACCCCTCTGTCATTGATCACCCCCCTGTAAAGCTCCATTCAGATGTCCGCATGATTTTTACGGATCCACTGATAGACTGATCGGATCCGTAAAAATCATACGGACGTCTGAATGCAGCCTTACAGGGGAGTGATCAATGACTGTGGTGATCACCCCATATAGACTCCCTGATCACCCCCCTGTCATTGATTACCCCTCTGTCATTGATCACCCCCCTGTAAAGCTCCATTCAGATGTCCGCATGATTTTTACGGATCCACTGATAGACTGATCGGATCCGTAAAAATCATACGGACGTCTGAATGCAGCCTTACAGGGGGGTGATCAATGACAGTTGGGTGATCACCCCATATAGACTCCCTGATCACCCCCCTGTCATTGATCACCCCCCTGTCATTGATCCCCCCCCCCTCTGTAAGGCTGCATTCAGTCTTTTTTTTGGCCCAAGTTAGCGGAATTTTTTTTTTTTTCTTACAAAGTCACATATTCCACTAACTTGTGACAAAAAATAAAATCTCACATGAACTCACCATACCCCTCACGGAATCCAAATGCGTAAAATTTTTTAGACATTTATATTCCAGACTTCTTCTCACGCTTTAGGGCCCCTAGAATGCCAGGGCAGTATAAATACCCCACATGTGACCCCATTTCGGAAAGAAGACACCCCCAGGTATTCCGTGAGGGGCATATTGAGTCCATGAAAGATTGAAATTTTTGTCCCAAGTTAGCGGAACGGGAGACTTTGTGAGAAAAAAATAAAAAATATCAATTTCCGCTAACTTGTGCCAAAAAAAAAAAATTTCTATGAACTCGCCATGCCCCTCATTGAATACCTTGGGGTGTCTTCTTTCCAAAATGGGGTCACATGTGGGGTATTTATACTGCCCTGGCATTCTAGGGGCCCCAAAGCGTGAGAAGAAGTCTGGTATCCAAATGTCTAAAAATGCCCTCCTAAAAGGAATTTGGGCCCCTTTGCGCATCTAGGCTGCAAAAAAGTGTCACACATCTGGTATCGCCGTACTCAGGAGAAGTTGGGCAATGTGTTTTGGGGTGTCATTTTACATATACCCATGCTGGGTGAGATAAATATCTTGGTCAAATGCCAACTTTGTATAAAAAAATGGAAAAAGTTGTCTTTTGCCAAGATATTTCTCTCACCCAGCATGGGTATATGTAAAAAGACACCCCAAAACACATTCCCCAACGTCTCCTGAATACGGCGATACCAGATGTGTGACACTTTTTTGCAGCCTAGGTGGGCAAAGGGGCCCACATTCCAAAGAGCACCTTTCGGATTTCACTGGTCATTTACCTACTTACCACACATTAGGGCCCCTGGAAAATGCCAGGGCAGTATAACTACCCCACAAGTGACCCCATTTTGGAAAGAAGACACCCCAAGGTATTCCGTGAGGGGCATGGCGAGTTCCTAGAATTTTTTATTTTTTGTCACAAGTTAGTGGAAAATGATGATTTTTTTTTTTTTCCATACAAAGTCTCATATTCCACTAACTTGTGACAAAAAATAAAAACTTCCATGAACTCACTATGCCCATCAGCGAATACCCTGGGGTCTCTTCTTTCCAAAATGGGGTCACTTGTGGGGTAGTTATACTGCCCTGGCATTCTAGGGGCCCAAATGTGTGGTAAGGAGTTTGAAATCAAATTCTGTAAAAAATGACGAGTGAAATCCGAAAGGTGCTCTTTGGAATATGGGCCCCTTTGCCCACCTAGGCTGCAAAAAAGTGTCACACATCTGGTATCTCCGTACTCAGGAGAAGGTGGGGAATGTGTTTTGGGGTGTCATTTTACATATACCCATGCTGGGTGAGAGAAATATCTTGGCAAAAGACAACTTTTCCCATTTTTTTATACAAAGTTGGCATTTGACCAAGATATTTATCTCACCCAGCATGGGTATATGTAAAAAGACACCCCAAAACACATTCCCCAACTTCTACTGAATACGGAGATACCAGATGTGTGACACTTTTTTGCAGCCTAGGTGGGCAAAGGGGCCCACATTCCAAAGAGCACCTTTCGGATTTCACTCGTCATTTTTTACAGAATTTGATTTCAAACTCCTTACCACACATTTGGGCCCCTAGAATGCCAGGGCAGTATAACTACCCCACAAGTGACCCCATTTTGGAAAGAAGAGACCCCAGGGTATTCGCTGATGGGCATAGTGAGTTCATGGAAGTTTTTATTTTTTGTCACAAGTTAGTGGAATATGAGACTTTGTAAGAAAAAAAAAAAAAAAGAAAAAAATCATCATTTTCCGCTAACTTGTGACAAAAAATAAAAAGTTCTATGAACTCACTATGCCCATCAGCGAATACCTTAGGGTGTGTATTTTCCGAAATGGGGTCATTTGTGGGGTGTTTGTACTGTCTGGCCATTGTAGAACCTCAGGAAACATGACAGGTGCTCAGAAAGTCAGAGCTGCTTCAAAAAGCGGAAATTCACATTTTTGTACCATAGTTTGTAAACGCTATAACTTTTACCCAAACCATTTTTTTTTTTACCCAAACATTTTTTTTTAATCAAAGACATGTAGAACAATAAATTTAGAGCAAAATTTATATATGGATGTCGTTTTTTTTTGCAAAATTTTACAACTGAAAGTGAAAAATGTCATTTTTTTGCAAAAAAATCATTAAATTTCGATTAATAACAAAAAAAGTAAAAATGTCAGCAGCAATGAAATACCACCAAATGAAAGCTCTATTAGTGAGAAGAAAAGGAGGTAAAATTCATTTGGGTGGTAAGTTGCATGACCGAGCAATAAACGGTGAAAGTAGTGTAGGTCAGAAGTGTAAAAAGTGGCCTGGTCTTTCAGGGTGTTTAAGCACTGGGGGCTGAGGTGGTTAATGATTTCTGAGAAAGTGGAGCGGAATCAATAGCAAAAACAGGAATATCCTTTCCCAAAGTGCATACCTGGAAACCATGAGTTATTGCAAATTGATTATCAATGAGATTGACAGCTGCTCCACTATCCACAAAAATCTCACAAAAAATGCTCTTGCTCTCTAGCGCCACCCTAGCAGGCAGGACAAAACGGGAACTACAAGCAAACGGAAAACCTTCAATTTCCGCCTCAACCCTGCCAATAGTAACAGACGGAACATTTTTAAAAGATTTTTTCCTTTTTGTTTCTTTATTACTCCCAGAAGACTGCCTGAATCTCCTAGAGGGACAAACATTTGCCAAATGATTTATACCTCCACAACAAAAACAAATCCTCCCATGCGGGCTGAATCTTCTATTGTCAGAGGCAATCAACCCCAGCTGCATGGGCTCCTGCTCAGAAGGGGCTGACAGCGACTGAGACCCCTGCGCACAGAAAGAGACCGCTGCACTGTCCCGGGACTGAGTATGACAGGAAGGAGAGATCTCTCCTCTCTCTCTAAGACGCCTGTCAATACGAACGGCCTGAGACATAGCAGAATCCAAGGAGGTAGGTCTCTCATGAAAGGCAAATGCATCTTTCAATCCCTCTGAAAGACCATGGCAAAATTGACTTCGGAGTGCAGCATCATTCCAACCAGTATCAGCTGCCCATCACCGAAATTCTGAGCAGTATATCTCTGCGGATTGTTTACCCTGGCATAACAGACGTAGTCTAGACTCAGCCAGAGCAATACGATCCGGATCATCATATATCTGACCCAGGGCTAAAAAGAATTCATCCACTGAACGGAGGGGCCGTGCCCCCTCCGGCAGCGAAAAGGCCCAGGATTGAGCGTTACCCCTGAGCAGCGATATAATGATCCCCACCCTCCGTTCTTCATCACCAGAGGAATGGGGAAGAAGGCGAAAATGGAGTTTGCAAGCCTCTCTAAAACGCACAAAATACTCACTACCCCCGGAGAACGTATCCGGGAGCGAGATCTTAGGCTCAGAACAAACTCCATGAACGCAAGCTGAACCGGTCACTTGAAACTGAGAAAAAGTCTTACGGAGATCAGCTACCTCCAATGAAAGACCCTGGAAGCGCTCAGCCAAAAGTGAAACCGGATCCATGCTTGAGACGGTTTTGGCGGCTTATAATGTCACGGATGGTGTACAGGAAACAAGACAATGCAATACAATAATGACTCACTGGATCCACAACTAAGGAACAAAAGGGAGACCCCTACATGAGACCTGGCACTCTCCCTAATTGCTCAGCCTATGAGAACACCCCAAAGGTGGATGGGCGCATATCCACGTACCTCGGCTATCTAATACCTGAAGACCCTACAATAGTGAGGGGACACGACCACCGGCTCCCTACACTAGACACGGAGGGAGTCAGGGTCACCTGAAAATCCAGCAGACAGAAAATCACAAATAAAGGAACAGCACTTATCTTGCAGAGGACTGGGAAATAGAAACAGCAAGCACACACACTCCAGGAAGTTGTATAAGCCGCAACCTAATGCATCATGGGGAGGAACTTAAAGGGAAACAATCAGTCCAACTGCATGACAGCTGAGATAGACTAACGAGATGAGGAACTTAACCAAAACAGAGAAACTCAAGGAGGAGGATCTGGAAAGCTCCTGTCAGAGCTTCTCAACTGTCTGGTTGTGACACTTGTATAACCGTATAGTATTTTTATTAGTCTGATATAGATATATCCACATTTTATTGCCTTGCAGCCAACTCTGTTCCAAAGGTGCCAAATCACTATATACTAGCCCCTTTATAGCTCATGATTTCTAACTACAAGCCTGCTTTAACTTCCTGCTCACATCCCCATTCTAGTCACCACATTGAGTGCCATGCCCTTAATCGCCCCATTTGCGCTACTGCACATGCGCGATGACGCGACACGTCCGGTGACGTCACGCGCATCGGCACGATGACGTCAGATGAACGGCGATCCACGCCGAGCGTTTTAATCTGACTCCTCGTTAGGCGTCCCATTAGCTACAAGCCATCCTCCACACCAGACGTTTCTTCCCTCCAGGTATGGTCTTACAGATGTGTTTATAGATGTGCTTATACTTAGCTTTACTTTGGGCCCTCTCTTGGTCTCTACACTGGGCACAACGTGACGATTCTAATATCTATTTACTACTATATAGTCATATTTGGCACCTCCCTGGATCAACCACCCATTACTGAACTTTGCTTCAGTCAATTATCTTATGACTTATTACCGGCATATGAATGTTGATATACCTATACATCTATATACATACACATAGATATAGAGTTCCCCCTTAAGATTAACCCATACTAACATATAGATACATTCCTTTACAGGTTCCTACCATAATCTAGAAATCTCCTGACCTTTGTGTTACTCTGCATTTGACCTGTATCTTCACTGGTCCCCTCTGGTATATGATGTCCAAGCATTATTACTAATTACTTCTTCTCTACACAGCATTGGTTTTCTTTATTATTAGTATTATATGCATTGTGGATTTCTATATCAATGTACTCTAGTACAATTTTCTATATATATCCATGTATATAAAGTATACAATATATGTATTATAATTATTGTCTTATTTCAGGCCGTGAACAAGGTCTCGGGATGAGACCGAAACGTTGGCCTTAAGTCCTAATTTTGTGGATGGATATATAAATAAATAATTTACTACTTCAATTCGAGTGCCGCGGTTCTATATTTTTATATACTGACTGTCATTAGCAGCGGACCATCGTTATAGGAGTGCCGTCCAAAAAACTTTTTCATTGAATATAATTTTGTGACTGAGCACCCTCCCGATGTCTTCCACTACATTCTCTTATGATAATACAGTAGCAGAGGAGATTGTTTCCCAAGTGAATACATCGAGCAGTTTCTTACATATACCGCCTAGTGAGTTCCGAAGCCGAGATTGGGAACGAGAATCCAAAAAACTCATCTCGGCGGAATTACACTGTACGACGCTTGCAGAGTATCACAGACAGAAGAAGATTCCAAGAGGCCTTCGAGTTCACCTTCGCCCTACCCCCTTTCCTTCTAACAGTGACTACTGCGAAAAATTCGAATCAATTATTAACAAGTGTTCTCTCGACATTATAGTCCTGAGCATCGAGTTCCTTCAGAAATCAATTAGTGAATCCAAGGAGAAGCTGACGGCAATTGAAACCCAACTGATATCCACTGTCCCGCTAGAAGAATGGACCGAACTTAAATCCAAAACAGAGAAGATTCTGGATGAACACCGGAAATATTTGGAGAACAGCAAACGCAACAAATTTTTTCGAGACTCTGAAGACTACCAACTTCAAAGAGTATACCGCTGGCAATGGCACACTACCTCAAAGGGCAACGACTTCACTTCCTATACGGGCTACGCATCCTCCTCCTCGGGAAGCGATCGACCTGCTGGATGCCGAAACCAACGTTTTTTTCAAAAACGCGGATACAGACCGGGGAGACGACGACCCGCCGCACACGCCGAGGAAGGGGCCAACGCCGATCCAATCCAGACGGGAATACAGACACGCTCACAGGTATGAATACCGTTGTGAACATTTCCTCACGAACACTATCACCTGCTGAACTTACCGTACTCTCAAAAGGTTTATCCTTTTTTCCATACGGTACTCTACGCTATTTTCCTTTAGAACAAGAGTTGCAAAGATTCTATAGGTCCATTCGACTTAAAACTCATTTTTCTCAATTACCAGTCTCTGGGCCATCACCCGTTACTAAGAATACTACAGAACTCTCTATTAATTTACTTAACCTATCAAACAAAAGTAATTTTATGCCCCCGAAACACTATCATGCGGCAGAGGCTTTCATTAACTTGGTACAGCAAGATATTAATAAAAATATTAAACAACTTAAGAATAAGAACATACATATCCCCCGCAATTTGAAGAGTGAGGAACATATAGCACTTAATCTATTGAGAGAAGATAACATGATTACTATTAAACCAGCTGACAAAGGTGGGGCAATTGTCGTGATGGACACCTCAGCCTACATATCTGAAATCACTCGACAGCTAACTGATACATCTACCTACGAAAAGGTGGTCTGCAACCCCATTTTCCGAATAAAGAAAGAAGTTAGTGCATTACTTGACCATCATCTATCCGTAGGCACCATTGATAAGGCGACATACACTTTCCTCACAAATGACAACGCAGTCACTCCTGTCTTCTATATACTGCCCAAAATTCATAAAAACCTTACGAATCCCCCAGGCAGACCAATCGTAGCCTCGACTGACTCCATTTTATCTCCAATCTCAATCTTTTTGGAAAATATACTTACCCCGTTAGTGAAACAAACTCGATCCTTCCTATTGGACAGAAGTCATTTTCTGTCAATCATTTCTAACCTGGCTAATGTTGGCCCCGAGTCCCTTCTGGTTACACTTGATGTTAACAGCCTGTACACCTCTATCTCTCACGACAGGGGAGTCCAGGCTGTTTCATCACTTTTGGCCATGTCAAATTACTCCCCGGAAGCACAATGCTTTTTTGTGACATTACTTAAATATATACTACAAAATAACTATTTTATGTTTGGGGATGATTATTACATTCAGAAACGGGGGACCGCTATGGGGGCAAACGTAGCGCCGCCATATGCAAATACCTTTATGGCCAAGTTTGAGGAGGATTTTGTCTATTCCCATCCACTTTTCCAAACACACGTCAGTACATGGTATCGATATATTGACGATATTTTCTGCATTTGGCACGGGGACACTACATCATTCTCAGATTTCTTTAACCACATTAATAGACAAGACCCGGATTTGACCTTTACCTCCCACATTGACTTACAATCTATCAGCTTCTTGGACACTGTAGTCATTAAAACACAGAAGGGCACACTCACAACGGATTTACATAGAAAACCCACGGATCGCAACACTTTACTCCACTACTCCAGCTGTCACCCTAAAAATACCAAAAATTCACTTCCACGTTCTCAGTTCAAAAGAGTAGCAAGAATTGTTGAGGGTCCTGTGCTAAAAAACCACCGGTTGACTGAAATGGCACAAAAATTTCGTGAGAGAGGATACCCTAACACACTTCTTCAACAGGAACTTTCCCTGGTCCAATCCAGTTCCCCCGTCCCATCCAAATTGCCATCTCAACCCCGCGTACCTTTGGTATTGACATACCATCCGATTGCACCTAAAATTCAGTCCATAGTTAAAAAACACTGGCCGATTCTACATCAATCATATCCCACTGTTACTGAATTTCAACAACCCGTCCGCATGTGCTACAAGAGACCGGCCAACTTGAAAGTTAAATTAGTACGTGCCGACATAGGCCCACTCACACCGAGATTGAGACAAACTACTCTAGCACCTAAAAAAAACAGGTACATACTAATGTAATAAGAGGCAACAGAATCATACACCCACATTCAGGCAAGGTATACCATTCTAGAGATTTCTTCACCTGCAGCTCTTCCTATGTAGTTTATCTTATTAAGTGTCCATGCGGACTAGCTTATGTAGGCGAGACCACGCAGAATGTGCGGGACCGTATCTCAAAACATAAATCTGACATCCGATGCCATAAAACTGAACTTCCTATTCCGTACCATTTCATTTCTGCGAAACACCACATTAATCAACTTCAATATCAAGTACTGGAACATGTACCACTGGCAAGGAGAGGAGGCAATCGGGTTGCACGCCTAAAACAACGTGAATCCTTCTGGATTTTTGAATTGAACACTTTATCCCCGAATGGACTAAACAGGGATTTTGACTTTTGTGTGTCATAATGTATGACCTATATTATGCTCCCTGCCTCACATGTAAAAATTGATCAAATGACTTTCTATATGTTTTATAGGTATTGACCTTGAAAATGTTACCTTGATTGATGTGGAACTATTGTTGAAGCTAACGTTATAAATAATATCCTTATGTGACATTCAATATTATTAATAATATTCTTTCTTTTCCTTCACTTTTTTCAGACAAAATGATCCTCACAGCACATCTACAGGTGGTATGTGTTTCCACATAGTATAGAATCTTGTATAACCGTATAGTATTTTTATTAGTCTGATATAGATATATCCACATTTTATTGCCTTGCAGCCAACTCTGTTCCAAAGGTGCCAAATCACTATATACTAGCCCCTTTATAGCTCATGATTTCTAACTACAAGCCTGCTTTAACTTCCTGCTCACATCCCCATTCTAGTCACCACATTGAGTGCCATGCCCTTAATCGCCCCATTTGCGCTACTGCGCATGCGCGATGACGCGACACGTCCGGTGACGTCACGCGCATTGGCACGATGACGTCAGATGAACGGCGATCCACGATGACAAACAATGGCATGATGTATTCGAGGAAATAATGTATTCCATGAAGATAATAAACATGTCTAGAAAACAAATCATTGATAAAGCTACATAAGTTCTCTTTTTAAATTGAGACCTGAAGGCATTCTGGTGTTCAGTCTAAATATCCAAAAGGCTTCCCTTAGCAGAATCACTTTTTTGAGATCGCCTTCCCTGGGATGAGAGGAGACTTTCTCAAAAGCGAAATCACGAAAAGAATTCACTTTGCAATCATGTTTAGTGATAAAATGTTTGGCAGCACTGGAAATATTTAAAGGGGTTGGCCACCATAAGTATAAAAAACAATAAAGTACCCCAGACAATAACTAAAGCCAAGAGGAATTTGTATCATGACAGATATACTGTATATATATCATATCATTTTTCTACTGCATTCGGCATAGCATGCTCCCATTAATGAGAGGCTGTGTGGGTGGAGCAGCTGCAAAGTGAAAGAAAAAATCCCAGCATGCATCACAGCAAAGCATCTCCAGGGGAGCAGTCACATGACATCTCTGCCTACTTGTGATGCCATAGTGACAACAGCACCTTAGGTGTCATTTCATCAGTGCTTTAGCATACCTCCCAACTTTAGAATAGAAGGAAGAGGGACACTACGTGCCCAAGGCTACTTTCACACTTGTGTTTTTTGCGGATCCGTCATGGATCTGCAAAAACGGTTCTGTTACCATAATCTAACCGCCTGCATCCGTCATAAACGGATCCATTTGTATTAGGTCTTCTATAACCAAAACTGATCTATTTTCGACATACCTCCCCGTACCAGGACCGCCACTGAAATCCGGGACTGTCCTGCCGGATACTGGAAGGAGGTATGGCTTTAGGCCTCATGCACATGACCATAGCCTTCCTGTGCCTGTATTGTGGCCAGCGAACAGGGGGTCTGCAATATACAGGCACCAGCCGTGTGCGCACTGTATCAAGTGATGGGTCTGAAATCCGAAAGATACGGTGTGGTCTGGAATGGAAGCACAGATCGGAAACCTATGGAGTGCATCCATGGGTTAGTTCTGTCCATGCCTCCGCACTGCGAAAAAGTACTGTTGGATGCAGATTGCAGACCCCATTTAAATGAATGGGTTCATGTCTGCAGATAGTGGACACACTGTCGGCGCCCATGCATTGTGTGTAAATATATGTATATTAATATGTATATATACATATATGTATGTATATATATATATATATATATATATATATATATTTATATGTACACATACTTAGGCTCCATTCACACATCCGCAATTCCATTCCTCATTTTGCGGAACGGAATTGCGGACCCATACATTTCTATGGGGCCGCACGACGTGCAATAGCGGACAAGAATAGGCATATTCTGTTAGTGCCGGCAATGTGCGGTCCGCAAAATGCGGAACGCACATTGCCGCTGTCCGTGTTTTGTGGATCCGCAAAACATACACGGATGTGTGAATGGACCCTTGGTCATAAATACATACACACATATATACATATATATACACATACGGTCAGTGCCCATGCATTGCGGACCGCAATGTGTATACACATATAAATATATATATATATAATCCAAAAAGCAGGCAGCACTCCAAGGTAAAGGTGTATGTGTGTGTGTGTATATATATATATATATATATATATATACACTCACCTAAAGAATTATTAGGAACACCTGTTCTATTTCTCATTAATGCAATTATCTAGTCAACCAATCACATGGCAGTTGCTTCAATGCATTTAGGGGTGTGGTCCTGGTCAAGACAATCTCCTGAACTCCAAACTGAATGTCCGAATGGGAAAGAAAGGTGATTTAAGCAATTTTGAGCGTGGCATGGTTGTTGGTGCCAGACTTGCCGGCCTGAGTATTTCACATTCTGCTCATGCACAACCATTTCTAGGGTTTACAAAGAATGGTGTGAAAAGGGAAAAACATCCAGTATGCGGCAGTCCTGTGGGCAAAAATTCCTTGTGGATGCTAGAGGTCAGAGGAGAATGGGCCGACTGATTCAAGCTGATAGAAGAGCAACGTTGACTGAAATAACCACTCGTTACAACAGCAGAAGACCCCACCGGGTACCACTCATCTCCACTACAAATAGGAAAAAGAGGCTACAATTTGCACGAGCTCACCAAAATTGGACTGTTGAAGACTAGAAAAATGTTGCCTGGTCTGATGAGTCTCGATTTCTGTTGAGACATTCAAATGGTAGAGTCTGAATTTGGCGTAAACAGAATGAGAACATGTATCCATCCTCTGATGGCTACTTCCAGCAGGATAATGCACCATGTCACAAAGCTCGAATCATTTCAAATTGGTTTCTTGAACATGACAATGAGTTCACTGTACTAAAATGGCCCCCACAGTCACCAGATCTCAACCCAATAGAGCATCTTTGGGATGTGGTGGAACGTGAGCTTCGTGCCCTGGATGTGCATCCCTCAAATCTCCATCAACTGCAAGATGCTATCCTATCAATATGGGCCAACATTTCTAAAGAATGCTATCAGCACCTTGTTGAATCAATGCCACGTAGAATTAAGGCAGTTCTGAAGGCAAAAGGGGGTCCAACACCGTATTAGTATGGTGTTCCTAATAATTCTTTAGGCGAGTGTGTGTGTGTGTATATATATATATATATATATATATATATACACTGCTCAAAAAAATAAAGGGAACACTTAAACAACACAATGTAACTCCAAGTCAATCCCACTTCTGTGAAATCAAACTATCCACTTAGGAAGCAACACTGAGTGACAATCAATTTCACATGCTGTTGTGCAAATGGGATAGACAACAGGTGGAAATTATAGGCAATTAGCAAGACACCCCCAATAAAGGAGTGGTTCTGCAGGTGGTAACCACAGACCACTTCTCAGTTCCTATGCTTCCTGGCTGATGTTTTGGTCACTTTTGAATGCTGGCGGTGCTTTCACTCTAGTGGTAGCATGAGACGGAGTCTACAACCCACACAAGTGGCTCAGGTAGTGCAGCTTATCCAGGATGGCACATCAATGCGAGCTGTGGCAAGAAGGTTTGCTGTGTCTGTCAGCGTAGTGTCCAGAGCATGGAGGCGCTACCAGGAGACTGGCCAGTACATCAGGAGACGTGGAGGAGGCCGTAGGAGGGCAACAACCCAGCAGCAGGACCGCTACCTCCACCTTTGTGCAAGGAGGAACAGGAGGAGCACTGCCAGAGCCCTGCAAAATGACCTCCAGCAATCCACAAATGTGCATGTGTCTGCTCAAACGGTCAGAAACAGACTCCATGAGGGTGATATGAGGGCCCGACGTCCACAGGTGGGGGTTGTGCTTACAGCCCAACACCGTGCAGGACGTTTGGCATTTGCCAGAGAACACCAAGATTGACAAATTCGCCACTGGCGCCCTGTGCTCTTCACAGATGAAAGCAGGTTCACACTGAGCACATGTGACAGACGTGACAGAGTCTGGAGATGCCGTGGAGAATGTTCTGCTGCCTGCAACATCCTCCAGCATGACCGGTTTGGCATTGGGTCAGTAATGGTGTGGGGTGGCATTTCTTTGGAGGGCCGCACAGCCCTCCATGTGCTCGCCAGAGGTAGCCTGACTGCCATTAGGTACGGAGATGAGATCCTCAGACCCCTTGTGAGACCATATGCTGGTGCGGTTGACCCTGGGTTCCTCCTAATGCAAGACAATGCTAGACCTCATGTGGCTGGAGTGTGTCAGCAGTTCCTGCAAGACAAAGGCATTGATGCTATGGACTGGCCCGCCCGTTCCCCAGACCTGAATCCAATTGAGCACATCAGGGACATCATGTCTCGCTCTATCCACCAACGTCACGTTGCACCACAGACTGTCCAGGAGTTGGCAGATGCTTTAGTCCAGGTCTGGGAGGAGATCCCTCAGGAGACCGTCCTCCACGTCATCAGGAGCATGCACAGGCGTTGTAGGGAGCTCATACAGGCACGTGGAGGCCACACACACTACTGGGCCTCATTTTGACTTGTTTTAAGGACATTACATCAAAGTTGAATCAGCCTGTAGTGTCTTTTTCCACTTTAATTTTGAGTGTGACTCCAAATCCAGACCTCCATGGGTTGAAAAATTTGATTTCCATTTTTAATTTTTGTGTGATTTTGTTGTCAGCACATTCAACTATATAAAGAACAAAGTATTTCAGAAGAATATTTAATTAATTCAGATCTAGGATGTGTTATTTTTGTGTTCCCTTTATTTTTTTGAGCAGTGTATATATATATATATATATATATATATATATATACACACACACGTTTTTGTAAATATTTTATTATATCTTTTCATGGGACAACACTGAATATATGACACTTTTATACAATGTAAAGTAGTCAGTGTAGAGCTTGTATAACAGTGTAAATTTGGTGTGCCCTCAAAATAACTCAACACACAGCCATTAATGTCTAAACCACTGGCAACAAAAGTGAGTACACCCCTAAGTGAAAATGTCCAAATTGTACCCAAAGTGTCAATATTTTGTGTGGCCACCATTATTTTCCAGCACTGCTTTAACTCTCTTGGGCATGGAGTTCACTAGAGCTTCACAGGTTGTCACTGGAATCCTCTTCCACTCCTCCATGACGACATCACGGAGCTGGTGGATGTTAGAGACCTTGCGTTCCTCCACCTTTCATTTGAGGATGCTTCACAAATGCTCAATAGGGTTTAGGTCTGGAGACATACTTGGCCCATCCAGCACCTTTACCCTCAGTTTCTTTAGCAAGGCAGTAGTCGTCTTGGAGGTGTGTTTGGGGTCATTATCATGCTGGAATACTACCCTGCGTCCCAGTTTCCGAAGGGAGAGGATCATGCTCTGCTTCAGTATGTCACAGTACCATGTTGGTATTCATGGTTCCCTCACTGAACTGTAGCTCCCACAGCCGGCAGCACTCATGCAGCCTCAAACCATGACACTCCCACCACCGTGCTTGACTGTAGGCAGGACACACTTGTCTTTGTACTCCTCACCTGGCTGCCGCCACACATGGTTGACACCATCTCAACAAAATAAGTTTCTCTTGGTCTCATCAGACCACAGGACATGGTTCCAGTAATCCATGTCCTTGTGCAACATCTTTAGAAGAGGCTTCCTTCTAGGACAACAGCCATGCAGACCAATTTAATGCAGTGTGCCATGTATGGTCTGAGCACTGACAGGCAGACCCCCCCCCCCCCACCCCTTTAACCTCTGCAGCCATGCTGGCAGCACTCATACAACCTCTGGATATGACGCTGAGCATGTGCACTCAACTTCTTTTGTCGGCCATGGCGAGGCCTGTTCTGAGTGGAACCTGTCTTGTTAAACCGCTAAAGGTCTTGGCAACCGTGCTGAAGCTCCGTTCAGAGGGTTGGCAATCTTCTTATAGTCTAGGCCATCTTTATGTAGAGCAACAATTCTTTTTTCAGATCCTCAGTTATTTGCCATGAGGTGCCATGTTGAACTTCCAGTGACCAGTGTGAGAGCGAGAACACCAAATTTAACACACCTGCTCCCCATTCACACCTGAGACTTTGTAACACTAATGAGTCATATGACATCAGGGAGGGAAAATGGCCAATTGGGCACAATTTGGCCATTTACACTTAGGGGTGTACTCACTTTTACCAGCAGTTTAGACATTAATCACTGTGTGTTGAGTTATTTTAAGGGGACACTGTTCTACAAACTGTACACTGACTACTTTACATTGTGTCAAAGTGTCATATCGTCAGTGTTGTCCCATGATAAGATATAATAAAATATTTACAAAAACGTGAGGGGTGTACTCACTTTTGTGAGATACTGTGTATACAGTCGTGGCCAAAAGTTTTGAGAATTACATAAATATTGGAAATTGGAAAAGTTGCTGCTTAAGTTTTTATAATAGCAATTTGCATATACTCCAGAATGTTATTGCAGAGTGATCAGATGAATTGCATAGTGCTTCTTTGCCATGAAAATTAACTTAATCCCAAAAAAACCTTTCCACTGCATTTCATTGCTGTCATTAAAGGACCTGCTGAGATCATTTCACTAATTGTCTTGTTAACTCAGGTGAGAATGTTGACGAGCACAAGGCTGGAGATCATTATGTCAGGCTGATTGGGTTAAAATGGCAGACTTGACATGTTAAAAGGAGGGTGATGGTTGAAATCATTGTTCTTCCATTGTTAACCATGGTGACCTGCAAAGAAACGCATGCAGCCATCATTGCGTTGCATAAAAATGGCTTCACAGGCAAGGATATTGTGGCTACTAAGATTGCACCTCAATCAACAATTTATAGGATCATCAAGAACTTCAAGGAAAGAGGTTCAATTCTTGTTAAGAAGGCTTCAGGGTGTCCAAGAAAGTCCAGCAAGCGCCAGGATCGTCTCCTAAAGAGGATTCAGCTGCGGGATCAGAGTGCCACCAGTGCAGAGCTTGCTCAGGAATGGCAGCAGGCAGGTGTAAGCGCATCTGCACGCACAGTGAGGCGAAGACTTTTGGAAGATGGCCTGGTGTCAAGAAGGGCAGCAAAGAAGCCACTTCTCTCCAAAAAAACCCATCAGGGACAGATTGATCTTCTGCAGAAAGTATGGTGAATGGACTGCTGAGGACTGGGGCAAAGTCATATTCTCCGATGAAGCCTCTTTCCGATTGTTTGGGGCATCTGGAAAAAGGCTTGTCCGGAGAAGAAAAGATGAACGCTACCATCAGTCCTGTGTCATGCCAACAGTAAAGCATCCTGAGACCATTCATGTGTGGGGTTGCTTCTCATCCAAGGGAGTGGGCTCACTCACAATTTTGCCCAAAAACACAGCCATGAATAAAGAATGGTACCAAAACACCCTCCAACAGCAACTTCTTCCAACAATCCAACAACAGTTTGGTGAAGAACAATGAATCTTCCAGCACGATGGAGCACCGTGCCATAAGGCAAAAGTGATAACTAAGTGGCTCGGGGACCAAAACTTTGACATTTTGGGTCCATGGCCTGGAAACTCCCCAGATATTAATCCCATTGAGAACTTGTGGTCAATCCTCAAGAGGCGGGTGGACAAACAAAAACCCACTAATTCTGACAAACTCCAAGAAGTGATTATGAAAGAATGGGTTGCTATCAGTCAGGAATTGGCCCAGAAGTTGATTGAGAGCATGCCCAGTCGAATTGCAGAGGTTCTGAAAAAGAAGGGCCAACACTGCAAATACTGACTCTTTGCATAAATGTCATGTAATTGTCGATAAAAACCCTTGAAACGTATGAAGTGCGTGTAATTATATTTCACTACATCACAGAAACAACTGAAAGATCTAAAAGCAGTTTAGCAGCAAACCTTGTGAAAACTAATATTTGTGTCATTCTCAAAACTTTTGGCTACGACTGTATATACTGGCATCTTTTGATGTCACCTCTCTTTACACCTTGATTGATCATCAAAAGGGGCTATTTGCTGTTGCATACATGCTAGAGAGATCATCACTCACCGGTGAGGCTCAACAGTTCATATTATCCATTTTAGAGATTGTTTTGAGGTTCAACTACTTTCTGTTTCAGGACTCCTATTATATGCAAAAACAGGGCGTGGCCATGGGGTCCAATGTGGCCCCAACCTACGCCAATATTTTTATGCACCGATTTGAGGAGGATGTAGTCTATGGAAGCCACCATTTCCAGCATGTTAGGGAATGGTTGCGGTACATAGACGACATCTTCCTCATCTGGACGGGCACAGTTGAACAACTTTGCAGCTTCCATGTGTTCCTCAATGGGATGGATAGTGCTCTTCAATTCACATTGGTGCATTCCCACACTGAAATGCAATTTTTGGATACCAACGTGATCCTGAGAGAGGGCAGGTTGCAGACAGAGCTGTTTACCAAGCCCACTGACAGAAACACGTTATTGATATACAGTAGTAATCACCCCAGACCAATGGTTAGATCTCTACCGTATTTGCAGTTTCTAAGGGCCAGATGTATAGTCTCAGATCCCGGTAGGTTTGATAAAACTTTAGATACACTGATGAATAAATTCCATAGGGGGAATTATCCAACCAAATTATTACACGAAAAAAAGGAAATGGCCATGAAACTAAATAGGGAAGACACTCTCATAAGGAAAACACAACATTCTAAAGCGGTCAGGATTCCTTTTATCTTGACGCACTCTGAGCAGAGCGTGGACATAGGGAACATCATCCGACATCACTGGAATATATTGGGAGGTTGTCATAATACAATTGAGGAATATCACTCTCCTCCATTGATGTCCTACTGCAGGTCCAGAAGTATAAAGGACCAATTGGTTAAGGCTGATGTTGGGACACTAAAAACAACGAGACAGACAACATTGACCACAATCAGTGTTGGATGTTTCCCTTGCCTGATATGTGTCAATTGCAGATATATCATTAAAGGCAAAACTTTTGTAAACCCTCAGACTGGCATCGCACATCAGATACGACATTACCTGACTTGCGATTCCAGCTACGTTATCTATGTGCTTGTATGTCCGTGCAACCTGGTGTATGTTGGTGAGACGACTACTGATTTTAAGTTACGTCTCAACAATCACCGATACACCATAAGGAAAAAACTACTCGATTTACCAGTTTCAAAGCACTTTGTTGATTGAAGCACACAGAGAGAGATATTAAGTGTTGTATCATTGATTTTGTACCAATGCCTAGGAGAGGTGGCAATAGAACCAGTCTTTTAAAAAAAAGGGAATTACAGTGGATCTATACACTGAATTCTCTAAAACCGCATGGTCTAAACGTTGACTACAAAATTAGAGCGATATAGGTCCGTGGCTTGCCCTTGTTTGATATCTTGATTTGTTGTACTGTCCCTGTGTATTTTTGTGATTTTTTTGTATTGGACAAGGTATATGTTCTTTATGAATTTTCACCTTTTTAATACTTTATATTCATTCTTATTACAGATGGTATGCCACAGAGTATGGAGAGAGGAAGTTCGAGGCTACATCAAAGAATGGCGTGCAGTCATTAATTACAATTTGTAGAGGATGTTTGTCTTTTAACGTTTATTATTTTTCTTGGTCATATTCTGTTACCCACATGGAAGGTGGTTTTGAGGAGAACCCTCCTGAATGGTGGTGATAAGTGGGCTACGATCATGGATACAGTGTGACCGTGCGCTAACGTGTGGGCTCGCAACTGATCGGTGGTCACGGACGGAGGCTCCATCTCTATTATGTTGTGGTAGCCTTCATCTGACCCCACTTAGCCACTTGTTTCAATTTATTGCACGAATATGTGTAATACTACCTTGATCCTGTGTGTATCAGATGGGACCGACATTAACGCGCATGTGCCCGATACTTGATGTGTTATTCCCGCACCCAAAATGGCTGACTCGACGTCAGGGTCACAGTGCGCAACTACATGGTAACGAGGGCGGTTGAATTCGGAAATGAGAAACATACGTCATTCTGACATGCGCAGTTACGTTCTAGGCACGCCGGACTGCATGCGATACTACGGATGGCAGCCATTCGCCTCTTTACTCCTCTTTCACCCTCCATGTGCAATACCCTCCACCCTTTTTTATTCATGGGTTGTATTTTTGATTGCACATTAATCACTGTTATATACAATATGATTATGAGATCCTGATAGTCTTAGTCACATTTTATTATTATGCGGTTGCACCGCATTATTTTATGATTTTTTGTTAAATTGCTATGAATTGTTCACACATGTTATGTAAATTGTTATGAATCAGCACACTGATATATATACTTGGCACTTTGTATACACTGCTTGAGAAAGGCTCCAGCATAGAGCCGAAACGTTGCATGTCCTGCTTGGGTAAATAAAGTTTTTTTGTATTTTTTTACTTCATGGAGTGCTGGCCATTTTTTTGATTTCTCTCTCTCTCTCTCTCTCTCTCTCTCTCTCTCTATATATATATATATATATATATATATATATATATATACACACAGTGGATATAAAAAGTCTACACACCCCTGTTAAAATGTCAGGTTTCTGTGATGTAAAAAAATGAGACCAAGGTAAATCATTTCAGAACTTTTTCCACCTTTTAATGTGACTATACAACTCAATTGAAAAACAAACTGAAAAATCTTTTAGGTAGAGGGAATTTTTTGCAAATCTGACTAGTGTCACTTTATGTGGTGATAACTTTAAAACGCTTTTACTTATCCAGGCCATTCTGAGATTGTTTTTTTGTCACATATTGTACTTCATAACACTGGTAAAATGGAGTCAAAAAAATTCATTTTTTAAAATAAAAAAATACCAAATTTACCAAAATTTGGGAGAAATTTGCAAATTTCCAAGTTTCAATTTCTCTACTTCTATATTACATAGTAATACCTCAAAAAATAGCTATTAGTTTACATTCCCCATATGTATAAATGATTTTTTTAAAACTTTTTTTCACTTTTAATTTTTTTATTTTTTACCCAGACCCACTTGGTTCTTGAAGATCCAGTGGGTCTGATGTCTATATAATACAGTACAGTACACTATATAGTGTACTGCACTGTATTTCACTCACACTTTGTCTGAACAGATCTCTGCCTTTAGCGCAGATCTGTTCAGCACCATGGACAGCAGGATGCCTGAGAAGGCGTCCTGTTGCCATGGGAACCTTCCCCGTCTGCCACAACTGAGCAGACGGGGATGGGGAGGGAAGAGGGCTCCCTCCCTCTGTCACCCCACCCTGTCCGGGTGCTGCAAAGGCACAGCAGCCCCCCGATGGGAGAGGGAGGGAGCTCCCTCCCTCTTCACCTCTTCCATACAGCGGTCCCTACGGACCTTGGCATGAAAGGGGTTAAAACGGCGGACATCTGCACACATGTCTGCCATTTGAATCGCGCTCCCGCCCCCCACACTGCCGCACGCCTCCCGCCCACCTCCCGCACCGCCCGCAATACTCCCCCCCGCTGCGCCCGCCGGCACAAAAACACAGAGGGCTGCAGGGGGGGGGGGGGGTTAAATTTCAAAAATATAGGCACTTTGAGGTTTCTGATCCCTGCTAAAAATCGCAGGTCAATTGATCGGTAATGCGAGGGGGTCACAGGACCCCCCTAGGCATTGTCACAGGGTGCCTGCTGAATGATTTCAACAGGCACCCTGTTCCGATCACTGCCGGCCGTGCGGCAGTGATCAAAACTACACAAGACGTACCGGTACGTCCTGGGTCCTTAAGGACTCGGGAAACAGGGCGTACCGGTACATCCTAAGTCTTTAAGGGGTTAAACTAATACTTTGTTGAAGCACCTTTTGATTTTATTAGTCTTTTTGGGTATGAGTCTATCAGCATGGCACATTTTTACTTGGCAAGATTTGCCCACTCTTCTTTGCAAAAACACTCAATCTGTCAGATTGCGAGGGCATCTCCTGTGCACAGCCCTCTTCAGATCACCCTACGGATTCAGGTCTGGGCTCTGGCTGGGCCATTCTAAACATTAATCTTCTTTTGGTGAAGCCCTTCCTTTGTTTATTTGGATGTATGCTTTGGGTCGTTGTCATGCTGAAAGATAAAGTCCCTCTTCATGTTCAGCTTTCTTGCAGAAGCCTGAAGGTTTTATGCCAATATTGACTGGTATTTGGAACTGTTCATAATTCCCTCTAGCTTAACTAAGGCCCCAGTTCCAGCTGAAGAAAGACAGCCCCAAAACATGATGCTGCCATGGTGTTCTTTTTTTTTTTTAAACTTGTTTTATTGAAAAAGAGTAACAAGGCACTTTCATGGTACAAACATATGCACACAAAGTATTCTTATACAGCATCAAGCAGATTGACTTTTTCTGATATAAGTACATTAAAATACAATACAACGGATTTAGTTGCTTTAAATTCACTTTACATGAGATGCATACACCCGTAATAATAAGTTTAAGCTATTAGAATCATGATAGGCATGTAAGATTTATTACTGTAACGTTTCAAGAATCTATAGGGACCGCAGAGCTGGATGAGGTAGTTAGGTTAGATTCACACCATAAACCCCACACTTTCTGAAATTTCTCAGGACATTTTCTATTCACATATAGTACTTTTTCAAAAGGTATGATCTGGTTTACTAGCTTTTTCCAGATACCCACTGTAGGGTATTCCTCTGCCATCCACTTAAGGGCAATCACCTTGCGGGCCACAAACAGGGATTCACTCAGGAGTATTTTATTATGGTGAGTCCATCCATCATTATCTAAAATACCCAACAGACATATCTTGGGACATAAAGGTATAGGGCCCATACCTAAAGATGATAGGATTTCAAGTACATCACGCCAGTATGATCTGATAAAATCAGCATTATTGTGAGTGCATCTAAGACAATTAGGCTGGGACATCCTCCCCATCTTATGCAGTCTGGTAGGAGTCAAATAGCTACGGTGCAGCATAAACAATTGAATGAGTCTGTTATTAACCGAGGGGGACACGTGAATCACCGCCTCCAGCGCATCCGTCCATTCCTCTGCAGTAAGATGGGGAATGTTCCCTTTCCATCTAGTCTCAGCCAGTATGGGCTGTGAGGACATCCTTAGACCCAACAGGTAAGTATAGAGAGCTGATATTATGCCCCTAGGTCACTGCGATTTTATGACTCCAATTAAAGGATAGGAGGAAATGACTTTGTTCCGATCCTTAAATTGTTCCTGCAAGGCGTGCCTGATCTGCAGATACCTAAAAAATTTAGTACGTTCCAATCCAAATTTCTCTTGAATTTGGGAGAAGGAACAGATAATGCCGTCCTTATATAAGTCTCGCAACGCAGTAATCCCTAAAGATAACCAAATATGAGTGCCCTCTATGGACTGCAAGTGCGGGAATAATGGATTATCCCACAGGGGTATATCATCTGGCCAGTCCTGGTATTGACGCAATTTGGTGTCTCTCCATACCTGTTGTGCCAACCTATGGATCTGTAGGAGTTTCCCAGATATAGACTCAGCTCCTTCCAGCACTGGCCATAGATTGGACAATTCCAAATATTGTTGCAGATAATATTCCATATTCAAAAGGGGTTTCCCATTCACCCAATTAGTCAAAAACCTCAGCTGTCCTGCAAGAAAGTATAAATGGAAGTCTGGTAGCGCTGCACCACCCTGTAATTTAGAGCGTTGCAGAGTGTTTAAGGCGAGTTTATGTCTAGCTCTGCCCCAAATGAACTGAACCATTAATGAGTGAAGGCGGTCAAAAAAGCTCTGAGGTATTGGAGTACAGGCATGTTCCAATAAGTATAACCCCTTGGGTAAGAGGATCATCTTTATCAAATTGATTCTTCCCATGACAGATATAGGCAGTGTTCTCCAAATTTTGAATTTGTCTGAAAAAATAGATTCTAATGGGGCAATATTTTTGGTATAGGCCTCTCTTGGCTCTCTAGTAATATAAATCCCCAAGTATTTAAAATGGTCTACTATCTTAAGATTATGATAGACATTGGGCCAGTCAGAGCTCCATAGTGGCATTAGTGCTGACTTGGACCAATTGATATGTAGCCCGGAAAATTTCCCAAACAATTCTATAACAGTGATCGCCCGCGGTAGGGAGATATCCATTCTATTGATGAACAGTATGAGATCATCTGCATACAGGCCTACTCTGTCTTCCCTACCGCCCATCTCGACTCCTGAGTATATTTGATCTTGGCGAATACGAATGGCCAGGTGTTCAATGGCAATTGCAAACAAGAGGGGGGAGAGGGGACATCCCTGCCTCGTACCTCTCTGCAAATTAAAGTAAGCTGAAGTCGTACCATTTACCAGGATGTTAGCTCTAGGGCTTTTATATAGTATCCGGATCCATTGCATAAATCTAGGCCCAAAGCTGAACTTTCCCATGACTTTCATCAAATACGGCCACTCCAGTGAGTCACAGGCTTTAGCTGTGTCTAGTGAGGCCAGGGCCCAATGTCTGTCATGGTGGGTTCCAATCTGGGCTATGACTTGAGTCCTACGAATATTATTAGAGGTCGAGCGTCCAGGCATAAACCCAGTTTGATCACTGTGTATAATGCTAGTAATTATCTTGTTCAACCTATTGGCGAAGATCTTTGCCAGAATCTTGTAATCTAGGTTTAACAAAGATATCGGCCGATAGGATGCACAGTCTAAAGCAGGGGTACACAACCTTTTCTGGTTGGGGGCCACATTGTCAGACTGAAGGAATTCCAAGGGCCGAAAAATAAAAGTTAAAGGGGTATTACCAACTGATATACTGTATTTATTGCATATTATACATACAGTATATACTATAAATGTCTGGTTACGCCTCCAGGATTCACATCTAATGGGAGAATACATGAAAAATGCATGTGAGCAGCCACAAGACATAGACATACATGTCTGTCACCAGATGATTGGGGGCCGCACAGAATGATATCGAGGGCCGCATGTGGCCCCCGGGCCGCAGGTTGTGCATCCCTGGTCTAAAGGGTCCTTATCCGGCTTCAGAAGTACAACTATGGTTGCTTCATAAAGGGAGTCTGGTAGTTTGCCCGTCCGCCAGGCCTCCTGAAACATCACTTTAAGTTGAGGTACTAGTATATCTACATATTTGGACTATATCTCTAAGTGTAGGCCATCTGGGCCAGGGACTTTCCCATTTGCCAGATCGCTTATAGCCTCCTGTATCTCTTCTACGGTTATATCTTCCTCTAACCTATTGCTGTCCTCCATTGATAAAGTTGGATGTTCTATTTCATTTAGATAGTGTTCAAGTTCTAGTTCCGAGTATTCTACCTTTGTATAATATAAGTTCTGATAGAAGTCAGCAAAGTTTGATAAAATATCTGATACAGAATCCCTGATCTCACCGTTTGGGGCCCGTATTCTCAGAACTGGTGGAGCTTATGAATTCTTATGGACAATATGCGCCAGTACTCGCCCTGCCTTATCTCCCACCTCAAAAGCCTGTTGTTTGTAAAATAATAATTTACGATTGCTTTTTTCATGTAGATGAAGTAAATACATCCTGCCTTTCTGCATTCAGTCCTGTTGATTTGTTTCAGAGGGATCTAGCACAAACCTTGCCTCAGCCTCCCTAACACATGTATTGAGAGAGTCCTCTTTCTTCCTGGTGTCTCTCTTAATAAAGGAGATGGATGATTTAAGACAGCCTCTAAGATAAGCCTTCAATGTATCCCATAATAGCAGGGGGTTCGTATCTGCGTCCTGTACTTCTAAAAACATTTGTAATTGGTCAGGGATCCTATCCTGTTCTTTCAGGAGGGTAAGCCAGAATGGGTGTATTCTCGTCCTGCGTGTCATTGAACCTCGCTATCAGTGGCGCATGATCAGAAACACTCTGGGGGCCATATGAGATTTCCGACAGTTCCAAACACACATCAGGGGTACCAAACATATAGTCAATTCTAGACATTGCACCTGAAGAGGGAGTAAAACAGGAGTACTCTATGGAGTCCGGGTGTTTTTCCCTCCATAAGTCCAACCATCCCATCTCCTCGATCCAGGCCGCCATTAAGCTGGGCGGGCTATGAGTCGGGGGTGCAGGATTAGCGTGGGGGCGGTCTATCCGCGGGTTCATGACCATGTTTAGATCCCCTACGCATAACAGCCTAGCATGCGGGTATTGAGCTGCAAAGGTGGCTGCGGTTTGAAGGATTGACATATTTGCAGGAGGGGGACAGTAAATGCTCATAATCACAAACGGAATATTATTCACATGTGCATGCACAAAAATATACCTGCCGTCCGTGTAAGTCTCAACTGCGTGTGGTTCCCATCTAATGGAGCGGTTAATTACTAGCGACACTCCCTTAGAGTGAGAAGTACCAAACGAATGACCAGACCATTGTACCCAGGGCTTCTGTAATCTAGCTGCCGTTTCGGCTGTGAGATGGGTCTCTTGCAAGCTAATTATGTGTGGGTTATATCTACGGACATGTGCAAAGACAGATATTCTTTTGCCCGGGTCCCCCAATCCCCTCACATCCCAGGACATTAACACTATGGCAGCCATTTTATCAATATCAGTGATCTATGCATTCTCTATTTGAATTCTCCAGTGTCTGCGTCTCCTCATCATTCCTAATACACATACGCTGCTGCCCATATACATTGTTATACCATACAGTGCCAAAACATAATACAAACATTTAAATCTGAACCGACTATGCTGTGAATTAACATTAACATACATAGTATAATGCCAAAAATCAGGCAATAATTTCTCTGTGGCTGAGTAGTCAGGGACCAGCATATTACTAGGTGTAAAAAGAATATGCCGGTATCCGACCAGCTCCCTCTGCACGATATAAGTCGTGCCTGCAGCTAACCTTCTGTGTGCATTATAAACAGCAAAACTCACGCTGAAAGCACAGTGTCAAACCGGTGTCCGGTGCAGATTTTAAGGCTGCGTTGGTATCATCAACAATGCGGCCTGATCAATATGGGCCTGAACAGAAATAAAGCTGGATTGCTGACTCATTAATATACTTCAAGGAGGTGGCGGTAATCTCCGCGATTTTCTTGCGGCCCATTCATCCGCTTCTTTGGGATCCGTGAAAAAATGTGATCTCTCGCCATCCACCACTCTCAACCTGGCGGGGTAGGCCATGGAATACGGTAAGTTCATGTCCCTGAGTCTCTTTTTGACGGCCACAAAAGTCGCCCGTTTCTTCTGGAGCTCGGCGGAGAAATCAGGGAACAAAGATACCTTGGCGTTTTCATGCATGACGGTTTGCATCTTTCTTGCTTGAGTGAGGATTATGTTGCGGTCCTTCCAATTTAACATGCGAGCTAGGAGCGGCCTGGGTGGTGCCCCTGGAGGTGGTGGTCGAGCCGGGACCCTGTGAGCCCGCTCCACTGCATATGCCATAGAGAAAGAAGCCTCAGGAAAAGTTGACCTAAACCAGGCCTCAAGAAATGCTGCAGGATCGCGCCCCTCTGCTCTCTCAGGTAGGCCCAGAATGCGCACATTATTTCTCCTGGCCCTGTTCTCCAAGTCATCGCATTTCTGCTGCCATAAGGAGACGGAACCTTCCAGGGCCTGTATTTTAGCAGGTATGGGGCGAGTGAGGTCCTCCAGCTCAGAGATCCTCTCCTCTGTCCCTCGCACTCTTTCTCTGAGTTGCTGGACATCGTGCCTGAGGAGGCCCACATCCACACGTACCTCCTCTATCTTTGTGGTGAGGGAAGTTTGGCAAACTAATATCGCCGACATCAGCTGCTCATGTGCCTTTTTCGGGGAGAGAGTTCAGCCGCCTCAGGTTCCTCAGCAGCAGCTTGCTGCGCCGCCTGGCCACAGGTATGCTGTGTGCGAGGTGTGCCTGCTGCCGCGGCGCCATTTTGAATTATATACATAACAAACAAGTGTGAAACAACTGAAAATATGTCATATTCTAGGTTCTTCAAAGTAGCCACCTTTTGCTTTGATTACTGCTTTGCACACTCTTGGCATTCTCTTGATGAGCTTCAAGAGGTAGTCCCCTGAAATGGTCTTGAAGGAGTTCCCAGAGATGCTTAGCACTTGTTGGCCCTTTTGCCTTCACTCTGCGGTCCAGCTCACCCCAAACCATCTTGATTGGGTTCAGGTCCGGTGACTGTGGAGGCCAGGTCATCTGGCGCAGCACCCCATCACTCTCCTTCATGATCAAATAGCCCTTACTTTCAAAGTTTTCCCAATTTTTCGGCTGACTGACTGACCTTCATTTCTTAAAGTAATGATGGCCACTCGTTTTTCTTTACTTAGCTGCTTTTTTCTTGCCATAATACAAATTCTAACAGTCTATTCAGTAGGACTATCAGCTGTGTATCCACCTGACCTCTCCTCAACGCAACTGATGGTCCCAACTCCATTTATAAGGCTAGAAATCCCACTTATTAAACCTGACAGGGCACACCTGTGAAGTGAAAAACATTTCAGGGGTCTACCTCTTGAAGCTCATCAAGAGAATGCCAAGAGTGTGCAAAGCAGTAATCAAAGCAAAAGGTGGCTACTTTGAAGAACCTAGAATATGATATATTTTCAGTTGTTTCACACTTGTTTGTTATGTATATAATTTCACATGTGTTAATTCATTGTTTTGATGCTTACAGTGTGAATCTACAATTTTCATAGTCATGAAAATAAAGAAAACTCTTTGAATGAGAAGGTGTGTCCAAACTTTTGGTCTGTATATATATTGTGGGGTTTCGCTCTGGTAGATAGGGTAAGCGGATGCAGTACAGAGGCAAAATACAAGTTCTTAACTCAACCTTCAGTGTTTATTCACACTTATGGCAGTTGCATAAAACAACACGTCACTTTGCAGTCTTTGGTGTTAATTCACACACAATGGGAAGTTCATATTGCACAAGTCACCTTGTTGGCAGTTCTGCCTCCAGTAGTCCACAGCAGGCTTTAGGGGGCCTGTTACCCCTGCACATGGGTCTCAGCCCTCCAGTCCGGCACAAAACCTCAGATCCCAACACAGAGACTCAGCTGCTGAGTCCAGCCGCCTATTTAAGGACAGCCAGGTGCTGCCAAAACCCGGACCGGCATTTAAACTCTGGTCCGGTATTTGACCTTACCCCTCGCTGTGTCACTATATATATATATATATATATATATATATATATATATATAAAAACACAAATAGTGCAGCAGCACAGTCAGATGTGGTGTACTGGGTGCAAAGTCCCCTCAGAGGTCGGCTCTTCCTCCACGAAATATATCAAACGAAATGATGAGGCAGCACTTCCAGTATAGAGTGAATGGATGAGGACCCCAAACTTTATTCAAGCGACGTTTCGGCCTGCTCAATGAGGCCTTTCTCAAGCTTGAGAAAGGCCTCATTGAGCAGGCCGAAACGTCGCTTGATTAAAGTTTGGGGTCCTCACCCGTTCACTCTATACTGGAAGTGCTGCCTCATCATTTCGTTTGAGATATATATATATATATATATATATATATATATAATCCCAGGAAATCCACGGCACTTCCTTCATTAAAACGTAAATATTTATTCACCAGATATGCAACGTTTCAGTTCGCACACTGGAACCTTTTTCAAGCAGTGATGTGAAAAGGGAGTGCACATAGCATATATATAGCATGTTTCATATCAATCAATCAATAACATAATTAAGCACAAAAGGTAATACAATTCATAAAAATACATATCAAAATCCAAGTATACATGAATAAAAAGCAGGTGAAATCCATGATAGACATATAAGTGACTTGGATTTGTATATCCAAAAGCATATGTTTGTCTCAATGACTATAAGTCATATTTCATATAATTAAAACAATAATCAACACCCAGGTGATCTTCATAACTAACAATTAAAAACAATAGCTGAACGTTCGTGACCTGATCAGGATCCAAGCGACACACGAGGGTCTGGCGTGGTGCAGGAGCAACTGCGTCTGCGCGGCTTCTATTTCCGCACTTCTCCTAGTAACGTCAGTCTTCTATAACCAGCGGGTCAGCTGATAGGAGAATCAGAGGTCAGGTGATCGGAGTCTTGAAGTCACATGCGACCTGTTAGTACACGTTGCTACTGCAACCATCACGTGACTCAGGTCCTGCATTCTATAGACCGAACTTTTGTTTCTGTATCTCTCTATTTCCTCTGTGATGGCTTCGATCTTCCCAAAATAAATATCACATCTGCAGTTCCGGATAGTAGAGAAAAAATCTCAATTCAATCTATCATTAATAGACAAACATAAGGTGCAGACTTAATTGATATACCTATGGGGTCATCAACAACTGCTGAGATCGCTAAATGCCACCAGTTGTGTCCGTGGGTAGCACAGGCCACACTGCACTTGTCCCAAAGTACAGGATCTGGCCCTGCCCGCCCATCCCCCAATACAGTAAAGTATGGTTATAGAAGTGCGGAAATAGAAGCCGTCTAGGCGCAGTTGCTCCTGCACCACGCCAGACCCTCGTGTGTTGCTTGGATCCTGATCAGGTCACGAACGTTCACCTATTATTTTTAATTGTTAGTTATGAAGATCACCTGGGTGTTGATTATTGTTTTAATTATATGAAATATGACTTATAGTCATTGAGACAAACACATGCTTTTGGATATACAAATCCAAGTCACTTATATGTCTATCATGGATTTCACCTGCTTTTTATTTATGTATACTTGGATTTTGATATGTATTTTTATGAATTGTATTACCTTTTGTACTTAATTATGTTATTGATTGATTGATATGAAACATGCTATATATATGCTATGTGCACTCCCTTTTCACATCACTGCTTGAAAAAGGTTCCAGTGTGCGAACTGAAACGTTGCATATCTGGTGAATAAATATTTACGTTTTAATGAAGGAAGTGCCGTGGATTTCCTGGGATTATATATATATATATATATATATATATATATATATATATAGTGACACAGCGAGGGGTAAGGTCAAATACCGGACCAGAGTTTAAATGCCGGTCCGGGTTTTGGCAGCACCTGGTTGTCCTTAAATAGGCGGCTGGACTCAGCAGCTGAGTCTCTGTGTTGGGATCTGAGGTTTTGTGCCGGACTGGAGGGCTGAGACCCATGTGCAGGGGTAACAGGCCCCCTAAAGCCTGCTGTGGACTACAGGAGGCAGAACTGCCAACAAGGTGACTTGTGCAATATGAACTTCCCATTGTGTGTGAATTAACACCAAAGACTACAAAGTAACGTGTTGTTTTATGCAACTGCCATAAGTGTGAATAAACACTGAAGGTTGAGTTAAGAACTTGTATTTTGCCTCTGTACTGCATCCGCTTACCCTATCTACCAGAGCGAAACCCCACAATATATATATACAGTACAGACCAAAAGTTTGGACACACCTTCTCATTCAAAGAGTTTTCTTTATTTTCATGACTATGAAAATTGTAGATTTACACTGAAGGCATCAAAACTATGAATTAACACATGTGGAATTATATACATAACAAACAAGTGTGAAACAACTGAAAATATGTCATATTCTACAGTTGTGGCCAAAAGTTTTCAGAATTACATAAATATTGGAAATTGGAAAAGTTGCTGCTTAAGTTTTTATAATAGCAATTTGCATATACTCCAGAATGTTATGAAGAGTGATCAGATGAATTGCATAGTCCTTCTTTGCCATGAAAATTAACTTAATCCCCAAAAAACCTTTCCACTGCTTTTCATTGCTGTCATTAAAGGACCTGCTGAGATCATTTCAGTAATCGTCTTGTTAACTCAGGTGAGAATGTTGACGAGCACAAGGCTGGAGATCATTATGTCAGGCTGATTGGGTTAAACTGGCAGACTTGACATGTTAAAAGGAGGGTGATGGTTGAAATCATTGTTCTTCCATTGTTAACCATGGTGACCTGCAAAGAAACGCGTGCAGCCATCATTGCGTTGCATAAAAATGGCTTCACAGGCAAGGATATTGTGGCTACTAAGATTGAACCTCAATCAACAATTCATAGGATCATCAAGAACTTCAAGGAAAGAGGTTCAATTCTTGTTAAGAAGGCTTCAGGGCGTCCAAGAAAGTCCAGCAAGCGCCAGGATCGTCTCCTAAAGAGGATTCAGCTGCGGGATCGGAGTGCCACCAGTGCAGAGCTTGCTCAAGAATGGCAGCAGGCAGGTGTGAGCGCATCTGCACGCACAGTGAGGCGAAGACTTTTGGAAGATGGCCTGGTGTCAAGAAGGGCAGCAAAGAAGCCACTTCTCTCCAAAAAAAACATCAGGGACAGATTGATCTTCTGCAGAAAGTATCTTGAATGGACTGCTGAGGACTGGGGCAAAGTCATATTCTCCAATGAAGCCTCTTTCCGATTGTTTGGGGCATCTGGAAAAAGGCTTGTCCGGAGAAGAAAAGGTGAGCGCTACCATCAGTCCTGTGTCATGCCAACAGTTAAGCATCCTGAGACCATTCATGTGTGGGGTTGCTGCTCATCCAAGAGAGTGGGCTCACTCACAATGTTGCCCAAAAACACAGCCATGAATAAAGAATGGTACCAAAACACCCTCCAACAGCAACTTCTTCCAACAACAGTTTTGTGAAGAACAATGCATTTTCCAGCACGATGGAGCACCGTGCCATAAGGCAAAAGTGATAACTAAGTGGCTCGGGGACCAAAACGTTGACATTTTGGGTCCATGGCCTGGAAACTCCCCAGATCTTGTGGTTAGAGTTGAGCGAACACCTGGATGTTCGGGTTCGAGAAGTTCGGCCGAACTTCCCGGAAATGTTCGGGTTCGGGATCCGAACTTCGCCCCGAACCCGAACCCCATTGAAGTCAATAGGGATCCGAACTTTTCGGCACTAAAAAGGCTGTAAAACAGCCCAGGAAAGGGCTAGAGGGCTGCAAAAGGCAGCAAAATGTAGTTAAATCCCCTGCAAACAAATGTGGATAGGGAAATGAATAAAAATAAAAATAAAATAAATAAAAATTAACCAATATCAATTGGAGAGAGGTCCCATAGCAGAGAATCAGGCTTCATGTCAGCAGAGAATCAGTCTTTATGTCATAGCAGAGAATCAGGCTTCACGTCACCCAAAACTGGAACAGTCCATTGTCAGATATTTAGGCCCCGGCACCCAGGCAGAGAAGAGAGGTCCCATAACATAGAATCTGGCTTCATGTCATAGCAGAGAATCAGGCTTCACGTCACCCACCACTGGAACAGTCCATTGTCAGATATTTAGGCCCAGGCACCCAGGCAGAGGAGAGAGGTCCCATAGCAGAGAATCTGGCTTCATGTCAGCAGAGAATCAGTCTTCATGTCATAGCAGAGAATCAGGCTTCACGTCACCCACCACTGGAACAGTCCATTGTCAGATATTTAGGCCCAGGCAGAGGAGAGAGGTCCCATAGCAGAGAATCTGGCTTCATGTCAGCAGAGAATCAGTCTTCATGTCATAGCAGAGAATCATGCTTCACGTCACCCAACATTGGAACAGTCCATTGTCATATAATTTAGGCCCCGGAACCCAGACAGAGGAGAGAGGTCCCATAACATAGAATCTGGCTTCATATCAGCGACTCAGCAGAGAATCAGTCTTCATGTCATAGCAGAGAATCAGGATTCATGTCACCCACCACTGGAACAGGCCACTGTCAGATATTTTTAGGCCCCGGCACCCAGACAGAGGAGAGAGGTCCCATAACATAGAATCTGGCCTCATGTCAGCAGAGAATCAGTCTTCATGTCATAGCAGAGAATCATGCTTCACGTCACCCAACATTGGAACATTCCATTGTCATATAATTTAGGCCCCGGCACCCAGACAGAGGAGAGAGGTCCCATAACAGAGATTCAGGCTTCATGTCAGCGACTCAGCAGAGAATCAGTCTTCATGTCATAGCAGAGAATCAGGCTTCATGTCATAGCAGAGAATCAGGCTTCACGTCACCCACTACTGGAACAGTCCATTGTCAGATATTTAGGCCCAGGCACCCAGGCAGAGGAGAGAGGTCCCATAGCAGAGAATTTGGCTTCATGTCAGCAGAGAATCAGTCTTCATGTCATAGCAGAGAATCATGCTTCACGTCACCCAACATTGGAACAGTCCATTCTCATATAATTTAGACCCCAGCACCCAGACAGAGGAGAGAGGTCCCATAACCGAGATTCAGGCTTCATGTCAGCGACTCAGCAGAGAATCAGTCTTCATGTCATAGCAGAGAATCAGGCTTCATGTCACCCACCACTGGAACAGGCCACTGTCAGATATTTTTAGGCCCCGGCACCCAGACAGAGGAGAGGTTCATTCAACTTTGGGTTGCCCCGCAATATAATGGTAAAATGAAAATAAAAATAGGATTGAATGAGGAAGTGCCCTGGAGTACAATAATATATGGTTAAGGGGAGGTAGTTAATGTCTAATCTGCACAAGGGATGGACAGGTCCTGTGGGATCCATGCCTGGTTCATTTTTATGAACGTCAGCTTGTCCACATTGGCTGTAGACAGACGGCTGCGTTTGTCTGTAATGACGCCCCCTGCCGTGCTGAATACACGTTCAGACAAAACGCTGGCCGCCGGGCAGGCCAGCACCTCCAAGGCATAAAAGGCTAGCTCTGGCCACGTGGACAATTTGGAGACCCAGAAGTTGAATGGGGCCGAACCATCAGTCAGTACGTGGAAGGGTGTGCACACGTACTGTTCCACCATGTTAGTGAAATGTTGCCTCCTGCTAACACGTTCCGTATCAGGTGGTGGTGCAGTTAGCTGTGGCGTGGTTACAAAGTTTTTCCACATCTCTGCCATGCTAACCCTGCCCTCAGAGGAGCTGGCCGTGACACAGCTGCGTTGGCGACCTCTTGCTCCTCCTCTGCCTTCGCCTTGGGCTTCCACTTGTTCCCCTGTGACATTTGGGAATGCTCTCAGTAGCGCGTCTACCAACGTGCGCTTGTACTCGCGCATCTTCCTATCACGCTCCAGTGCAGGAAGTAAGGTGGGCACATTGTCTTTGTACCGTGGATCAAGCAGGGTGGCAACCCAGTAGTCCGCACATGTTAAAATGTGGGCAACTCTGCTGTCGTTGCGCAGGCACTGCAGCATGTAGTCGCTCATGTGTGCCAGGCTGCCCAGAGGTAAGGACAAGCTGTCCTCTGTGGGAGGCGTATCGTCATCGTCCTGCGTTTCCCCCCAGCCACGCACCAGTGATGGGCCCGAGCTGCTTTGGGTGCCACCCCGCTGTGAACATGCTTCATCCTCATCCACCTCCTCTTCCTCCTCGTCCTCCAGTAGTGAGCCCTGTCTGGCCACATTTGTACCTGGCCTCTGCTGTTGCAAAAAACCTCCCTCTGAGTCACTTCGAAGAGACTGGCCTGAAAGTGCTAAAAATGACCCCTCTTCCTCCTCCTCCTGGGCCACCTCCTCTTCCATCATCGCCCTAAGTGTTTTCTCAAGGAGACATAGAAGTGGTATTGTAACGCTGATAACGGCGTCATCGCCACTGGCCATGTTGGTGGAGTACTCGAAACAGCGCAACAGGGCACACAGGTCTCGCATGGAGGCCCAGTCATTGGTGGTGAAGTGGGGCTGTTCCACAGTGCGACTGACCCGTGCGTGCTGCAGCTGAAACTCCACTATGGCCTGCTGCTGCTCGCACAGTCTGTCCAGCATGTGCAAGGTGGAGTTCCACCTGGTGGGCACGTTGCATATGAGGCGGTGAGCGGGAAGGCCGAAGTTACGCTGTAGCGCAGACAGGCGAGCAGCGTCAGGATGTGAACGCCGGAAGCGCGAACAGACGGCCCGCACTTTATGCAGCAGCTCTGACATGTCGGGGTAGTTGTGAATGATCTTCTGCACCACCAAATTCAGCACATGCGCCAGGCAAGGGATGTGCGTCAAACCGGCTAGTCCCAGAGCTGCAACGAGATTTCGCCCATTATCGCACACCACCAGGCCGGGCTTGAGGCTCACAGGCAGCAACCACTCATCGGTCTGTTGTTCTATACCCCGCCACAACTCCTGTGCGGTGTGGGGCCTGTCCCCCAAACATATGAGTTTCAGAATGGCCTGCTGATGTTTACCCCGGGCTGTGCTGAAGTTGGTGGTGAAGGTGTGTGGCTGACTGGATGAGCAGGTGGAAGAAGAGGAGGAGGAAGCCGAGTAGGAGGAGGAGGCGACAGGAGGCAAAGAATGTTGCCCTGCGATCCTTGGCGGCGGAAGGACGTGCGCCAAACAGCTCTTCGCCTGGGGCCCAGCCGCCACTACATTTACCCAGTGTGCAGTTAGGGAGATATAGCGTCCCTGGCCGTGCTTACTGGTCCACGTATCTGTGGTTAGGTGGACCTTGCCACAGATGGCGTTGCGCAGTGCACACTTGATTTTATCGGATACTTGGTTGTGCAGGGAAGGCGCGGCTCTCTTAGAGAAGTAGTGCCGGCTGGGAACAACATACTGTGGGACAGCAAGCGACATGAGCTGTTTGAAACTGTCTGTGTCCACCAGCCTGAATGACAGCATTTCATAGGCCAGTAGTTTAGAAATGCTGGCATTCAGGGCCAGGGATCGAGGGTGGCTAGGAGGGAATTTACGCTTTCTCTCAAATGTTTGTGAGATGGAGAGCTGAACGCTGCCGTGTGACATGGTTGAGATGCTTGGTGACGGAGGTGGTGGTGGTGTTGGTGGTACATCCTCTGTTTGCTGGGCGGCAGGTGCCAACGTTCCTCCAGAGGCGGAGGAAGAGGCCGAGGTGGTAGCAGGGGGAGCCTGAGTGAGTTCCTTGTTTTTAAGGTGTTTACTCCACTGCAGTTCATGCTTTGCATGCAGGTGCCTGGTCATGCAGGTTGTGCTAAGGTTAAGAACGTTAATGCCTCGCTTCAGGCTCTGATGGCACAGCGTGCAAACCACTCGGGTCTTGTCGTCAGCACATTGTTTGAAGAACTGCCACACCAGGGAACTCCTTGAAGCTGCCTTTGGGGTGCTCGGTCCCAGATGGCGGTGGCCAGTAGCAGACGGACTCTCTTGGCGGCGGGTGTTCTGCTTTTGCCCACTGCTCCATCTTTTGCTACGCTGTTGGCTCGGTCTCACCACTGCCTCTTCCTCCGAATTCTGAAAGTCAGTGGCACGACCTTCATTCCATGTGGGGTCTAGGACCTCATCGTTCCCTGCATCGTCTTCCACCCAGTCTTCCTCCCTGACCTCCTGCTCAGTCTGCACACTGCAGAAAGACGCAGCAGTTGGCACCTGTGTTTCGTCATCATCAGAGACGTGCTGAGGTGGTATTCCCATGTCATCATCATTAGGAAACATAAGTGGTTGTGCGTTAGTGCATTCTATCTCTTCCACCCCTGGGGAAGGGCTAGGTGGATGCCCTTGGGAAACGCTGCCAGCAGAGTCTTCAAACAGCATAAAAGACTGCTGCATAACTTGAGGTTCAGACAGTTTCCCTGATATGCATGGGGGTGATGTGACAGACTGATGGGCTTGGTTTTCATGCGCCATCTGTGCGCTTTCTGCAGAAGACTGGGTGGGAGATAATGTGAACGTGCTGGATCCACTGTCGGCCACCCAATTGACTAATGCCTGTACCTGCTCAGGCCTTACCATCCTTAGAACGGCATTGGGCCCCACGAAATATCGCTGTAAATTCTGCTGGCTACTGGGACCTGAGGTAGTTGGGTCACTAGGACGTGTGGCTGTGGCAGAACGGCCACGTCCTGTCCCAGCACCAGAGGCTCCATTAACACCACCACGACCATGTCCGCGTCCCTTACTAGATGTTTTCCTCATTGTTACCGTTCACCACAATAAGAAAAAAATTATTTGGCCCAAAGTATTGAATTCAAATTCAGGCCTTTTTTTACAGGCACCTAACACTATCTGGCTATCTACTTAGGTACCGTATTACACTAATACAGGCACAGCAGTAACCACAGATTTAGCTGAATATAAATTGTAGGCCTAGTATTTAGGCACTGGATGACAGGTATCCCTTTTACGGACAGAATTAGACTTGGAAATGCACGGTAGCGTGTAAAGTTATTGAGGATGACCCTATCCGCACCTTCAATCTAATATACCCTTTTATGGATAGATTTAAACTTGGCCTGATAGAGCAGAAACCACTAATTTAGGGAATTGCTAAGTTGGGAATTGTATTTCAACCCAGAACAAAAACTGTGCTTTGACGGACACAAAATAACTTGAGCAGCTACAGCAATAGCCACAGATTTAGCTGAATATAAATTTGAGGCCTATTATTTAGGCGCTGGGTGACAGGTATACGTTCACGGACAGAATTAGACTTGGATATGCACAGTAGCGTGTGTGTGAAGTTATTGAGAATGACTCCATCAGCACCTTGAATCTAATATACCCTTTTAGGGATAGATTTAAAGTAGGCCTGATACAGCAGAAACCACTAATTTAGAAAATTGCTAGGTTGGGAATTGTATTTCAACCCAGAACAAAAACTGTGCTTTGACGGACACAAAATAACTTGAGCAGCTACAGCAATAGTCACAGATTTAGCTGAATATAAATTTGAGGCCTATTACTTAGGCGCTGGGTGACAGGTATACGTTTACGGACAGAATTAGACTTGGATATGCACAGTAGCGTGTGTGTGAAGTTATTGAGAATGACCCCATCAGCACCTTGAATCTAATATACCCTTTTAGGGATAGATTTAAAGTAGGCCTGATACAGCAGAAACCACTAATTTAGAAAATTGCTAGGTTGGGAATTGTATTTCAACCCAGAACAAAAACTGTGCTTTGACGGACACAAAATAACTTGAGCAGCTACAGCAATAGCCACAGATTTAGCTGAATATAAATTTGAGGCCTATTATTTAGGCGCTGGGTGACAGGTATACGTTTACGGACAGAATTAGACTTGGATATGCACAGTAGCGTGTGTGTGAAGTTATTGAGAATGATCCTATCAGCACCTTGAATCTAATATACCCTTTTAGGGATAGATTTAAAGTAGGCCTGATACAGCAGAAACCACTAATTTAGAAAATTGCTAGGTTGGGAATTGTATTTCAACCCAGAACAAAAACTGTGCTTTAACGGACACAAAATAACTTGAGCAGCTACAGCAATAGCCACAGATTTAGCTGAATATAAATTTGAGGCCTATTATTCAGGAGCTGGGTGACAGGTATACGTTTACGGACAGAATTAGACTTGGATATGCACAGTAGCGTGTGTGTGAAGTTATTGAGAATGACCCTATCAGCACCTTGAATCTAATATACCCTTTTAGGGATAGATTTAAAGTAGGCCTGATACAGCAGAAACCACTAATTTAGAAAATTGCTAGGTTGGGAATTGTATTTCAACCCAGAACAAAAACTGTGCTTTGACGGACACAAAATAACTTGAGCAGCTACAGCAATAGCCACAGATTTAGCTGAATATAAATTTGAGGCCTATTATTTAGGCGCTGGGTGACAGGTATACGTTTACGGACAGAATTAGACTTGGATATGCACAGTAGCGTGTGTGTGAAGTTATTGAGAATGATCCTATCAGCACCTTGAATCTAATATACCCTTTTAGGGATAGATTTAAAGTAGGCCTGATACAGCAGAAACCACTAATTTAGAAAATTGCTAGGTTGGGAATTGTATTTCAACCCAGAACAAAAACTGTGCTTTGACGGACACAAAATAACTTGAGCAGCTACAGCAATAGCCACAGATTTAGCTGAATATAAATTTGAGGCCTATTATTTAGGCGCTGGGTGACAGGTATACGTTCACGGACAGAATTAGACTTGGATATGCACAGTAGCGTGTGTGTGAAGTTATTGAGAATGACTCCATCAGCACCTTGAATCTAATATACCCTTTTAGGGATAGATTTAAAGTAGGCCTGATACAGCAGAAACCACTAATTTAGAAAATTGCTAGGTTGGGAATTGTATTTCAACCCAGAACAAAAACTGTGCTTTGACGGACACAAAATAACTTGAGCAGCTACAGCAATAGTCACAGATTTAGCTGAATACAAATTTGAGGCCTATTATTTAGGCGCTGGGTGACAGGTATACGTTTACGGACAGAATTAGACTTGGATATGCACAGTAGCGTGTGTGTGAAGTTATTGAGAATGACCCCATCAGCACCTTGAATCTAATATACCCTTTTAGGGATAGATTTAAAGTAGGCCTGATACAGCAGAAACCACTAATTTAGAAAATTGCTAGGTTGGGAATTGTATTTCAACCCAGAACAAAAACTGTGCTTTGACGGACACAAAATAACTTGAGCAGCTACAGCAATAGCCACAGATTTAGCTGAATATAAATTTGAGGCCTATTATTTAGGCGCTGGGTGACAGGTATACGTTTACGGACAGAATTAGACTTGGATATGCACAGTAGCGTGTGTGTGAGGTTATTGAGAATGATCCTATCAGCACCTTGAATCTAATATACCCTTTTAGGGATAGATTTAAAGTAGGCCTGATACAGCAGAAACCACTAATTTAGAAAATTGCTAGGTTGGGAATTGTATTTCAACCCAGAACAAAAACTGTGCTTTGACGGACACAAAATAACTTGAGCAGCTACAGCAATAGCCACAGATTTAGCTGAATATAAATTTGAGGCCTATTATCAGGAGCTGGGTGACAGGTATACGTTTACGGACAGAATTAGACTTGGATATGCACAGTAGCGTGTGTGTGAAGTTATTGAGAATGACCCTATCAGCACCTTGAATCTAATATACCCTTTTAGGGATAGATTTAAAGTAGGCCTGATACAGCAGAAACCACTAATTTAGAAAATTGTTAGGTTGGGAATTGTATTTCAACCCAGAACAAACACCTTTTAGGGATAGATTTAAATAACCACACTATTGATGGTTAAATGGACTTGGTGGCAGCTTGCCCCTGATGTAGGATATAGCCAAAAAATAACCACATTATTGATGGTTAAATGGACTTGGTGGCAGCTTGCCCCTGATGTAGGATATAGCCAAAAAATAACCACACTATTGATGGTTAAATGGACTTGGTGGCAGCTTGCCCTTGATGTAGGATATAGCCAAAAAATAACCACACTATTGATGGTTAAATGGACTTGGTGACAGCTTGCCCCTGATGTAGGATATAGCAAGAAATAACCACACTATTGATGGTTAAATGGACTTGGTGGCAGCTTGTGCTGGCGCACCACAAGCCACAAAATGGCCGCCGATCACCCCAGAAAAAAAGTGACTGAAAAACGCTCTGGGCAGCCTAAAAACAGTGAGCAATTGAATAGCAGCAGTTCAATGATCCACAGCTGTAGATCGATCACTGTCTTAAGTGTTCTGGAGGAGTTAATCACTGCCTAATCTCGCCCTAACGTCGCAGCTGCAACCTCTCCCTACACTTGTAACAGCAGAGTGACGTGCAGCGCTACGTAACCCAAGCTTATATAGAGGCTGGGTCACATGCTGCACTGGCCAATCACAGCCATGCCAATAGTAGGCATGGCTGTGATGGCCTCTTGGGGCAAGTAGTATGACGCTTGTTGATTGGCTGCTTTGCAGCCTTTCAAAAAGCGCCAAGAAAGCGCTAAACACCGAACCCGAACCCGGACTTTTACGAAAATGTTCGGGTTCGCTCATCCCTACTTGTGGTCAATCCTCAAGAGGCGGGTGGACAAACAAAAACCCACTAATTCTGACAAACTCCAAGAAGTGATTATGAAAGAATGGGTTGCTATCAGTCAGGAATTGGCCCAGAAGTTGATTGAGAGCATGCCCAGTCGAATTGCAGAGGTCTTGAAAAAGAAGGGCCAACACTGCAAATACTGACTCTTTGCATAAATGTCATGTAATTGTCGATAAAAGCCTTTGAAACGTATTAAGTGCGTGTAATTATATTTCACTACATCACAGAAACAACTGAAACAAAGATCTAAAAGCAGTTTAGCAGCAAACTTTGTGAAAACTAATATTTGTGTCATTCTCAAAACTTTTGGCCACGACTGTAGGTTCTTCAAAGTAGCCACCTTTTGCTTTGATTACTGCTTTGCACACTCTTGGCATTCTCTTGATGAGCTTCAAGAGGTAGTCCCCTGAAATGGTTTTCACAGGTGTGCCCTGTCAGGTTTAATAAGTGGGATTTCTTGCCTTATAAATGGGGTTGGGACCATTAGTTGCGTTGAGGAGAAGTCAGGTGGATACACAGCTGATAGTCCTACTGAATAGACTGTAGATTTTGTATTATGGCAAGAAAAAAACAGCTAAGTAAAGAAAAACGAGTGGTCATCATTACTTTAAGAAATGAATGTCAGTCAGTCAGCCGAAAAATTGGGAAAACTTTGAAAGTAAGGGCTATTTGACCATGAAGGAGAGTGATGGGGTGCTGCGCCAGATGACCTGGCCTCCACAGTCACCGGACCTGAACCCAATCGAGATGGTTTGGGGTGAGCTGGACCGCAGAGTGAAGGCAAAAGGGCCAACAAGTGCTAAGCATCTCTGGGAACTCCTTCAAGACTGTTGGAAGACCATTTCAGGGGACTACCTCTTGAAGCTCATCAAGAGAATGCCAAGAGTGTACAAAGCAGTAAACAAAGCAAAAGGTGGCTACTTTGAAGAACCTAGAATATGACATATTTTCAGTTGTTTCACACTTGTTTGTTATGTATATAATTCCACATGTGTTAATTCATAGTTTTGATGCCTTCATAGTCATGAAAATAAAGAAAACTCTTTGAATGAGAAGGTGTGTCCAAACTTTTGGTCTGTACTGTATATACAAAAAAGGTATAAAGACATACAGAAATACAATGTACAACAGTTTCTTAAAATGAAAATAAATAAACCAGAAACCTAACACTCATGTACAGTAGATGGCATAGTCTCCGGTGTCCGGGCAGGCAGAAAACCAGGACAAATGTTCACTACTTTGGTGAGCCCCCAAGAAATGATACCCACCCCTCGTTTTTCATACCTTATGAACTTTCTTTTTCTATATCCATCCCCCCATCCTCTGATGTCACTGTGAAGGATCTGAGTATAGCTAGATTATTGAGTTTTATGACGCCAGCTCTGTGTTACCTCAGGTTGCTGAGGTGTGACTAGCTATAAGACAACTTTAGAGGCCCTAGATGACCAGACACAGATCTGCACACACAAACATATACACAGCACTCCCAAGGGAGGGGATAAGAGCTGTACCCAAATGAATATCAATATTATACATGGTAAATTTAATGGTGCTATTAAAAATGCATCTTGTCCCGCAAAAAATAAGCCTTCTTTTGGCCATGTGAACAGAAAACGTAAAAAGTTGTGGCTATTGGAATGTTGAGAGGAAAATAAAAAAATGCAATAAAGAATATAGGCCCAGTCTTTAAAGGGGTTGTTTCATCTCAGATAATGGGGGCATAGCACGAGGATATGCCCCCATTGGCTTAAAGATGCGGGTCCAACCACACCTATATCGAGAATGGAGTCCTGCAAAGTTGTGCCTGGAGGACTCTGGTCCGGCCACCACCATGCGCTATCCCTACTGAAGTGAACGGGAGTGCACCGCGCATGACCGGCCACCGCTCCCATTCACTTCTATGGGCCCAACAGAAATAGCAGAGACGGCTGGCTCGGCTGTTTTCGGTAGGCCCATAGAAATGAATGGAGGCCGGCTGCGCAGTGCGCCCTCCACCACTTTCAGGGCTCAGTTCTCGATATTTTCTTCCAGCGGCAGGACACACACTTAACAGACAATGGGGGCATATCTTAGCAATATGCCCCCATTGTATGAGATGAAACAACCCCTTTAAGGGGTTAAAAAATAAGTGTAATGGTCGGTTTTGTGGAAGTTTTTTTTATCACTTGGCAAAGTTGTACAAGGGCATTTCTTCTTTAGGAAAATATGTATAGTCCTTTTGGCTTGAGCTTGCACAGGGGTTTAGTAAGAGAAAAAGCCTGCACATTCACAACAAATTTGTAATAAATATATGCATGTTTATTTTTAATGCTCCTAATTAGCTGACCTTGGTAAGTAACAGTTTATTAGATCATTTATATCAACCGGCATTAATGTCACTTTAGTAAGCACTATAAATTCTAAATTTGTATTAATGTGACATTAAATTAGTTTTACTTCACATTAACTGCCTTAATTAAGTGAATCTTGCACTGTAAGTCATCGTGATTCTCAATTACATTTATTAACACATGCCAGCTGCCAACAGTCGGCAAAAAAAAAGCCCATTTGTAGTGTTCTATCACCACAGAGATCCCTAGCATTTTGTTGCAAGAAATGAACTCCTGTATAAAATATACAGGAGTGCAACACTGTAGTACATACAAATGTGTATTTGGCTCTTGTTACAACCAGCCATCTCGGTTGCATCTCCTGTCAGTTTTACAATGTAGCAGGGATAGCTTGTTTGATAGAGACTAGAGCTACACTTAAATGGGCACTGTTGTTCCAAACATTGCATAAATCAATAGTACAAGTGTCCAAACTTTACATAAATCAATAGTACAAGTGAATGTAAGAAACTTGTAATTCATCCTATTAGAGAGAAGAGCCACTTTGTCTCCTTGTCCCTCTCTCCTACATCATCATTCACTCTCAGTTTAAAATCCGTTATGAAAACCGAGACAGTTCAGCTCACTAGGTGGTACCTTATTGGGAAAGAATTATGTATCGATCATATGTGACTTTACTGGAATTATCTGTTCTCCTTTCTATCTATCTCTCTCTCTCTATATATATATAGTTGAAAAAACCACCGGCAGCACCATCCAAAAAGAAAAAAGGAAGAAAGGAGGGTGCAAGGCCCAAGTATGGCAATAGGTGCTTACCCACTTGTATAAAACAGAAATTGGACTGCACCTAAAGGACTTTTCAATGTGTTTTATTCACCCATCAAGTGGCAAAGGGCTGTCTCGATCGGGTCCCCCACTGTCAACATCCGCTTGTGCCCCCCTTGCACCATTTGACTAATTAATGTGATGCAAGGGGAGCAGGTCACCACTGCAGCCAGAAATTGGCTGCAGCGCTGTCAAAGAAGATGTTGACAGTAGGGTGCCCAAACGAGACAAGCTGAGGCCAAGGAGTAAAGGAGCAAGGACCAAGTCGGGGGGAAGGTAATTATGTATCCCTTTTCAGATGTGCCCAGAGGGGGGCATTTACCAAAACCCCCCCAAAAAATAAAAATATGTCCACCCTCTATATTTACAGTACATACAGATGATCTTGAATTAATATCAGATGTTGACAGAAGGGTGCCCAAATGAGACAAGCTGAGGCCAAGGAGTGAAGGAGCAAGTACAAAGTGGTGGTGAAAGGTAATTATGCATCCCTTTTCAGATGTGCCCAGGAGGGGCTGTTTGCTAAAACCCCTCAAAGGGTGGTTAACCCCTATATTTACATACAGATGATCTTGAATTCATATTGAGACAAGATAATGACTTGGGTTGGATCTTTACTATCTTAGCGTTTCTTGGTCTCTCACGTGTGGTTTTCTTTCTCTCTCAGGTCGGCTTTAGAGATGAGTGAAAAGATTCTACAGAATTGATCAGCAGAGCTCTTAGAATCAATTTGTCCGATCAGTAGAGCATCTTCATTTGCATAAGTCTTGCTGTTTGTACAAAATGATTCTAACAGTCCTGCTGATTGGACAAATTGATTCTGATCTTTTCGCTCATCTCCACTCGGCTCCCTTTCTCTATGCTGATCTCACAGTCTTTCTATTCATAGTTCTGTACACTGACCTGTGAAATCAGTACCTTACTCCCTCAGATTGTCAGTTTTCTTATGGCCTACACCCGTCACTGTCCTTTGCTTGTTTCACTAGACCTTTGGGCAACTCCCTTGTCTCTTCCCACCTTTATCACCTGACTATATTCTGCCCCCTTTTTTTTATTTCTTCGATAAAGCCATACCGTTTTATCTTTACTACTCTGCTACACTATAGTTTCATAACATATCTCCTAACAAGTTTACATGTTACCCATTATTTGTCTATGGAAAGGAGGAAGCAGCTACAAAATGAGTGAGGCAAAGAAACACAGGCACTTCTGAAGGTGCTATTGAGTTTTCTATGTCACCTCAGAGTTTGATTTAAAAGCTACACTTCCAAATAATACTGTATAATGTCCTCCATGCTGCTGCTTATGAGGCTGAGCCACATAGATATAGGGAAGCAGGATGTCCTTTTCTCTTTGTCTGCTGTGTATGGGAGACATCATAGCTACTAGTCTCTACCCATTGTGGAGCTGAATTCAGCATAAATTGACAGAGAGAGAGAGAGAGAGAGAGAGAGAGAGAGAGCTCAGAGAGGGACAAGTGCTGAAAAATTCCATATACTTTTCAATAGTGTTCCAAATGTACACTCATGACAGTTTATTCAGAAAAACTCTGTAAGTCACTGGTTGCTTTATCATACACGCAGCCAATGACTGGCTTTAGTGGTGATGTGGCCACAAGCAGCACATCACCGCTGAAGCCAGTAATTGGCTGGAGTGGTGCAGGTGATCATGCCCATAGCTAGCCGGATGTAAACAAAGTGTAGAGCTTACCTCCTCATAAAAACTGATTCGTTTGAGCGGACCAATCTCTCATAAACCCATACTGAAACAGTGTTACAAGAATATATTCATTGAGATACTCCAGAATAGCATCTCTTAGAAAACCTTCATGCAGTTTACCCACAACAGATGTTAAATTTGCCAGCCTATAGTTTCCAGGCTCTGTTTTTGACCCCTTTTTGAATACTGCCACATTTGATAAGCGCCAATCCTGTGGAACAGACTCTGTCATTATAGTGTCCATTACTTACGGTAATTCTCTTAGGATACAGGATTTATGCCATCTTTAATCTTTTTAAGATACCGCTGCACTTCTTTAGTCAGACAGGCCATATTTAATGGGGGAGTTTATTTTGTCACTCCGCACATTTCATTTTCCTCAGTGAATACAGTGGAGAAAAAAGTATTTAATGAATTCGCTTTTTACTTATCACTCTCTACAACTCCTCCCTCATCACTCCTTAAAGCACCAACACTGTCAGATTTTTTTTTTTTTTACCATTTACAGTATATAATTGAAGGACATTTTAGGGTTAGTTTTACTCTCTGGCAGTGCGCCTCTGTGTCCTCAGCTTGGTTGCCTTTATCTGTCTTTTATATATTCTATTTTTCACCTTGTAGTTTTTTAGCGCTTCTGTGCTGTTTTAGTCATTTAAAGGCTTTTTTTGTCATATATTTTCCCCTTTCATGTTTCTATTTATCCACTTTTCCCCCTAGCAACTGTATTTATACACTTGCCCCTTTACATTTCTGTGTAAATTATTATTTTATTTGGATTTTATACTTATTTTTTTTCATAAGTACAAAACAGATTACATAGACAATCTGAGCATAAACAACATACATTGTTGCACGCTAGATAAAACAAATTATCAATATATTTTCAAAAAACGCAACAAATGGTTCAAAAAACGCAATCTTAAAAAAACGCACAATAACTGCAACCAAAAACCGCATGTATGAAAACCAACAAAATCGTATGATTTATGAACTTTGAACTATCTATGAATGTTATTCTGAGAAAATATGGTTTACAGCAGATTCAGGAGTAAAGAATGTAAACAAATATCAAAAAAACGGATCAATGAAAAAAACGCATCAATGAAAAAAACGCATGAAAAAAACGCATGCAAAAAAACGCATGCATAAAAATATTTGAAAATTAAGAAAATCATATAATTTATCAATCCTTGAATGATCATGGATGAATAAGATTGAAAAAGAAGTATGGTAGGGGAAGACCTATATTGGGAGAATCCATACTCCTTCTTTTCCAGAATACCATTTCCCCATGATCCTTTTCCACACAAGACCGTGAGGGATATAAAAACCCACCATTCACTCATAGGGGTGATGCCACTGAGGAAGGGGAGAGTGTCCCCGAAACGCGTCTGGCGAGAGTTTCACCCCTGAAGGATTTGAACCCCGAAATAACAGTGCACTGTTAAAAACCAGAGGATATCGAGGATTCAAACAAGACGCTCTATATTAACCTGCCTGCAACCAGCTGAAAGTCATCACTGGGGAATACTAAGCCGCTGACACAGCAAAGACCGGGACGCCGGCCTAAAGTCAGAAGCGACAATCACCCAGAAAAAAACAGCTGAATAAAAAGGCCAGGTAAGCCCACAAGTGTGGGTTATCATTACAAACTTACATTTATAACGAAACAACAATATAGCGTTCATATGTGAATATTGCAATCGGGATTTTGTGTGGAATAACTTCTTTGAGGATCCTCCTGAATAGAATTCTTGAGAAAAATACAAATATAAATGCATGCAGAAAATTCTTATGAAAAACTCCTATAACAACCTTGGAACGCATGGATTGCAGAAACTGTAGATATACAGAGATAGGAATATAGTGCCTGCATAGGAAATTACTGTATGCGCTTTTCTGCATGTAGAGTCTCTCATATGAATATAACCAGAGTTTGATGCAACCTCCTGGATATTTGTGACTTGTATACATATGGACTGTAGTGACCTAGAGTGCGTTTTATTTGCAAGACAACACCCTGTTGTCAGGATCTGCAGTTAAGCATCTATTGTGTGTTATTGCAGACCCATCCACTATTGAGAACATCCAAGATACTTTGTCTGCAATAAGTTGATTCGAATATTACAAAACTACTACCATTGTTTAATTTATTTTATGCATTTTATTGTATTTTATCATATTTTATCAAACGTAGTTATAATAAATTGTTTCAACTCCGTGGGGCTCCGCATGTTTTGAGTGTGCCAATCCTACATTGACAGTTAGACAATTTGAAGGGTGAATTCATCAGATTGTGCACCTCTTATGGTTGTGGGACTAGTGAGCTATTTCCAATATATTCACTAAATTATCAATATAGATCAAATAAAACAGCATCAAGTTAATGCGGAGGGGAAAGGAGATGAGAGGAAGGGTGGGAAGGAGGGGAGCATGATTATTAATCATTAACGCCCAATCACTATCTAAAATTAGCATGAAATAACCTGACCTATCTTACTCAAACAAGTGAAGTTCTGTTGGAAGACTAATCACTCATGAACCTAAAACTATCTAAGTACATTTTAGTGTCCATCAGTTGTAACCCATGAAGAAAAGACATCTGATTTCTCTGCAACAAGCCATCTTTCCCAAATCTTCTTGAACTTATCAGACCTGTGTGCCGTAAGCCATCTTTTTCGTTCAAAATTATACACTTTGAAAAATTCAGTGAACTAGTCGTTCAAAGTCGGAGGATCCTTCTGAAGCCATCTCCTTGGAATAAGTATCTTAGCAGCATTTAGGAAGTAATTACATAGGTCTGATTTTACAACTTGTTGATGCGTGTTGTATAGGTTAAACAAAACCAAGTTAACAGACAGAGTAATATCCGTGTCAAAAATCTTGTTAATCACATTACAAATATCCTTCCAAAAGGTGGTTAGGGAAGGGCAGGAGAACCATATATGTTCATAGTTTCCAATGCCCTGTCCGCATCTCCAGCATACACTAGAAACTTCTGAGTTATATCTACTTAGCAACAATGGAGTTCTATACCATCTAGTGGTGATTTTATACTGGAGTTCCTGATAATTGTATGCTGGAGAATTGGAGAGCGCATTGACGAGTATTGCCAATTTCTGAGTTTCCGACAGTGGATGCTGGAGTTCTTTGGTCCAGCTATTTAGAAAACCCGGTTCACTGGAGGAAGTGTTAATCAGATCATAACATTTTGAGAAGATATGAGGGATGGGGGTTTTGGTAGATATAATTTTGAGCCACCAAGAGTACTTGCTGAGGGGTGGAATGGGGACCTCAAAAGTTTTAAGAAAACGTAGCAACTTCTCATACTGTTCCTCGGGAATATTCTGGCAAGCAATAAGTGAACTCAATTGTGATTTTTCTAACGGTCTACCCTTGAACCATAGCGCCTTTAAAGGAATCACCTCTCCTTTGGCGTTACTTTTCAAATTATCGTGCCAGAATATCCACGAGGTAGGTATAATGCAGGTAATTGGTGATTCTCTAGATAAATCCGCAGCAAAATGTAAGATAGCGTTTAAGGAGTGCCACTTCCTAATTGTTTCTTTGGTTATTGTGTTTTTTATTCTTTTTCGTCTTATTGGGAAGGTAGAAGTCTTCCAGAGCAAAGACGACAAGTTTGTTCCAGCAAGATCATGCTCTACCGATACCCATTTTTTTCTTATCGGATGGGCGAACCATTCAAAGGACCTAGAAAGCCATGCAGCTTTGTAGTACTTCTCTAAATCTGGGAGATTGACCCCTCCATCTTTTCTGGCTCTGGAGAGAAGCTCATAGGATAACCTACAAGTTTTGCCCTTCCAAATGAACTTTGCGATTAATCTCCTGAGTTTATTAAAGAAATCTTTGGGAATATTGATGGGCAGCGTTTGTATTAGATACAAAATCTTGGGGGCTATAGACATTTTTATAATGTTTATTCTGCCAAACCATGACAACCAAAGATCCTCCCATTCCTTAAGTTGCTCTTCAGTCTGTTTGAGAATTTTGGGGAAATTTAATTTGTATAGTTCTTTTATGTTATGGCAAAGATAAACTCCCAGGTACTTAAAAGCACCAACAGCAGGTTTTAAGGCACTCAGTGAGATAATTTCCTCCCAGGCATTGGGTTTAACGTTGATATTATAAATTTTGGATTTGGCCAGATTAATTTTGAAGTCTGATACCTCATGGAAAAGTGTAAACTCATCTAACAGGGTCGGTAATGAGGATCTCGGATTTGTTACTACGAATAGAGTGTCGTCTGCATATGCCGCTATTTTATGCTCTTCAGAGCCTGTGTTTAAGCCATTAATACACTTATTTGATCTGATTTTGGTCAAAAAAGGTTCTAGGGACCGAATGAATAGAAGTGGTGATAGAGGGCACCCCTGCCTCGTTCCATTACTGATAGGTAAATGGTTGGACAGGACTCCGTTTACCTTAATTCTCGCATTAGGAGTCGTATAAAGGGCCATAACTTTATCTATAAAGATTTCTGGGAATCCAAATTTAAGAAGTACATTGCGAAGATAAGTCCAATTTAGCCTATCAAACGCCTTCTCGGCGTCAGAGGCGACCAGGATTGTTGGGATGTGTTTAACTTTAGCAAATTGCATTAAGTGTAACACTTTTGTCGTGTTATCTTTGGCCTCACGGCCAGGTATAAACCCTACCTGATCACCTCCGACAAGGGCGCCAACTAAAGGACCAATCCTACCAGCCAGTAATGTTGCATACAGCTTTAGATCAACATTTAGCAGCGAGATAGGCCTGTAATTTGAGCAATCAGTTGGGTCTTTCCCTTCTTTATGTATTATTGTAATATGAGCGAGAAGAGATTCCTCCCTCCATGACTCTTCCTTTCCTACCAAATTAAAGTATTCCACTAGACGGGGGGCCAGTATGTCTTTGAATTTTTTATAGTAGCATGCTGTAAGTCCGTCTGGGCCCGGACTTTTTCCCAATTTAAGGTTCTTTATGGCCTTAAGGACCTCGGCTAAAGTGAATGGAGCATCTAAAGCTTTTTGTTGTTCCAGGGTCAAGGTGGGGGTTGAAATATTTCCTAAGTATTTTTTGATCTTATTATATCTGTTATCTTTGTATTCTGCTGTCTCTGTGGAATTTAAATTGTACAGTTTCTTGTAGTACTCTCTAAATGCAGAAGCTATCTCACTAGAGTCTTGTATAGTTTGGTTAAAGCTATTTTTGATCTTGTTTTTATTATTCCTAGCTCTCTCTTTCTTTACCAATCTAGCAAGCTCTTTACCGCACTTGTTAGCGTACAAGTAGTGTCTATATTTAGCCATGTGAACATACCTCTGAAAAGGTATCCAGGATATTTTTCACACTCGTTCTGAGTTCCGCTAATTTAACTTCAATTTTTTTGTCGGGAGAGGTTTTATGGACTTTCTCAAGGGACCTAATTTGTTCAAGCAGTGTAACCAATTGTTTTTCTCTACCCTTCTTCTCCTTAGCACCAATTTTCATCATAAGACCTCTCACCACCGCCTTATGCGTTTCCCAGATTACAGAATTATTGACATCTTCCGTCTTATTTTCTTTGAAAAAGTGTTCTAGCTCTGAGGAAACGTATTTTGTATTTTTTTTGTTGTTTAATAAGCTTTCATTTCAGACCCAATTGTTCACTCTAAAACTAGGGTGTTCGGCTTTGAACAGCATAAAAATTGGTGCATGATCTGACAACAACCAAATGTCATAATCTGACTTTTGGACCAGACCAATATCTTTTTGGTTAATGAGAAAAAAATCTATTCTTGAGTGCGTTTGAAATGTGTTCGAATAGAAAGAGTAGTCTCTCGTGTTTGGATGTAAAACTCTCCAGATGTCAACTAGCAGGTGTTCCTCCAGCATGTCTCCAAACCTTTTTAGCTTTTGTTTGGTATAATTGGACTTGCCAGATGAAGTGTCAATGCTAGGGTCTGGTGCAATATTGAAATCTCCACCAACCAGTAGGTGACCCTCACTAAATGTACTAAGTACCTTGAAAACAGACCTCAGAAAGATCACCTGCTTTTTGTTTGGAGCGTATATATTTGCAAAAGTATACAGTGTTTCGTCAATATACCCCTTTATAAATATATAATGCCCATCTGGGTCTACCACCATATCAGTTTTTTTTTTAAATCTATATTTTTGCCAAAAAATGTTTCTTTAACGGTGTGCAAGCATTAAACCAAACCTTATAGTAGCTATTTTTCATTATCGGTGTAGAAGTTTTGCGGAAGTGAGTTTCTTGGAGAAACAGTACATCAACATGTTTCTTCTTAAAGGAATGCAAAACTTGCCCTCTTTTAGATGGGATGTTCAGCCCATTGGAATTGAAAGAGACACAATGTAGCTCAGGCATGTCAGTTGGAAAAACTAGCTTTGTTATGAAAGAGCGTTAGACCACCAAGGGGGGGGGGGGGGGGGTGAGGAAGGTTTGTGAGAGGGCAATGGGGGGAAAAGGAGAACAATTACAATAGATTGTAAATGAACGAGCTAATTTGAAAACTATGCAGTATTGGGGTAAATTAAAAGGAGTATAAATTTTGGGGAGGTTATGTAACCTATATATCAAGCAAATATAGGAAGGTACTCCTCCAGGACAATAGAGGAATAGTACCCGGAAGGTATTGACAGTGTCAGTCCCCTTAGAACTAGAGTGACTGAGTTCCTACCACACTAACAGTGTGGTACCGTCAAGGGTTGGGGGGGGGGAGAAAGAGAACAATTTAAAATTTTAAATAAAAGACCGCAGATTCTACCTCATTAATTTCATGGGGCAGATGCGGTATCAGTAATTTCTCAACACCTGTATCTCAAGGCGGATGAAAAATGCCCTTAAACATATAATAATCATATAACCAAGTAACATCTGAATAATGAAACTGCAAGTCTTATCTTAACCTGTTTAAGGCAAATGACAAGACTTGTGATATTAATGAACTTTTATAAGTAAGATCTTCTATCATATTACATCAAATAATGACCTAAATTTCTGTTGTCTGTATCCTGAAATAGTTGAGTTTGCTCTCACAATGATACATATCTATAATTGTTTTGTGTCAATATGAGTATGACTAAAGATATATGTAACAGCAGTCTTAATTATACATATAGCAAAAATATATATAAACTAGAAAAAAGGATATGTCACCCATATTGTCAACCGGGTGTGTGGTGCCTGGAAGATGGGGTAGCATCTCTCGCCTGCTTCCTTGGGGCTCTGGGACGGTGAAAGCCTTCTTCGTCTCTTCTTCTCGTCTGCGGAGTCGAGATCTGGTCCCATTTGGAGATGTTCGGGAGACCCGGTGGTGGGGGAGTTGATTCCTCGGGCAACTATTCCGGAATGGAGATGTGTTTTAAGTCCAATTTATTTAATGAAAAAGCAAGATCCTCTGGTGAGCGCACCGTCAACTGTTTCCCATTGTGATTAATTGAAAGACCGAACGGGTACAGCCACCTGTATTTGATGTTTTTCTCTCTTAAGGACCTTGTCAGTGGGATAAGTTGTCTTCGTTTCTCCAGAGTGAGTCTAGAGAGATCTTGAAAAATCAGGATTGTACCCCCTTCAAATTCTATTTTTTTTTAGCAAACCTTGCTTTTTTAAGGATCTCTTCTTTTATGGAAAAGCTTAAAATATAACATAGAATGTCTCTTGGAGCATCTGCAGAGACCGATCTCGGTCGATATACTCTATGTGCCCTCTCCAGGCCTATGTCAAAGTCATCATCTTTGCCTAAAAGTTCTAGGAAAATAGAAATAAGGGCTTTTGGCACATCTTTATCTTCCACTGATTCTGGTAGTCCCTTTATGCGTAAATTATTACGCCTAGAGCGATTCTCCAGGTCGTCCATATGCATTTGGAGATTGTGTATTTCATCTTGCTGTGAGGCGATTTTTTCTTCCAAATAGGTGGCATGTGTAACAATCTGTATATTGTTATCTTCAATGGAATCTATTCTTTCATTTAGATGTTTGAGATCTGTCTTTATCTCAGAAAGGTCACTTTTTACTGGTGTGAGCCAGTCCTTGAATAGACCTTGGATATTTTCTATAGTGGGTAAACTTTTGATATGTTGTCTAAGGTCATCTTGTTCTTGTAGAGATTCTTCTTCTGAATCTGAAACATATCTTGCTTCTTTTTGATATTTGTCCAGAGTCTTAGCTGTCTTTCCTTCTACAAATTCCGTGGCGTCTGGACTGAGCTTGTGTGACCTGGAGACGCTCGGGGTCCTTTTAGGGGTCCCGGAGGGTTTTCCACTATCTATTAGATTCCTGGGCTTACCCATTGTTTGTGGGGTAGTCTCACTCAATATGAAGATATTTATTTGATGGCTTGACGTTTCTGTTTAAGTTGGTTTAATGAAGTAGACAAGTTTACATGGAGGTTATTTGCGCACTATATTCTTTGGGCAGATCCCCCTAATTAGTGCTCTTAGCACATGTTTGATAAATTGGACTAATGTAACCACTGATAGTGTCCCAAACTGTATAAGTGGGGAGGTAACTTGTGGATTTGCTTTTGTAAAGAGGAGTGTGTCCCCTTTAAATTGCGCAGATTAAATAAGAGCCACGCGTTAGGTTAAACTAATACAACCACTGAAATTATTGTAGACTGAATAAGTAGGAGTGTAACTGGTGCACTTGATTTTGCAAAGAGGAGTGTGTCCACTTTGAATTGCGCGAAGTAGGAGCCGAGCGTTTCACTAATAACTCCTTTGCCAGATATTATTGCTCTGTTCCGCAGACAGGGTACCGGGCAGAGGCCTCCGCACCCAGCTGCGTTCCTTAAAGCTGATTTTTGTGGAACTTGAAGGGAAATGGAGGTCTTGTCAAAGTATAGCTCCGCCCCTTGTGATTATATCTTTCTGGCTCTATTTCACTGAGCGCTATTGATTTTATTGGAAGTGCTTTAATGTGGGCGCTGCTGTACAGCGCTGGTGCCGTTCTGCTTTAATGTCACTGAGGCTCTTACAGCTCTTGTCTAGGGCAGCTGCCAATTATCCTGTGTCAGCAATGTAAACGCTGTGACACCTCTGCCTGCCTGTCAGCTCTTATGTTGGGAGCGCTGGTAGAATCAAATACAGCATAACAGTTTGTACTCACTTTACTGCGATTCTTCTCTGGCCAGCAGGGCGACCTCCACAGGGATGCGAATATTCTTGTTATCCCAAGGCAGCTTACGTCCACCATATACCGTATGCAGCACTTCTTTTGTTGGCAGTAGGACACTTGCGTCAATGTAATGTCCTCAGCGGTCTGATTATTTGTTCATAGAAGCGGTCGTCTTTAGTCACTCAAGTCTGTTGTCCGGTCAGCTTGGGGCAGGTAATCGTCGTGGTGCTGAGCGCTCCAGGCAGATGTCTTTTCTTCTGCTGTACGCTGCGATCTTCTTTAGCTCTGCCACTGAGAATCCCTGGCACTTGAAACTGCTACACTCCGGTCACAAGCGGGTGCTGCGCAGACTAGACAGCTGTTTCTCCTGTGTCTACAGCGATCCTCGTCAAGCAGGAGTTAAGCGCTTCGGGAAGGGGGGTTCTCTCTGGTGTACACTTTATTAATCATGCGATCCCAGCAGCACAAGCGAGATGGATATCTCCTTATGTACAATGTTTGTATCACTGTGACCTTTTTTTACAGGCAGTCAGGCACTGGTCGCGATGTATTGAATCTAGTGATCCAGCTATTAGATTGCAGGAGCGGTCGCTTATATTCACTGACGTTCTCTTCACCATGCGCCGCGATCATTACAGGTCCCGTATAACTTTCTACCGCTTCAAGCGGCTCTGCTGTAGCACCCAGCCCCCTTTACATTTCTGTTTATTCACCTGCTATCCAAACCAGTATGCATCAGCACATTATTTTGTTCTCAGAAATGCAAAACACCACAAACACAAAAAATCTGGGTTTTACCGCCAAATCTGCAATTCAGCATATTCTTGCTTACAGTTTCCTTAATCAACCAGGTGTTTTTCGAGAAAATAAAATGTGGCAGATGTCCTGTAGCATTAGTCTTGTGTCACAGTGCTATGGACTGTTGCAAAGGTGGCTCATGCCTCTCACTGTTTCAATCCTTTGTGCAGGCTTGGACGCCATATACTCACCTCTCTTCCCCTTCTCTGCTGGGTCCAGCTTCTGGTGTCCCAAGTTGCTTCTGCCGCTGCGCACCCTAGTTTCCTCCAGACAATGGCTGAACACTTCAGGCTATTTAAGGCACCTTCCCCTAATGAAGGGTGCTTGAACCTGAACTTTTGGTTTATTACCTTTGCTAGTAGCAAGTGAATGTGTGCTGTTCAGTTTGTCTGCTTGTGTACCGACCTCTGCCTGTTTACTGACCCTGGCTCTGTGCTGCCTGTCCTGAATTTTTTTTTTTATTAGATCTTTTTTTAATTTTTTTTTATTACCAAGCACCCTTCATTAATTTATTTTTATTACCAATAAAATTATCATATTATGATCATTTTATAAATACCAAATGGAAAATATCAAATATTTATACCACCCTTTGCCCTCTCTCCCTTCCTTTTCCTTTCATTATAGATCCAGTCACAAAGCAAAGGTTATATTACTGCACGCTTCCACACCCATTATTCGAAAAACCTTAACACCCCCCCCTCTGACAGCCGTCCTAACCACTCCTCTCAAAAGTCATTATTTTCGAAAAGCCTAGAAGGAGATACCATTGGCACCTATGAGTCACTTAAACAAGGCTTCCTTCAAAATAACCCTGGAGTCGATTAATTCAACCCTCTGTATCACAATAGAACATTAGAAGCTGACCCTGGAATATCTAGCCATGGGGCCCAAAGCTTCTCAAATTTAGCATAATTTCCCCTTTTTTGAACTACAGTGGTCCCTCCAGATATGATGGCCTCAGGATACAATATTTTCAACGTACAATGGCCTTCCTTTGGCCATCGTAAGTTGAAACTAGACTCAACATACAATATCTGTAAAGAATAAATCAAGGCAACTGGACTTACAATGCCTCATAATAAGACCTAACCAATTGACATGGACATTTTGTCTGGTAAAATTACCTGTATTGATTGTTTACTACTGTCTCTCTACCGTGCAGTGCGGTATTACATCTCCTGTACTGCCTTCTGTTTGTGCTAAGGCTACTTTCACACTGCCGTTTCTGGGTCCGCCTGTGAGATCCGTTTCAAGGCTCTCACAAGCAGCCCCAAACGGATCAGTTTAGCCCCAATGCATTCTGAATGGATAAGGATCCATTCAGAATGCATCAGTTTGGCTCCGTTCCGCTTCCAATTGCTGCTTGCAGCGTTTTGATGTCCGCCTGGCTATGCGGAGCCAAACAGATCCATCCTGACTTACAATGTAAGTCAATGGGGACGGATCCGTTTACATTGACACAATATTGGTGCAATTGTAAACGTTTGACTTACACTTACACTTAGACTTTTTTTTTACTGAGTTATGCAGACGGATCCGTACTGAACGGATACCAGCGTTTGCATTATAGGTGCGGATCCGTCTGTGCAGATACCAGACGGATCCGCACCTAAACGCAGGTGTGAAAGTAGCCTTAAATGGAGGGCAGCTCCATGTTATTTTTCTGGTACATGTATACGGTAAAGGACCCTCAAGAAGCTTCTGTCCTCATTGTACAAAGTTAGTTCCAGTGTCTAGCAGCTATTTCTGACTGCTACATGTTAGTTATTTGATTATTTTTCTAAAATCTTCTCTTATGTTGGAATGGCATTTTGGGACCAATTACCATTTTCCCATAGAATTATGGACTCAAGCTTACAATTATATAAACATGCAGTAGCCATCACAGAGCCAATTAATATGGTAAGTTGAGGGACCACTGTATCGTTTTCTCATACATTAACATAATTTTTACTTTACTCATAAATTTACCCGTGGATGGAGGAGCAGCTTGAATCCAATACAAGACAATCAGCTTGCAAACCACATACCGTAAATGACCAAGCACTGTCTCTTAATGGTAGCAAAGCCATAAAACCAAAAATACATATCTTGGGGTCTTGAGTCAGCTGTAGAGAAAACACATTGATGAATTCCAGAACCTGATTCCAAAATGGACTCAATGCTGTACAACTCCACAACATATGTATCAGGTCTACAGTCTCTGATGAATATCTTGGGCATCTGATGATATAAAAAAATGTGTTCTGCACAATGAAGTATATAAAGTTGGGAGAGTCTCCCTCCTCACTCAGCGAGGTCTGAAGGGTTGTCTACAATATATCTGACCATTGTTCATCCAACAGTACCTGCTGCATGATGGTATTTTCTTTATTTACAGGCAGCTCTCGCTGCTGCCTGAGTCCTCTGCACCACTTCTCCTATACTCCTCCCCCACCCCCCAGTACAGCCATCAGGGCATTGCTGCTCACTTTTAAGAAATGCTAGGAGCTATCAGCAACCTATTGGTTGCTATTTTGCTCCCGCATTTTAAAACTAAGACCCTTAGACACTAGCTACTTCATCTTGCAATATTCTTTTTTCTACCAGTCCCCACCCAGCTGCTATGCATTTGAACTGGGAGCTGCAGCCAGGGGCTTATCTTTAATTAGGCAATGTGAGGTGGTGGCCTCAGGTGGCATTGTGCTTGTACAGCAGGAGGTGGCAATTTAGCCTCCAACCCTGCATTCCTGTACAGCCCTGCAGACATCTTTGTGACTGTGTATTTGGGAATTATTATACATCATAGTTTTACTGTGTTTTTTGCTGCAATTTGCGGCAAAAACCCGCGACAGAAACACGATGTACATTGACCCCTAGGCATAGATCAACATACCTGAGTATGAAGGACCTTTGGAATACAGTAATTGTAGGCTAAAGGACCTTTGATGATGTCATCATATCACATGATTACAGGTCCTTTAGCCTCCAAAAGATGCCAGAGAAGGAGGAGAATGGAGAACCTGCAGCCTGTAAGTAAATAAGTGTCTGTGTTCTTGTGTGCGTGCTGTATGTGTTTATCGGTGTGTGTGTGTGTGTGTGTATCTGTGTCAAAATTACAAGCATGGTATCTGTATCAGTATCTCAGTATTAGTGTCCTAAATATCTGGATACGAATAGTAGTGTATATATATATATATATATATATATATATATATATATATACACTGCTCAAAAAAATAAAGGGAACACTTAAACAACACAATGTAACTCCAAGTCAATCCCACTTCTGTGAAATCAAACTGTCCACTTAGGAAGCAACACTGAGTGACAATCAATTTCACATGCTGTTGTGCAAATGGGATAGACAACAGGTGGAAATTATAGGCAATTAGCAAGACACCCCCAATAAAGGAGTGGTTCTGCAGGTGGTGACCACAGACCACTTCTCAGTTCCTATGCTTCCTGGCTGATGTTTTGGTCACTTTTGAATGCTGGCAGTGCTTTCACTCTAGTGGTAGCATGAGACGGAGTCTACAACCCACACAAGTGGCTCAGGTAGTGCAGCTTATCCAGGATGGCACATCAATGCGAGCTGTGGCAAGAAGGTTTGCTGTGTCTGTCAGCGTAATGTCTAGAGCATGGAGGCGCTACCAGGAGACAGGCCAGTACATCAGGAGACGTAGAGGAGGCCATAGGAGGGCAAGAACCCAGCAGCAGGACCGCTACCTCCACCTTTGTGCAAGGAGGAACAGGAGGAGCACTGCCAGAGCCCTGCAAAATGACCTCCAGCAGGCCACAAATGTGCATGTGTCTGCTCAAACGGTCAGAAACAGACTCCATGAGGGTGATATGAGGGCCCGACGTCCACAGGTGGGGGTTGGGCTTACAGCCCAACACCGTGCAGGACGTTTGGCATTTGCCAGAGAACACCAAGATTGGCAAATTCGCCACTGGCGCCCTGTGCTCTTCACAGATGAAAGCAGGTTCACACTGAGCACATGTGACAGACGGGACAGAGTCTTGAGACGCCGCGGAGAATGTTCTGCTGCCTGCAACATCCTCCAGCATGACCGGTTTGGCATTGGGTCAGTAATGGTGTGGGGTGGCATTTCTTTGGAGGGCCGCACAGCCCTCCATGTGCTCGCCAGAGGTAGCCTGACTGCCATTAGGTACCGAGATGAGATCCTCAGACCCCTTGTGAGACCATATGCTGGTGCGCTTGGCCCTGGGTTCCTCCTAATGCAAGACAATGCTAGACCTCATGTGGCTGGAGTGTGTCAGCAGTTCCTGCAAGACGAAGGCATTGATGCTATGGACTGGCCCGCCCGTTCCCCAGACCTGAATCCAAATGAGCACATCTGGGACATCACGTCTCTCTCTATCCACCAACGTCACGTTGCACCACAGACTATCCAGGAGTTGGCAGATGCTTTAGTCCAGATCTGGGAGGAGATCCCTCAGGAGACCGTCCGCCACCTCATCAGGAGCATGCACAGGCGTTGTAGGGAGGTCATACAAGCACATGGAGGCCACACACACTACTGAGCCTCATTTTGACTTGTTTTTTCCACTTTTATTTTGAGTGTGACTCCAAATCCAGACCTCCATGGGTTGAAAAATTTGATTTCCATTTTTTTTTTTTTTGTGTGATTTTGTTGTCAGCACATTCAACTATGTAAAGAACAAAGTATTTCAGAAGAATATTTAATTAATTCAGATCTAGGATGTGTTATTTTTGTGTTCCCTTTATTTTTTTGAGCAGTGTGTATATATATATATATATATATATATATATATATATACACATATACATACACACATTTATATAAATCTATATATTGTGACACAGTGAGAGTTTTGGTCTGGAAAAACTGGTATTTTCCTACCAGCATGTGCTTCTGGGCTTATTTACAGCCAGGTGAGGTCAAATACTGGACCGTATTTTAAGTGCCAGAAGCCGTGTCTCTGTTTTAGGATCTGGGAGCTTTGTGTCTGGATGAAGGCTTGCTACCTGTTTGGCGTGAAAACAGGTTGGTGCTGCTATGCTCAAGGACTCTTTGAGGCAGAATTGCCGTATGGAGTGAATTACCACCAACACCTCAAGGTGACTTTTTGCTTGTTTATGACTGCTTGTTTTGTCACTTGCCTAAAGTGTGAATAAAACACTGAACTGTTTGATCCAAAAAACTTGTTGTTGCCTCTATACTGCGTCCGCTAATCCTGTCTACCAGAACGAAACCCCACAATTGGTGGAGGATGTGGGCAAGAGGTTTCTGCATTTTTCAGGCACGGTTGTATGTCGTACATTAAACCAGCTGTATTACAACCAGTTCCCCAAGACAAAATGGAGGCTGTTGTGAAGGCCCTCATGGAGGCTATTCTGCAGCAGCGAGAGACTAACCTGCAGCAAGGCGAGGCTAATAAGCAGCAGCAGGAGACTAACCAGTTGCTGCTACAACACGTGATGGCTTTGCAGACAGCAGGAGCAACCCCGAGCGTCCACGATGCCTGGATGACCCCCACAGAAGACATCGAAACCTACCTGGCGATGTACGAGAAAGTGGACATCAGGGAAAAGCTACCCCGTGACCAGTGGGCTGAGGTCGTTGCTCAGTTCCTGGCATCCGATTCCCAGCGGGTGTATTTCGACTTGCCGGACGATCAAGTGGCCGACTACCTGAAAGTCAAGGGTGAGATTCTGGCAAGACTGGGGGTGAATGTGTTGGTCCGGACCCAGTGGGTGCATCAGTGGGGTTTCAACCCGGCTGAGCCTGCAAGACCCCAGTATTATAGCGTACTTCACCTCTTGCAAAAATGGCTACAGCCTGATGTGCTGAGTCCCACTGCTACGCTGGATTGTCTGTTAGCCGATATGTTCTGGAGGGCTTTGCTATTCCCTCTCCAGCACTGGATCGGTCAGGTGTCTCCTGGCAATGCCCTTGAGATGGTGGACCTGGTGGAACGCTATGAAGCTACCAGGAATCTAAAGGAGGGTTCTGTCGGGAGGGGGGTTGGCAAACCCCGGAAATATCCACCCCAGAGCTGGAGATTTGAGCCGATAAAACCCACCCGGGATGTACCCACGGCGGACCTGGCTCCAATAGTCTGCTGGCGGTGTCAGGAGCCTGGCCATGTAAGGGCTGACTGCCCCCATCCGGTTAAGCCCATGGACACTAACTATGTCTACCGTCAGTCGCTATATGCCAGGGAGCTGTGTGCAACAGGTACCCCAGAGTCTCTAGATCATTTGTGCCAGGTGGAAGTGGGCGACACTCTGGCGGAGGCTCTGCTGGACTCAGGGAGTCTGGTGACCCTAGTAAGACTGCTACCATGGTGCGGTCCCCTGATTATACTGCCCGGAAAGTCGGGGTGATGTGCATCCACAGAGACTTAAAAGACTACCCCGCCGCGTTGGTGTCTCTAACCACAGTAGATGGACCCACGAGGTGGCTGTCGCCATAAATCTACATCATGAACTCATAATAGGGAGAGACTTCCCAGCACTGTGGCCTGCTATGAGAGTGACTGATACCCATGAGTAGGGCTGCACGATATGGGAATTTTGTGCGATTGCGATTAGGGCCCTAAAAATTGCGATAACGATATGCGATGCAATATTTTAAGAGAATTGTGCTAGAGGTCTATTTGCAGTGGATGGCACTGTTATGGAGGGGATCTGTGGATGGCACTGTTTTGGAGGGGATCTGTGGATGGCACTGTTATGGAGGGGATCTGTGGATGGCACTGTTATGGAGGTGTTAAGGAAATTATCCAGCTTTTCTGAAAGTGGATATTAAATATTCATTTATGTTTTCATTTCTCTGTGTGCGTGATAGAATATGGTGACAATTGGAAAAACAAGAAGATAACCATGACATAAGCAAAAACTATAGAAGTTAGCCGTGTGTGTTAAGATAAGATAAGCGTATGTACGTACTAATAACCAAATATGCATTTCTTACTAAAAAACCTAACTCAGCAGTTAACCCGTTATTGGGAAGGGGAAAACTTATATAATATTAACCAATCAATAGAAGGATTCAGTTCTAACCAATGAGAAGTATTATTTGTGTACTAATCAAAAGCCATTATTGAAATATCTGTAAACCAATCATGTTTTACTTTGAGAGGTTACACCCTTTTTGAACTGTGTATAAATAAAAGGCCCAGGACACTCCCACTTTGGGTTCCTGGTAGAGTTTTCACACTGAGTTCTGTCATTTTCCTCCGTCTATACCATTCACCTGAACATGTGGCAACAATCATCATGTGACTGACACTTGGTCTGCCACAACAGAGGGATCTGTGGATAGCAATGTTATGGGGGGGATCTGTGGATAGCAATGTTATGGGGGGATCTGTGGATGGCACTGTTATGGGGGGGAATCTGTGGATGGCACTGTTATGGAGGGGATCTGTGGATGGCTTTTTTATGGGGGGGGATCTGTGGATGACACTGTTATGGAGGGGATCTGTGGATGGCACTGTTATGGGGGATCTGTGGGTGGCACTGTTATGGAGGGGATCTGTGGGTGGCACTGTTATGGGGGGATCTGTGGATGGCACTGTTATGGCGGGGTCTGTGGATGACACTGTTATGGAGGGGATCTATGGATGACACTGTTATGGGGAGATCTGTGGATGATACTATTATGGAGGGGATCTGTGGATGGCACTGTTATGAGGGATCTCTGGAGGGCACTGTTATGGAGGGGATCTGTGGATGGCACTGTTATGGGGGGATCTGTGGATGACACTGTTATGGGGGGGATCTGTGGATGACACTGTTATGGGGGGGATCTGTGGATGGCACTGTTATGGGGGATCTGTGGATGGCACTGTTATGGGGGATCTGTGGATGACACTGTTATGGAGGGGATCTGTGGATGGCACTGTTATGAGGGGGATCTGTGGAGGACACTGTTATGGAGGGGATCTGTGGATGGCACTGTTATGGGGGGGATCTGTGGATTACACTGTTATGGAGGGGATCTGTGGATGGCAGTGTTATGGGGGATCTGTGGATGGCTCTGTTATGGGGATCTCTGGATGGCACTGTTATGGGGGATATCTGGATGGCACTGTTATGGGGATCTCTGGATGGCACTGTTATGGGGATCTCTGGATGGCACTGTTATGGGGGATCTCTGGATGGCACTGTTATGGGCATCTGTGGATGACACTGCTATGGGGGGATCTGTGGATGACACATATATAGTATCTTATGCTCTGTGCCATCCACAGATCTCCCCCCTTCCATAACAGTGTCCCTGCAGTGTGAATGACCCCCAATACAGGGGCTGGGGGCCGCCACCTGGATTAGGAATGACAGCAGGGACCGGTGCAGTCCCTGTATTCTAATGCACCGGCCCTGCTCACTGTTGTATAATCTTATCTAACCTGTAGGCATTGTTAAAATATATAAAGTGGAATAAACAGATGGGGGGGCTCAACACCTAGATGGGTAGGTAACGGTGGGTGCACTGCCACCTACCCAGTAAAAACAGAAGGAAAAGGTAAAGGCAAAAAAGCAGGCACAACCACCTTCTGGACAATATAGCAGCAATTTAATTCAGTAATAAAAATATACCGGTAGCAGCAATTTAATCCAATAATAAAATATGTGTATATACTCAATTCATATAGCAGCAGTTGGAGAATATAGCAGCAATTTAATCTAATAATAAAGCAGCAATAAAATATGTGTATATGCTCAATTCATAATAAATGCTCAGTAAATAATCGATAAAAAATTCAATACACAGTGAGTGCACAATAGAAATTCATGACGAAAGGATCCAGTAATGTAAATGCCAAATAAAACCACTGGTAAGGTGAATGTCTCTGAATGTATCAAAAGCCCATATTGCTCATCTTTAAGTAGAATGCAAAAGAGTTTCCTTATAGGAACATAGTAATGAATATAAGAAAGTCCCACTTTTGAATGTATAAGATTGTGATAATGGAGATCACCGCCAATTATCTTTCAAAATATTTTTATTAGGTTTTTCAAAGTGTAAGTACACTTGTAATTTAAGTAAATTATAAGTATAAACATGAAATTATAATACTTTACATGTTGTTACATAATATTAATGAGATTTACATCTTCGTCATTCAATTTGTTACTTTGGAAAAGAAAAAAAGAATACAGATAATGTAAATTAAATAACAAACATTTTAAACCTGCAGGTGAGGCAGTGATTTATGATAGATTCTGAAGTAATAGCTTCATTAATATGTCTGAGTTTCTATTAAGAAAGAGACTCAAATTTTCAGTCGTTAATTCTTGTATCAACATCTGGTCAGTCCAGGTGTCAGTTGATTTTCTTGAACTACGGTTTAGTTCTTGGTCTAGTTCTCCTCGGCTTCAATTATGTCCAAATGAGTCTATTATTGTGAGCGAGTGACTATATTCTGAGTGTATCTTAAAGATTACTCGGGAAGTGTTTTAACTAGCATTCCCATTTTTTTTTACACTACTGTCCATTCCCTAACTGCCACGCAAAAGCCTGTTCCGCTATGTAGTTTTTAGAAACTAAAGAGATGATGTCATTTATTTCCGGTATGATTTTTGTCTTCCATAATTTCGCTATCGTAAGTCTAGTAGCAATCATAATGTGACATATTGGGTTTCTCCAGTCTGTTGGTATATTTTCGAGTCCGATGTTTAAAAGAAAAAGTTCCGGTTTGAGAACATTATTTTTTTCCTGTGATCAGCGGGATAAGGCTGTCTAGGTCTTTCCCTAATTTTTTTAACTTGGGACATGTCCAGAAAATGTGTTTGATCGTTCCTACTTTGCCGCATTCTCTCCAGCATTTATCTGAATGATCTGGATATATGTCGTGTAGCTTCTTTGGGGTGAAGTACCATTTGCGTAAATTAGTGTAAGCAGTTTCCCAGTCTCTGGGTTTAAATGCTTTCCCCAATTCATCTTCCCATTTGTCTCTATAGTGTAATCTAGTTGGTTGAGAGTGCTTGTTATATATATCGTATATCTCTTTAGTGGTAATTTTCTCATTTGTTTTAATGTTCTTGAGGATATCTGAGATAGTGTTTGGTAGCCATGTTTCCTGTATAGGGTATTTAGACAAATGGGTTTCGAGTTTTTGGTATGTTTTTAGTTCCTTAACGTCTAGATCAAATAGATTTTTAATGGATTCAAATTTCCTGATCGAGTTATTCTCCATCACATTATGGACATATGTTACCCCTTTTTCTGACCATGTTGATAGTGATTTGAGTCCAGGGAAGTGCGATAATGATATGAGTGGAATTTTATGCACAATCAATTCTTTTTGGTCTAAGTATGAAAATTCTCTGTTGTTCCATATTTCCAGGGCTGCTTTAACCGTTGGGGTTAAATTGTGGGATTTTCTATTTATTCTGTCATTGTTTAACACAATGTGTTGCCAGTTACTTACGTTGTTAATTTCAGTTTCTATCTTGGCCCATCTTTTTTGAGTATCAGGTGTTTTGAACCATTCTGTAGATTGTTTGAGAAGATTCGCTTTATAGTATGCAAATATATTAGGTAATGATATTCCTCAATACGAGGCTATTCTGGGTCTTTTTTTTATTCCAAATGAAGTTTGACATTTGTCTTTGGATTTTAAGCAGGAATTTTTTGGGTATAGATATTGGTAAAACTCTGAAGATATATAGTAGTTTTGGGAGAATGAACATTTTGTACAGAGCGAGTCTACCAAACCAGCTCCAACTTGTCTTTAAGTAGTTTTCCATTTCTTTTTTTGTATTCTCTAATAGTGCTGGAATGTTTTCCGATATGATTGTTTTATTATCTTGTGCTAAGTTTACCCCTAAGTATGTAATTGAATTATTATTCCACGCATATGGGAATTTTTTTGCAAGCTTGTCCCTAACTGTCTGTGGAACATTTATTCCGTATATATGCGATTTAGTTGAGTTAATCTTGTGATTCGATACTTTGCTATATTTTTTCAATTCCGTTTGGAGGTATGTTAAGGATCTCTCTGGCTTCGTAAGAGTCAATAGTACATCATCTGCAAACAGATTAACTTTGTTTTCCATGCCTGCCGAGGTAATGCCTATGATGTTTTTGTTTTTCATAATTTGTGCAGCTAAAGGCTCTATAGATAATACAAATAGTAAAGGTGATAATGGGCATACCTGCCTCGTACCGTTTGTTATGTTGAAGTAATCTGAGTATATGTCGTTACATAGCACTCTAGCTGATGGGGTTGAGTGCATTGACATCACAGCCGTGATGAATGCTTCGGGGATGCCAATTTTTTTTTAACACTTCTTCCATATATTTCCAATTAATGCGATCAAAGGCCTTTTCCGCGTCTAATGATAGTAGCAGAAAAGGTATCTAGTCCCGCTTGACCTTGGTCATTAAGTTTATAATCTTCCTAGTGCCATCTTGGGCTTGTCTACCCGGCGTGAATCCAATTTGGTCCTGGTTGGTCAGACCTGGTAAGTAGTCCTTGAGTCTTTCTGCAAGGATTTTTGCAAATATTTTAATATCTGCATTCAGTAAAGATATGGGCGTAAATTGTCAGGGCTGTCTGGGTTCTTGCCTGGTTTTGGAAGTGTGATTATATTGCTGATAACATTTATTTTGGAAATGTTCCAGACTCAAAAGCTTTATTGAAAGCTAAGGTGATGTGCGGTGTGAATTCTCTTTACAAACTGACCCCTACACACGTGTTGAGACACAATCAATTATTTATTTACAATTGGTCATATAAGACCATTAGTTGTCTCTAGATTAACACGTGCTGGAATTCTATATTTAATATATAACATTTATTTTGCATCCCTAAAATCATTCCTACCTAGAACACACTTAAAGTTTAAAATTTTCAGCTGCGTTTGCATTGTCCCTTTAAATGGCCAGTTAGAGCAATGTGGCTGCCTGGATATCTGCTCAGCAATAGAGGTTGCTTGATAGACTCCTCTATTTCCACACGGCTAAGCACTGTGTTGCGCAGTGCCTGCCGTAACTTTGCAGTCTCCTATCTTGGAATCAGTGTTTGCAGGTCCTAGCTAGTCAATTTGCTAATATACATTGCTGGGCCATCACTGAGCAAACCGCTAGCTGGTTAAAACACTAAGTTCACAATCTGCCACCCGACATGTTTCGTCAGGGATCTGGCGTCTTCAGGGGTTTGGGCAGTAACTGTGAAGGGGGCGGGGTCCGGTCTTTATAACCTCCCTTTCGATGTCAAATTGCTCCTGACTAATATGTATCTCTTTTGTTGCTACCTGTATCATTTTAGCCAATCCAAGTTAGCTTCTTAGGACCTTCGGCTGTTATGTTGCCTCCCACGATTCCTATTGTCCAATGGGTGCCGTCTCTGTGAGTGCGCTTGCGTTCTCACTTTACTGCGTACCTGATGAACAGATGATAGTGCGCATGTCAGGGTACTTTGTCTTCACAGCGGGCATCCTGATTACTGCGCGTGCGTGTAGTGATTGCAGTTAGCTCTCTCCCCGTTATTCGCGCTTGCGCACTTGTATTATAGAGGCATATCGTAGTAGGGTGTATACTTCCACTACGCATGCCTGGGAACTTTGGTAAGTGGGGAGACCTTGACAATAAAAAATATCAAATTAAAGAATACATTAACTGTAAATCTACGGGTGTAGTGTACGCCATACAATGTGGGTGCCCCAAAATCTATATAGGTAAGACCATACAGGAATTGAGGAGACGCATCTCGAAACATCTTAGTACAATAAACACGGCCGGTGACACACCCCTCTCAAGACATGTACAAACCCATCATAATGGGAATACCCAGACTTTAAAAATATGGGGTATTCAGAAAGTAAAGCTAGGCCCCAGAATGGGGAATCTTGATAAAAGGTTACAACAGGAGGAGACTCGCTGGATATATCGTCTAGGCAGTCTAGCCCCCCATGGTCTAAATGAGGGATTTACATATGCCTCGTTCCTCTGAAAAGAGATTTAGGAACTCCAAAATAAAAATTACTAACCAGATTAGATATACTATCTATGAACCAAGACATAAGTAAGAGTAAGGGGGCAGAGTGGTCCTTACAAAATGTGTCATATACTCAAAAATTTATAAAAAAATAAAATAAAAAAATAAAAATGTTCTGAAATTGATTTGGGATATACAGATAACAACACAAATATGAGAATATAAAGAAAATTAAAATTACATGTATACTTACCAGTCTACCAGCAGTCCTAGTAGTGAGATGAGACCGAGCGACCTGAAAGAAAAGAAACAGAGAACATAAGTATACTGATCCTTGAATAAGAAAATAGTTAGGCTACCAGCGTAAAAGTATGATAGATACCCTGATTGCGGAGGACAATATAATGAATAGGTTATATAAAACTATTATAGTATACGCAATTGTAAAGGTAACCATCGGCCCTGTATCCTCCTTTTTTTGAGTAGCTATAGGTTAACTCATTATGTTGAAGTTCTATATACAGGGACAGCCTGCATAGTGACTCGGTGACCTAAGGGAGGTCAAGGTCCCCTTATATGCACATCAGGCTAATATAGTAAAATATTGTGAATTAAAACATAAGCAAGTAGATATGTGCAATTAGGGAAGAGCATATGACAAAAGGCTATGGACCCCATGAAAATGCTAAAGCTAAAGAAAACATCTTACAGACACCAGCATCTAGAGAAATGCAGAGTTGATACAGGATTATGCCGAATATATCTATTCAAAGTTCATATGTTCGCATGTAAACATTGGTGATGGGAAGATTGAACTACGGTATTACCTCACGCATGCGCAGCTCATGCAAGGTCTCCCCACTTACCAAAGTTCCCAGGCATGCGTAGTGGAAGTATACACCCTACTACGATATGCCTCTATAATACAAGTGCGCAAGCGCGAATAACGGGGAGAGAGCTAACTGCAATCACTACACGCACGCGCAGTAATCAGGATGCCCGCTGTGAAGACAAAGTACCCTGACATGCGCACTATCATCTGTTCATCAGGTACGCAGTAAAGTGAGAACGCAAGCGCACTCACAGAGACGGCACCCATTGGACAATAGGAATCGTGGGAGGCAACATAACAGCCGAAGGTCCTAAGAAGCTAACTTGGATTGGCTAAAATGATACAGGTAGCAACAAAAGAGATACATATTAGTCAGGAGCAATTTGACATCGAAAGGGAGGTTATAAAGACCGGACCCCGCCCCCTTCACAGTTACTGCCCAAACCCCTGAAGACGCCAGATCCCTGGCGAAACATGTCGGGTGGCAGATTGTGAACTTAGTGTTTTAACCAGCTAGCGGTTTGCTCAGTGATGGCCCAGCAATGTATATTAGCAAATTGACTAGCTAGGACCTGCAAACACTGATTCCAAGATAGGAGACTGCAAAGTTACGGCAGGCACTGCGCAGCACAGTGCTTAGCCGTGTGGAAATAGAGGAGTCTATCAAGCAACCTCTATTGCTGAGCAGATATCCAGGCAGCCACATTGCTCTAACTGGCCATTTAAAGGGACAATGCAAACGCAGCTGAAAATTTTAAACTTTAAGTGTGTTCTAGGTAGGAATGATTTTAGGGATGCAAAATAAATGTTATATATTAAATATAAAATTCCAGCACGTGTTAATCTAGAGACAACTAATGGTCTTATATGACCAATTGTAAATAAATAAGTGCGGTGTTAATGGCTCACTGAAGAGCTGGTAAAATTCTGAGGTGAATCCGTCCGGTCCTGGTGATTTCTTTTTTTTAAAGTTTTTTTATAACTTGGCTAACTTCTGATATTGTAATAGGTTCCGCAAGTTTAGATTTACCTAATTCGTCAATGTAAGGTAATGAGCATTCTTCTAAGTAGCTAATTATGTCTTTTTGGGTCGGTTTAGTTATTTCTTCATCTAGTTGTAAATTATATAATGACTCGTAATATTTTGCTATTGTGTTTACTATTTCTATGGGGTTGGTTGTAGTAGTTCCTTTTTGATTAATTTTAAGGTTCTGGATCCTGTATTTTTTTCTGAAACCTTTTGCTGTCGTTGACATTAGTTTAGTTGGCTTGTTGAAATTCGAATAGTAGTTAATTTTTGTTGTTGCAGATTGTTTAATAAATTGACCAACCAGGAGTTTGTGTAGTTTTGTTTTTTCTTCTCTTAGCGCTATCTGCACTGGAAGTGATGTGTTGGTTTTATGCTGCTTTTCTAGTTTTTGGATATTTTTCAGTGTCTCTTTCAATTTTGTGTTATTTTGTTTATTGTACCTTGCCGTTTGTTGTATGAGTAGGCCCCTTAAATAAGTTTTGGCTGCTGCCCATAAAATCAGTGGATTTTCTACCGAGCCGGTGTTTATTTTGAAGAATTCTCTAATTGCCTCTTCGATCTTTTTTTTATTTTCCGAGTGCGTCATTATAAATGTGTTGTTTCTCCATTTATACTGGTTTGTTGGGTAAAGAGGATTTTTCATCTTAATTGTTACTGGGGCATGGTCAGACCAGGTTATGTTCCCTATCGTGCACTCTGTGATGTCCCGTAACGTTGGTGCTTCCGTAAAAAACATATCTATTCTTGAATATGAGTTCCTGCTAGCTGAATAGTGTGAATAATCTCTTTCTTGGTCATGAAAACAACGCCAGATGTCGTAAAGATCTTCTTGGTTAAGCCATTGATTTATGGTGACTCTTTTTTTTTCTAGAGTGATTTGATGCGTCTAATTGGGGGTTGTTAACTGCGTTTATATCTCCGCATATAATCAGTGTGCCCTTCTTAATTTTGGATATCTGTTTGTTGACTCTTCTCAAGAAATTCATTTGTCCTGAGTTGGGGGCGTAAAGGTTGACTATGGTCAAGAGTTTGTTATTAATTTCACTTACTAAGATTATATATCTCCCTTTTGTGTCTATGACTGATTCTATCAGTTTGAGAGTTACAGAATTCCTTATGATAATTAGAACCCCTGCTGTTTTTTTGCTGTTTGTTGCATTATATAGATGAGTGTTGTTTGGGATTTTAAGTTTCGGGTGATTTTGTTTCTTAAAGTGTGTTTCTTGGACACATAATATGTCTGGTTTTAGTAGTTTAACTTCTTTCCTCAAGAATGATCTTTTTTGAGGGCTATTTAATACCCTGACATTCAGACTTGTTATTGTGAGTGACATTTTGTTTCAGTCACTGAAGTGCAGTTCCTGTTGGAGCAGCCTTTCAGCGGACGAAAGTTGTAGTGTGATAAACCGGAATGGAATAGATTGAGACTCTTACCGTTAGTTGTGAATGTAAGACGGTTGAGATTGAAGCCGAGGAGAACTGTATCCCTGACTCACCTTACTGAAACAAACAAAAATACGTTACAACAAGTTACAAATAAACATAACTTTTTAGTAGAAGACAGAGTAAAGACTATTGGTGGTGTAGCGCAATGCTACTCAATCAGAGGGGTCAGAGAGAGGTAAGAATAAGTATTGAAGTATTAATGAGAGAAAGTTGTGTAATCAGTGAATATAAGAAGTAAACTTCAACACGTAAAATAGTATTCCTTATGTATGAATTATATAGGAATCAGTCTTTTCAGATAAACTCGAAGACCGCTGACTTCTTCATTGTTCCTCCAGAAGTTGTAGTGTCTTAATTAGTATTTAGAAGGCTGTTGAATGTCGTTTCTCCTATTGTCCCTTTTTCTGTCTTTGTCTCGGGGCTGTAGTTCCGATGTGATGGTAAGGTTCCAATCTTTAATTAGTTCTTGTCCCTGCTCAATCGTCATGATGCTTATCATTTTCCCTTCATTAGGGATGAGAGGTTTTACGGGATAGCCCCATCTATATGGCACATTGTTATCTCGCAAAGTTGATGTTATTTGCGCAAAGTTCCTTCTGGCTTGTATGGTTGCTTTTGATAGGTCTGTGTAGACGGTAATATCTCTATAGTTGTCAGGTAATTTGTTAGGATTCCTCATTTCTTGGAGGATCCTTTCTTTTATTGTAAAAAAGTGAATTCTCGCTATGACATCTCTTGGGTTTGAAGGATGGATGGACTTGGGTCTTGGCAGCCTATGGGCTCTGTCTATTTCTGTGTCCCTTTCAGAGCAGTTTGGAATCAGTTTTTTGATAAATTCTTTTATGTATCCTGCCAGATTGTTGTTTGATACGCTCTCAGGTATTCCGTGAAATTTTAAGTTATTCCTTCTGCTTCTATCCTCTAAGTCTGCTATTTTTAATTTGAGCTGATGTATCTCTTCAGTGTGTTCGTTCACTTAATCTGCTATTGTGTTCTGGGCAGCACAGAATTCCGCCATCTTAGTTTCAATATGAGCAACTCTTTTGGTCGTATCTTTTAGTTTTATATCTATGGGTGAGATCATTTGAGATATGTCCTGTAAAAATGTTTTCCTTAAAAGCATCAGTGATTCTTTAATAAATGCTTCTGAAGCTGATTTCTCTGTTGATGGTAGCGTGTCGAGGATCAGTTCTGGGTTAGTTGATGTTTCTGAGTTTCATGTGTTAGGGGTTTCAGTTGGTGTGGTTGTTGGTTCTTCCTCGCCCCATTTCGCTTTTTGTTTGACTGGACTATTGTCTGGTGAATATGAATCTGACGACGACAGTTTATTTGTTGGTGCTTTATTTTGGTATATTTGTGGAGCTGTTGTTACATCTTCTGCAAGGTCTGAGTTAATTTTTAGCTTTGCTATTTTCGTCTTTTGTTTTTTTGAACTTGGGATGTTGTTATAGTAGTGGGAAGCCTTCATTTTCTTGGTATGCGAAATTATCCTTTTCTTCTTTTGTGGAGTGCCCGTTACATTAGTTGTGCTTTTAGTGCCGCGCGTATTATATGATATTTTCTGGTTCTGCATTTTGTTTCTTGGGTTTTACACAAATTCCAGCTGTTGTATATTGTTTAAAGTAATCTGTGTTAAGTCCCTTTTTTTAAATTTTTTATACAGTATATTGCCACCTGAAACAGTGGTTCTAGTGGCTAAATAGTTGTTCACTGACTACAAAAATTCTTGGTGCGCCCAATATTTGTTTTCTGTAGGTGCACTGCGCCTTTTAATGCGGCGTGGGTTTTGTTCTTTCGCGCCTCTCAGCAATCAGGACTTTTCCTGTATGAGATCTGCGCTGTGTTTTATCTTTGAATATCAATAATAATTCAGACTGCAGTTTCTTTAGTTTAACTTTCTATTGTATGGGTACTGTTTCTTTAAGGCACTGTTGAGCTTTTAAACTGTTTCACTGGAATAGATTTTTCAGTGTGTGCTATTAGTGGTGATCGCTTCTGACAATAATGATGATGCAGTTTTCAATTTTATCTTCTTCTCAGCTTAGGGCATTAGTCCTATGTTATTTTCTTTCACTTGCGTTCCTCAGTAAGCAGGAGTTTCCTGTGTAAGACTTGCGTTACGCCTATTGATTGTATAAACACTTTGCTGTCCCTATGTCCCTTTAAGTATTTTCTGGTATAGGTGCGCTGTCCCTTTAAGAATCTGTCAGCTCCTGTTTAATGCACTACGCATAGATTGGATTTTCCCTTTGCGTAATCTACCTTATACACTTTCTTGTATACTTTAAGTAGTTAGTTACTTTTAACAGCTTTTGCAGTTTTTGCAGGATATCTTATATTAGCGATTTTTCCGCTTTTAATCTGTTCTATTTCAAACTGAAAACACGTCTGGTGGTAATTGTGATAAGAACTAACTGTATTCTTCCTGGTTATTTCAGTTCTAAGTCGTGGATTCAGTTGTAGTATAATAAAGGGAGCTGCTGTGATCTATGTCTTCAACTTATAATGGCGGCTATTCGCGCCCTTTTCTTCTTCTACTTCCGGTTTCGGGCAGCTTTAATAAATTCAACTTTACTCAAAATTGTACTGTTTTTTTCCCCTTTATTAGGGTGATGAATATAAAACGGGTGCTCGGCTGAACCTGTGGGGCATGAGTTACTCACTGCGAACCGGGCTGAAGACTTGATCTGGAGCTTTGCTTTGCGGCGGCTCTATGTCTTTGAAGTGCCGCGGCCTGTCTGACTCGAGCGTTCGGTCGGCTCCGGTACCCATCAGTTGTTGACTGTGCAGTATAAAGCTGTTGTGTCTCCAGTCTCTGTCTTCTTTATTAAAATCCCGCTTACGCCAAGTCTTTGTAGTCCTGCTTTAACGGAGCTGTCGGCAGCGCTAGTGTCTAACGCGGCAGTCCCTTTGAAGTCGCCGCTTCTTCTGCTTGCGCTCTTGCTGCAGGCTGTAACTCCTTTATTTTAGATCCAAAACGCCCAAGTGTGGTATCGCTGTGTTCCTCAGGACTTCTTCTTTCAGATACAGTCCTTCTTACACACTCTGGTTATGGAGATTAGTAGCTTTTAAGTCGTTTTTGCAGCGGTCCATGTAGAGCTCTTCAACACTGCATCCTCTCGCTCTGAGATCAAGCTCCGTCCCCTCACCGCCAATTATCTTATAGACGGCTCAATATGCGGAATCACATACTATAGATATTTTTATATTTTCAACGTTTCTAGAACGTCTCAATGAGACTTTTTTCGCTTGGTGGCAACTGGAGTGTCCGTTAGATGTATCGGCAAAATTGAGTACTCACGTGCGTGATCGGGCACAAACCAGAAAGCGGAGAGTGAAAACCATTCACCAGGACACTGATTTCACATGCTCAGAGTGCTCCACTGTGTAGCTTGGTGGGTGTGTCTCGTGACTCTGCAATTCAGATGTTCCTGATGGACAGGTCAGGTGGTCAAGTCAGCTGGTTCATTGCTGTAATCATGTGATCCACAGGTCCTATACACCACAAGTCCTATATGCAATTAAAAGCTGTATTTAAAACTTATTTTGTGCGCACAATTCTTCTATACTTTGGGTCCGGACCGGTAGTAAATATGTAAAAGCCGCAGTTCACTATTCTCTAGACGCGTTTCGGGGCGACTTGCCTCTTCCTCAGTAGCTCCTACCGAGGAAGAGGAAAGTCACCTCGAAACGCGTCTAGCGAATAGTGAACTGCGTATTCTACAGCGGTTTTACTGGCCCAGCATATTCAAAAAAGTGGAAGAGTTTTGTAAGTCTTGCCCGACCTGCCAGATAACTAGCCCCCAGCCACATTTCTGTAGACCCCTAGTATGTCTCCCGATTATCAAAGTACTATTTGACCGAATAGCTATGGGCCTCATAGGCCCAGTACTGAAGTCCGCCAGAGGGCATCAACACATCTTAGTCATTCTAGCCTATGCCACTCGGTACCTGGAGGCGGTGCCACTGCGACATACCTCGGCCAAACTCATAGCTAAGGAGTTAATGGAGATGTTTTCCTGAGTGGGACTACCTAAAAAGATTCTGACTGACCAAGGGACCCCTTTTATGTCCAAGGTGGTGAGGGAACTCTGTAAGTTGCTGCACGTAAAACAACTTCGGACGTCCGTTTACCATTCGCACGGTTTAACCAAACATAAAAAAATGTGTTGAAAAAGTTAGTGTCTAAAGATGGGAAAGACTGGGACCTCCTTCTGCCCTATCTCATTTTCGCAGTGCTCGAGGTACCCCAGGCCTCTACTGGGTTCTCGCGCTTCGAACTGCTATATGGCAGACACCTTTGCGGTCTCTTGGACGTGGCCAAAGAGACGTGGGAACAACAACCTACTCCACATAAAAGTGTCATTAAGTACGTTACCCAAATGCAAGATCGGATAGAGACAGTGTTGCCTCTTGTTAGGGAGCATATGGAGGCTGCTCAGCGAGCCCAGAGTCTAGTCTATAATCGGCAGGCTTGGATCTGGATCTTTAACCCGGGTGATCGGCTTTTGGTTCTTGCTAGGTGGCAGGGGCCCTACGAGGTACTCGAGAAAATTGGAGATGTAAACGACAAGGTACACCAGCCAAGGTGGCGAAAGCTGGAGCAGGTTTACCATGTGAATTTACTCAAACCGTGGATAGATAGGGAAACCTGTACAGAAGACAGCCCGTGGCCGGGTTTTCTAGGAAAGAGGTACCTGCCCCTCTGTCTGATGCACAGTAATAAAATTGCTGACAGCCTCTCCTCTAAACAGACTCAGGAGGCCAGGGATCTAAACAGACTCAGGAAGCCAGGGAGTTCGTTAGTCGGAATACGGATGTGTTCTCGGACCTCCCTGGACGCACACTTCCATAATCCTGCATGACATTGTCACTGAGCCTCAGGCAAAAGTCTGATTACTCGGCGACATGCCATATCGGAGGAGATTCAGATGTCATTGAGGAGTCAAAAAGTGATTGGGACAGTCCTATAGTATTGATACCCAAGCCGGACGAGGCGTTGCGGTTTTGTAATGACTTTTGAAAACTTAACGAAGTTTCCAGGTTCGATGCGTATCCCATGCTCATCGAGAGGTTAGGACAAGCCCGGTATTTTTCTGTTTTGGACCTCACAAAAGGGTACTGGCAGGTGCCCTTAACGGAGGCTGCCAAAGAGAAAACTGCCTTCATCACACCTGAGGGGCTGTATCAATATAAGGTCTTACCCTTTGGTTGACCCTGGACGATATTGTCATTACTGACTGGGAAAGTCACCTACCCAAAGTGCAGGCTGTAGTGGACTCCCTTCAGAAAACTGGCCTAACCGCTAACCCAAAAAAATGTGCGATAGGGTTAGAAGAGACTAAGTACCTGGGGTATGTCATCGGGTACGGAGTCATCAAACCCCAAGTGAACAAAATAGAGGCAATAAGGAATTGGCCCCGACCTGTCACCACTAGGGGTGGACTATTACATGATGTTTGTTCCCCACTTTGCTACTCTAGCCGCACCCTTGATAGGACTCTTGAAGGGACACAAGTCAACGATGGTTCGCTGGGATGATCTGGCGGAAGAGACTTTCTCTGCTTTAAAGTCGACCCTGTGTGGGTCCCCGATTTTGGTGACTTCCAATTTCAAAAGGAAGTTTATAGTACAGACCAATGCCTCAGTGCTGTACTGTCTCAGGAAGTCAACGGGGAGGAGCATCCCATTGTCTTCCTCAGCCGTAAGCTCACCCCAGCCGAGACCCAGTATAGTATAGTGGAGAGAGAGTGCCTGGATATCAAGTGGGCACTAGAATCTCTCCGCTATTATTTATTGGGGAGAAAATTCCGCCTGGTGACGGACCACTCCCCTCTCAAGTGGATGAGCCAGGCCAAGGACAGAAATGCCCGGGTCACCCGATGGTTTCTCGCCCTACAAAACTTTACGTCTTCGGTGGAAGACAGGGCAGGCCGGTTACAGGGAAACGCTGATGCCCTGTCCCGGGTACACTGTCTGGTGTGTGTTCACCCCCTCAGGGTTAAACAAATGGGGGGTATGTGACATATTGAGAGGTTTGGTCTGGGAAAACAGGTATTTTCCTCCCAGCATTTGCTGCTGGGCTGATTTACAGCCAGGTGATGTCACCGCCAGATCTCTGAGAAGTTCTGACAGACGTTCTTCAGTACCTCTTGCATGATGTTCTTTTGTTTTGGTTTCGTTTTGCCATCTCTTCTCCCTCTCCCAGCTGTCATCTATTAGCAGTGATCGCCTCCCTTTATATCCCCTCCCATACTGCTTCACTTTGCGGTTTATACTACTTCCTGGATTGTGCTCACTGCTAGATGCTGCAACTGCTGGTTCCTCAGATAAGTCTATTCCTTTATTTGTGTTTTCCTGTTGGCTTGATTCTAGGTGACCCTGACTCCCTCCGTATTTAGTGCAGGGAGCCGGTGGTCGTGTCCCCTCACTATTTTAGGGTTTTCAGGTGTCACTCAGTCTAGGTACGGGGGCATGCAATTTTCTATCATAAAGATCTTTGCATGGGCTGAGCAGTCAGGTAGAGCTCTATGGCTTTTATAGGGCTCACCCATATGTTCCTTAGTTGGGGATCAAGTCAGTCGGATCTTTATTTGTGACTTCTAGTTTTCTGCAACACCATCCGTGACATTATAAACCGCCATAACTGTCTTAAAGCATGGATCCGGTTTCAGCCTTGATTGACCGCGTACAGGGTCTTTCACTGGAGGTAGCAAATCTCCGTAAAACTGTCTCTCAGTTTCAGGTGACCGGTTCTGCTTGTGTTCATGGAGTTTGTTCTGAGCCTAAGATCTCGCTTCCGGATACGTTCTCCGGGGGTAGTGAGAATTTTGTTTGTTTTAGAGAGGCTTGCAAACTCCATTTTCGCCTGCTTCCCCATTCCTCTCGTGATGAGGAGCAGAGGGTGGGGATCATCATCTTGCTGCTCAGGGATAACGGTCAGTCTTGGGCCTTTTTCGCTACCGGTGGGGGCATGGCCCCTCCGATCGGTGGATGAATTTTTTGTAGCCCTGGGTCAGATATATGATGATCCGGATCGTATTGCTCTGGCTGAATCTAAACTGCGTCTTTTATGCCAGGGTAAACAGTCCGCAGAGATATACTGTTCAGAATTTCGGAGATGGGCAGCTGATTCTGGTTGGAATGATGCTGCACTCCGAAGTCAATTTTGCCATGGTCTTTCGGAGGGATTGAAAGATGCATTTGCCTTTCATGAGAGACCTGCCTCCTTGGAGTCTGCCATGTCTCGGGCTGTTCGTATTGACAGGCGTCTTAGAGAGAGAGGAGAGATCACTCCTTCCTGTCATATTCAGTCCAAGGACAGTGGGGTGGTCTCCTTCAGTGCGCAGGGGCCTCAGTCTCTCTCAATACCCTCTGAGCCGGAGCCCATGCAGCTGGGTTTGCTTGCCTCAAATAATAAAGGATTCAGCTCTCAGAAGAGGGTTTGTTTCTGTTGTGGAGGTATAAATCATTTGGCAAATGTTTGCCCCTCTAGGAGATTCAGGGAGTTTTTTGAGAGTAATAAAGAAACAAAAAGAAAAAAGTCCTCTAAAAACGTTCCATCTGTTACTATTGGCAAGGTTGATGCGGTAATTGAAGGTTTTCGTTTGCTTGTAGTTCCCGTTTTGTCCTACCTGCCAGGGTGGCGCTAGAGAGCAAGAACATTGTGAGATTTTTGTAGATAGTGGAGCAGCTGTTAATCTCATTGATAATCAATTTGCTATAACACATGGTTTCCAGGTATGCACTTTGGGAAAGGATATACCTGTTTTTGCTATCGATTCCGCTCCACTTTCTAAAAAATCGTTAAAGGGCATAGTTCACAATATCCGTTTGACTGTGGGTTATGCTCATGTTGAGGATGTGTCATGTTTCGTCCTAAGCGGATTACCTACTCCTCTAGTGTTGGGGCTACCCTGGCTCACTAAACATAACCCCACCATTGATTGGCAAGCGAGGCAAATAAATGGTTCGAGCGACTTTTGCAGAGAGAATTGCCTCTCGGCGTCTCTTTCAGAGGTTTCTACTAAGACTACAGTCAATCTTTCCTCTCTGAATTTTCGGATGTGTTTTCAGAGAGTGGTGTCCAGGAGCTGCCCCGTCACCAGGAGTACGATTGCCCTATTAATCTCATCCCAGGCGCCAAGCTGCCTAAATCTCGTTTATACAATCTCTCCCAACCTGAAAGGTTCGCTATGCGTACTTTTATCTCTGAGAGCCTGAGAAAGGGACACATCCGACCCTCAAAGTCACCTGTTGCCGCAGTTTTTTTTTTTTTAAGAAAAAAGATGGTTCTTTAAGACCATGTCTGGATTTCAGGGAGCTGAACAGTATCACAATTCGTGACCCTTATCGGCTTCCTCTGATCCCGGACCTGTTTAACCAGATTGTTGGGGCTAAAGTTTTTGCTAAGTTGGATTTAAGAGGGGCATACAACCTGGTCAGGGTCAGGGAAGGAGACGAATGGAAGACGGCCTTCAATACCCCTGAGGGCCATTTTGAGAATTTGGTTTGCCCTTTGGTTTGATGAATGCTCCAGCCGTCTTCCAACATTCTGTGAACAGCATTTTCTGTCATTTAATGGGGAAATTTGTACTGGTGTATTTGGATGACATTTAGATTTTTTCTCCTGATTTCAAAACTCATAGGGACCACCTACGTCAGGTCTTGCTGATTCTGCGGGAGAATAAATTGTACGCTAAACTGGAAAAATGTGTGTTTGCGGTTCCAGAAATTCAATTTCTGGGTTTTCTTCTCTCCGCTTCTTGTTTTCGCATGGACCCTGAGAAGGTCCGCGCTGTGCTTGATTGGGAGCTCCCTGAGAATCAGAAGGCGCTGATGCGGTTTTTGGGCTTTGCCAATTATTACAGGAAGTTAATTTAGAATTATTCCTCTGTTGTTAAGCCACTCACTGATATGACTAAAAAGGGGGTAGATTTTTCCTCCTGGTCGGTGGATGCGCTTATTAAGGCCTTTTCTACTATCAAAGAGAGTTTTGCTTCCGCTCCCATCTTGGTACAACCCGATGTCTCTCTGCCTTTCATTGTTGAGGTGGACGCTTCTGAAGTGGGTATGGGTGCGGTCTTGTCTCAGGGTCCCTCTCCTGCCAAATGGCGACCGTGTGCCTTTTTCTCAAAGAAACTCTCCTCCGCAGAGAGAAATTACGAAGTGGGAGATAGGGAGTTGTTGGCCATCAAATTAGCTTTTGAGGAATGGCGCCATTGGCTAGAGGGAGCCAGTCACCCTATTACTGTGTTTACCGACCATAAGAATCTGGCCTACTTGGAGTCAGCCAAGCGTCTGAACCCAAGACAGGCCAGATGGTCTTTATTCTTTTCTAGGTTTAATTTTGTTGTCACGTTCCGCCCTGGGGTTAAAAATGTGAAGGCTGATGCCCTGTCACGTTGTTTTCCGGGAGGGGGGAACTTTGAAGACCCGGGACCCAGGTTCAGGCAGCCCAGGCAGAGGCTCCTGATCTTTGTCCTCCTTGGAGGTTGTTTGTGCCCCTCGCTTTATGACACAAGGTCTTTAAGGAGCACCACGATACTGTCCTTGCTGGGCACCCGGGGAGTAGAGCCACAGTGGATCTCATTGCTCTGAGATTCTGGTGGCCGGCTCTTCGTAAGACGGTTGAGGGTTTTGTGGCAGCCTGCGAGACCTGCGCTCGTGCCAAGATCCCTCATTCACGGCCATCGGGTCCTCTCCTTCCGTTACCCATTCCTTCCCGTCCTTGGACGCATCTGTCCATGGACTTCATTACAGACCTGCCTCGTTCCTCGGGGAAGACTGTGATTCTGGTGGTGGTGGACCGTTTTAGCAAGATAGCACATTTCATTCCCTTTCCTGGGTTACCCAATGCTAAAACGCTGGCGCAGGCATTTGTTGATCACATTGTCAAATTGCATGGCATTCCTTCAGACATAGTCTCTGATAGGGGCACGCAGTTTGTTTCCAGATTCTGGAAGGCTTTCTGTTCTCGCTTGGGGGTTCGGTTGTCGTTCTCTTCTGCTTTTCACCAGCAGTCGAATGGCCAGACAGAGCGCGTCAATCAGAATCTGGAGACATATCTGCGCTGTTTTGTGGCAGAGAATCAGGAGGATTGGTGTTCTTATTTGTCCCTTGCTGAGTTTGCTTTAAATAGCCGTCGCCAGGAGTCCTCGGATAAGTCACCATTTTTTGGTGCATATGGGTTTCATCCGCAGTTTGGGACATTCTCTGGAGAGGGGTCTTCTGGTTTACCTGATGAGGAGAGATTTTCCTCGTCTTTGTCATCTATTTGGCAAAAGATTCAGGGTAATCTAAAGAGCATGAGTGAGAGATATAAGCGTGTGGTGGATAAGAGACGTGTGCCTGGTCCGGACCTGAATGTGGGTGATTTGGTGTGGTTGTCTACTAAAAATATCAAACTGAAGGTTCCCTCCTGGAAGTTGGGTCCTAGGTTTATTGGGCCTTATAAAATCTTGTCCGTCATCAATCCCGTTGCCTTCCGTCTTGATCTTCCTCAGACTTGGAAGATCCGTAATGTTTTTCACAAGTCCCTATTAAAACCTTATGTCCAACCCACTGCACCCTCCTCTTTGCCTCCTCCTCCGATTGTGGTTGATGGTAATCTTGAATTTCAGGTCTCTAGGATTTTGGATTCCTGCATTGTCCGCGGTTCTCTCCAGTATCTCGTTCATTTGGGAGGGTTATGGTCCTGAGGAGAGGATGTGGGTCCCAGTGGCGGACATTAAGGCCTCTCCTCTTATCAGGGCCTTCCATAGGTCCCATCCTGAGAAGGTGGGCTCTGAGTGTCTCGCGTCCACTCGTAGAGGGAGGGGTACTGTCACCGCCAGATCTCTGAGAAGTTCTGACAGACGTTCTTCAGTACCTCTTGCATGATGTTCTTTTGTTTTGGTTTAGTTTTGTCATCTCTTCTCCCTTTCCCAGCTGTTATCTATTAGCAGTGGGCCTCCCTTTATATCCCCTCCCATACTGCTTCACTTTGCGGTTTATACTACTTCCTGGATTGTGCTCACTGCTAGATGCTTCAACTGCTGGTTCCTCAGATAAGTCTATTCCTTTATTTGTGTTTTCCTGTTGGCTTGATTCTAGGTGACCCTGACTCCCTCCGTATTGAGTGCAGGGAGCCGGTGGTTGTGTCCCCTCACTATTATAGAGTTTTCAGGTGTCACTAAGTCTAGGTTCGGGGGCATGCAATTTTCTATCATAAATATCTTTGCATGGGCTGAGCAGTCAGGGAGAGCTCTAGGGCTTTTATAGGGCTCACCCTTATGTTCCTTAGTTGGGGATCAAGTCAGTCGGATCTTTATTTGTGACTTCTAGTTTTCTGCAACACCATCCGTGACAGGTGAGGTCAAATACTGGACTGGATTTTAAGTGCTGGTCTGGGTTTTGGCAGCACCTGGCTGCCCTTAAATAGGCAGCTGGGCTCAGAAGCTGTGTCTCTGTGTTGGGATCTGGGAGCCTTGTGTCTGGATGAAGGCTTGCTACCTGTTTGGTGTGAAAACAGGTTGGTGCTGCTATACTCAAGGACTATGAAGCAGAATTGCCGTATGGTGTGATTTACCACCAACACCGCAAGGTGACTTTTTGCTTGTTTATAACTGCTTGTTTTGTCACTTGCCTAAAGTGTGAATAAAACACTGAACTGTTTGATCCAAAGAATTTGTTGTTGCCTCTATACTGCGTCCGCTAATTCTGTCTATCAAAGCAAATAACCAGAATATATATATATATATATATATATATATATATAATATACACACTGACGAGCCAAATGGTAATAATGTTTTGAACTTTTGACTTTCAGGCTCCATATCTCACCATCCACCAGCCATCATTTTATAGACAATCATTTTGGCTATCTTATATATAAATTAGGCTTGCAACTACTTTGCATATGATTAGTTATGCAGATTCTTGTCATGTAACTGCATTATTACTGTTTTACTCCTGAAATTCTAAATTTTAATTTTTATAATTTTGTTAGTATCTTGTAAGTCTACCTTTGACTTTCAACACTGCCTGAATCCTTCTGGGCATGCTCTCGATCAGAATCAGGCATGTCTCAACCGAAATCTGTTCCCAGGTCTCCTGTACACGTTCCCAATGTTGGTGCATACTGGTCGACTCATTTGGCTATGAATATAGCTTTTTCTTCAACTCTACCCAAAAATTTTCAATTTGGTTGAGGTCTGGGGACTGTGGGGGCCAATCCAGCACCTCTACTTCTTTGTCATTGAACCATTTCATTGACAATCTTGACGTATACTTTGGGTTGTTGTCCTGCTGGAACACTATGACGTCCTTTTCATACTCATAGTACTCGAGTGTACGAAGTAACTCTTCTTGTAGGATACTCACGTATAGCTCAGCATTGAGACCACCATCGATCCTGGTCAATTATCCAATGCATTTGGCTGTGAAACATCCCCATATCAAGCTTTCTCCACCGAACTTGACAGTTCCTTCAATTTCTCGATGCGTTAGCCCCCTTTTCCCTTATTTCTTCAAGACCCATTTGCACCCATCAGAGCCCAGTCTTTTGACTTTAATCTTATCTCTCCAAATCACCTGTTTCCAATCTTCTACAGTCCACTGTTCGTACTTTTTTGCAAACTCGAGCCAACGCTTCTTATGACAATATTGAAGGCTTCTTCATCTTCATCTTTTTTCACGCCACCATTCCAGACATGTGTAATGCACGTCGCATGGTGCTTGCATGGACGTCTGTAATCTCACTCTTAAGCCTTATTCACATGTCAGTGTTTTCCATCAGTGATTGTGAGACAAAACCTGGTTTTTGCAAACTCAAGCCAACGCTTCTTATGACAATATTGAAGTCGAGGCTTCTTCATCTTTTTCGGGCCACCATTTCAGACATGTGTAATGAGGGTCGCATGGTGCTTGCATGGATGTCTGTGATCTCACTCTTAAGCCTTATTTACATGTCAGTGTTTTCCATCAGTGATTGTGACCCAAAACCTGGTTTTTGCAAACTCAAGCCAACGCTTCTTATGACAATATTGAAGTCGAGGCTTCTTCATCTTTTTGGGCCACCATTTCAGACATGTGTAATGCGTGTCGCATGGTGCTTGCATGGACATCTGTGATCTCACTCTTAAGCCTTATTTACATGTGTGTAAAATTGTCATGCCCCACTCTGACGATGTGCGGAGGTCAGCCAGGATAGCAGCACGAGTTTAGTGTTTGTTTGGGTGCCGTGCTGGATCCGCCTCTCATCAGGTGCACTGGGTGGAGTCATTAGTTTAAATGGCCTCCAACTAAGTGCTCTGAGCGGATTATACTGATCATTTTGGTCTGGGAAGTTTGGAGGGAAGGTTGGCTGTCAGTTCCTGCTCTCAGAAGATAAGTGTCATTTTAGTTTGGTTGTTTGTGTCATCTATCCCATCCAGGTTCTGTGCGAGCAGGCTGCTCCTATCTCCCCACTTCACCATCTCAGGGAGTTCAGGGTTTTGTCAGTCTAGGCTGGAGGACACAGCACACCTACCTTCAAGGTCTGCCTGTGGGCTGAGCAGTGCAGGGAAAGAGGTCAGGGAAAAACTAGGAGGTGACCCTTCCCCTGTCTCTCGTCCAGAGCCTGGTTGGTGTGTTATCTTTTATACTGAGTGCATGTCCGCCGTGACTAAAATATATGTATGCCCACCCGCGCTCCCGTATTCACTTAGCACTCCTTACCCATAAGGGAATCGTTGCTAGGTTCACTGACACAGTCTGCTGCTGTGACCGTTAGATTTGAATACAATAAATGTCTGATTTCAGTATGAATCAGAATAGGAACCTGCGCTGATTGAGGAGTGATCAAGGGTTAAAAGGGATAGATATGTATATAAGAGAAGGGATACTCTGAATGAATACCTTCTTTGAGAGGACGATGTATCCGTGGAGTATTCTCCTTGTCAGGTCAGGGAAGCAGATGTTCGGATAGCTTCAGGCTCAACCTCTTAGCATGAGTGGTGCTCCAGCCGGCAGCAAATCACTCGTGCGAGGGAACCACCAGTTTGAAGGCCGGGAACTTCGGCGTGTGACGTCACCGCACTGTGTATGGATGCCTTCAGGGGACAAAAACAATCCGACGCGTTTCTGAGCCAGTCGGGCTCCTTCGTCAGGGATGGTAAGATTTGTCAGTCCTGAAAATAAATAGGCATTTGTTCCAATGACAACCACTGGTTTGTTTTGACAAGGAGTGTTTAATTCCGTATGGTTTATAGGTCAGTCACGTATCTTAGTCAAACGCAAATAGTTCAATTTCTTGGTTCAAGCCGTGTGGGGCCAGGCTGTTTAGTTTAAAAATCCATTTGCTTTCTTTTCTCGACATTTCCTTTATGTAGTTGCCACCTCTCTTATTGATGGGTACCTTTTCAATCCCTCCAAAAGTAGATCCCATAAAGTTACCTGCATGATTTTGGGCATAATGACGGGATAATGGATGTCCCTCAAATTTTTTGTGTATATTTTTCACATGTTCTCTAATCCTGATTTTCAGTTGTCTTTTTGTTCCCCCAACATATATTTTCTGGCAGGGGCATCTTATGTAGTATATGACTCCTGCAGTATTGCAAGTCATATAGTGATTAAGTTTTCCAGTATTGGTCCTTTTGTGAATTTGTTTGTCAATCTACAGTTCGTACATAATTTACATGGATAGAAGCCCTTCTTCATAGTGCATTTATTTGTGGATGGTTTCTTGGTTATAGTGGAGGGTGCCACCAAATTAGAGAGGTTAGGGGCCTTTTTAAATATAAATTTAGGGTGTGCTGTCATCATTTCGCCGATTTGTTTATCCTGTTTTAGTATTTCCCAGTGCCGTCTTATAATTTTTTGGAAAATAGACGTGCCTTCGCTGTATCTACTAATGATAGGAATATCAATTGTTTGCAATCTGTCGTCATTTGATTGTTTTATTTTCTCATCTTGTTTTGTCTGTAATAGCGCAGATTGTTCAAGGCTGTTGATTTGGTCTGACGATTGGTGTCAGTCTTTTTATGTCATAGCCCTTATCCACGAAATTTTGTGCTTCATCTTCATAATCCTTCTCATTGGTGCAGTTTCTCCTTGCACGTATGTATTGGCTACGTGGAATATTATTTAGCCAGATTGGTAGGTGGCAGCTGTTCAAGGGTATAAAACTATTAGTGTCAGTAGGTTTATGATAAGTTTTTGTTTGAATGGACCCCTCTGAAATAGAGATGGTTAGATCCAAGAAATTTATCTGGGTCCTACTCCAAGTTGGACTAAAATTAAGATAAAAGTAATTTTTATTCAAATCCGTTAAAAATTCATCTAATAAAAATTCATCTCCCTTCCATATAAAATTCACGTCATCAATGAAACGTTTCCATAGGACCAGATTCGCACCGATCCCGTCCAAGGTCCGGTAGGTAAGCTCCTCCCACCGACCCATATATAGGTTTGCGAAACTTGGTGCGAATATGGTCCCCATCGCGGTCCCCCACGTCTGTAGATAAAAATCTGATCCGTATTTAAAATAATTGTGCTTCAAGATAAAAGTAATACAGTCTCCAATGAAGTTGATCTGATCTTCTGGCATCACACCACCTTTCCTCAGAAAGTATTCTGCTGCTTCTCTTCCTTTTTCATATTCAATGACAGTATAGAGTGAAGTTACATCTAGGGTCCCCAGGATGTAGTTATCTTTCCATTCTATCTCCTTTAAAATCTGTAGAATATGTTTAGTGTCTTTAAGATATGCGGGTAATTTTTGTACGTATGGCTGTAATGAGACATCGACATATTTTGATAAATTAGATGTTAGTCCATCAATTCCTGAGATTATGGGCCTTCCGGGGGGGTTAGTTTTACTCTTGTGGATCTTGGGCCGATAGTAGAAAATTGGGATCCTAGGATTCTGGTTATCAATGTAGGTTGCTTCCTCCGTTGTTATAATTTTTTTTAGTTTACCATTTTTCACTAGATTGTTTCGTTTTGTCTTATAGGAGTCTGTCGGGTTCATTTGAAGTCTACTGTATGTTTTTTTGTCGGATAGTAAGCGTGCACATTCTCTGTGATATGCCTCTTGTTCCAGTATTACTATACTGCCCCCTTTGTCAGCCGGTTTGATTATTATCCCGTTATTAGTTTGTAATGTTTTTATAGCCTTTATTTCGCCCTTACATAAATTCCCTGGGCCTCTCCTTTTATGTGGATTGATCTTACGTAGATCCCGGGTCACTAGGGTTTGGAAAGTTCTTATAGCGTTGGAATATTCATTGATGGGGTTAAAGTTGGATTTTTGTTTCAGTGCCGTATGGATAAAGTGGTCAGTCTCCATTGTTTTCTGGCTGGCATTATTTACATGTGAGTGGTTTCCATCAGTGATTGTGAGCCAAAACCTGGTTTTAACTCAAAATCACTGACCAAACACTGGCTATTTGAGTAAGGCATTACGAAGCATATGAGCAACCTCCACTGCCGTGTTTGTTGCACCAGAACTGGTAGGCCTTGTGATGAGCCGACTCCAATATTTTACTTCTTGGCTTTAGATTGGATGGATGGACTTCATTTTATATTCTTCCAACTGTCCTGGCCATCACATGATGTACAGTCAGGTCCATAAATATTGGGACATCGACAAAATTCTAACATTTTTGGCTATACACCATCACAATGGATTTGAAATGAAATGAACAAGATGTGATTTAACTGCAGACTGTCAGGATCACAGTAGGTAAGATAAGGGAAGGACACAGAACAAGGCAAAGCAAACAAACATAACTGACTAGGCTCCAAATGCTATGGAACAAAGGGGTCAACTCCTAGCAATCCCTAAAACACTTTCCCTAACCTATCTGGATGGTAGATATGCACATGCCCACGTACCTAGGACTATAACACACTGAACCAAACCCTCAGCTGTAGAGAAGAGGGAAAGAGACACCCAGCTCCTTCTACAACTGAAGAAGCTAGCGTCACCCTAGAGGCCTAGTCAAAACAGACATAGAAGGAAAAAGGGAAAAGGACTTATCTTGAGATGTGTTGGAGCAGACAATCCACCAAACTTCCAGAGCTCACACAAGACAGAACTATAACCCGCAAAGGCTATAGGTAGAGAGAGGAATAAATAGCCTCACCAATTACCTCTCAGAACACCCACAGGGCAGGGCATGACAGTAGCCGCCGCCCTCTACGGGTGACCTCCGGACACCCAGGACCAACTTTATCTGGGTGTGCCCTGTGAAAGGCCTTCATAAGGCGGCTAGCATTAACATCTGTAGCTGGAACCCACATTCTTTCCTCGGGACCGTATCCCCTCCAATGCACCAGGTACTGAAGGGAACCCCGAAGAACACGTGAGTTGAGAATTCTAGAGATCTGAAACTCCAGATTACCATCAACCAAAACAGGAGGAGGAGGAAAAGGAGATAGTTCTGCAGGATCCACATATTTCTTCAACAAGGACCTGTGAAACACATTATGGATCTAACAGGCCTGCGGAAGTTCCAGACGAAACGCCACCGGATTGACAATGGCCGAGATTTTGTAAGGGCCAATAAATCTTGGACCCAATTTCCAAGAGGTTACCTTCAGATTAATGTTTTTAGTGGACAACCACACCAAATCACCCACACACTGGTCCGGACCAGTCATACGTCTCTTGTCAGCCATCCGTTTATATCTTTCACCCATTATTTTCAAATTAACTTGAATCTTCCGCCAGATAGATGACAAAGAGGAAGAAAAAGTACCAAACTGAGGGTGAAAACCATATGCGCCAAAAAATGGAGACTTATCAGTTGACTCCTGCCTACGGTTATTGAAGGCAAACCCAGCTAAAGACAAGAACGAGGACCCCTCATCCTGATTCTCAGCAGCAAAACATCTCAAATAGGTCTCCAGGTTTTGGTTAGGGCGCTCAGTTTGACCATTCGACTGAGGATGAAAAGCCGAAGAGAGAGACAACTGAATACCCAGACGAGAACAAAACGCCCTCCAAAACCTGGAAACAAATTGCGTCCCCCTATAAGACACCACATCAGAGGGAATGCCATGTAATTTCACAATGTTGTCAATAAAAACCTGAGCGAGAGTTTTCGCATTGGGCAAACCTGATAATGGTACAAAGTCAGCCATCTTGCTGAAGCGGTCCACTACCACCAAAATCACAGTTTTCCTAGAGGAACTCGGCAAATCAGTAATGAAGTCCATGGACAAATGCGTCCAAGGACAAGATGGACAAAGGAAGAAGACATCCTAATGGCCGAGTGTGAGTCACCTTCGCGCGTGCACAGGTCTCACATGCTGCTACATAACCCTCAACACCTTTACGCAACCCTGGCCACCAGATTCTCCGGGAAATAAGATCTACAGTGGATCTACTTTCAGGATGTCCCGCAAGGACAGTTTTGATGATGTTCCTTGAACACTTTGTATCGCAGTTCAGAAGAAACAAACAACTTGCCTGGAGGACAAGAATCAGGTGCCTCCTCTTGAGCCCCCAACACTTCCATCTCCAGCTCAGGGTAAAGAGCGGAAACCACCACCCCATCAGCCAAAATCGGAGCTGAATCCTCTGAATCTCCCCCTCCAGGAAAGCATCCGCTTTGATGTTTTTAATCCCAGGGCAATAGGTGACAACAAAATTGAACCTGGTAAAAAACAATGATCATCGAGCCTGCCTAGGATTCAAATGCTTTACAGATTGCAGGTAAGCCAGATTCTTATGGTTAGTAAATACCGTAATCGGATGAGTAGCCCCTTCTAGCCAATGATGCCACTCTTATAAGGCCAATTTGATGGCCAAAAACTCCCTATTCCCAACATCATAATTTCTTTCGGCGGCCGAGAGTTTCTTGCAGAAAAAAGCACACGGGCACCATTTGCTAGGAGAGGGACCCTGCGACAAGACTGCTCCGACTCCCACTTCTGACGCGTCAACCTCCACAGTGAAAGGTTGAGACACATCAGGTTGCATCAGAATGGGAGCAGAAGTAAAACATTTCTTAATAGCAGAAAAAGCCTGTAATGCCTCATCCGACCAGACAGCAAAGTCAGCTCCCTTCCTATTCATACTGTATCTGTCAAAGGTTTGACAATGGTGGAATAATTCAGGTTGAATTTTCTGTAGTAATTAGTAAATCCTAAAAACCGCATCAGGGCTTTCTGATTCTCCGGCCTGTCCCATTCCAGTACCGCACGGACCTTTTCGGGATCCATACGAAAACCGGAGGCAGAAAGCAAGTTCCCGAAAAACAGCAGCTCCTGAACAGCAAACACACATTCTTCCAACTTAGCATACAATTTATTCTCCCGAAGGATCAATAACACTTGTCTCAAATGATCCTGATGAGTCTTCATATCGGGTGAGTAAATTAGTATGTCATCGAGGTAAATAACAACAAACTTCCCCACCAAATGTTGAAAAAAAGTCATTGATAAAGCGCTGAAAGACTGCTGGAGCATTAGTTAAACCAAAGGGTATGACTAGGTTCTCGAAGTGACCCTCGGGGGTATTGAAGGCCATTTTCCATTCATCTCCTTCCCTGATTCTGATCAGATTATAAGCTCCTCTTAAATCTAACTTAGAAAACACCTTGGCACCAACAATCTGATCAAATAGATCCGGAATCAAGGGAAGGGGATAAGGATCATGGACAGTAATGAGATTTAGTTCCTGGAAATCTACGCACGGTCTAAGAGATCCGTCCTTCTTTACGAAAAAAAAGCCAGCCTTAGATGGTCTAATATGTCCCTTTGCCAAACTCTCGGCAATATACTCCCTCATAGTTATTCTTTTGGGTTGAGAAAGATTATATAACCGAGATTTTGGCAATTTTTCTTCGGGGATAAGATTGACCGAAACTCCTGAGCTCCACCCTCCGAGAATACGTTTGAAAAATCGGAAAGAAACCTTAGTGGACACCCCCGAAATAGAGGCACTAAGACGGTTGTTCGTACAAAATTCACTCCAATTAATGATTTGTCTTGTTTGACAGTCAATGGTAAGGTTATGTTTTATCAACCATGGTAAACCCAGAACCATCGGAGCAGGCAAACCTTTCATAACAAAACAAGAAATGAACTCAACATGAGGATCACCCACCCTCAAATGAATATCCTGAACAATATGAGTTAGACATCTTTGCGAGAGGGGGGCGGAATCTATAGCAAACACTGGTATCTCTTTGCGTAATGCCCTAGTTTTAAAACCATGTAAGATGAAAATCAATCAATCAAAATCAATAAGATGAACCGCTGCGCCACTGTCAACAAATACCTTTAACTCAAAATGTCCAGAGTCTAGCGCCACCATGGCAGGCAAGAGAAATCGAGTACTGCAGGTAGGATACGAAATGCCTGCTCTGACTCCCCATTCACACTACCAAGATTAAGGGAGCTTTTTTTTCCTTTGAAGGAATCCCCTATTTGTTTTTCATTACCACTTCGAGGTTTAATAAAGGGGCACACATTAACGAAATTACCTTCTTTACCACAGAAGTAACACAGTCTATTTAGCTTCCTAAAATTCCTATTCCCAGAGCAAGAAGTAACCTGACCCAATTGCATAGGCTCCTCTCCAGTCCCTGATTCAAGTGTCATAGTACCCCGAGGGATAGAAGGGACTGATTCCCCACCAGACAGCACCCTCTGCCCAAGGGGAACCTTGCACCTCTCCCTAAGACGTCTATCAATCCGTACAGCCAAAGACATGGCCGCCTCAAAGAATCAGGATTTTCATGAAATGCAAGGGCATCTTTTAATCTCTCAGATAGCCCCTGACAGAACTGACTACGGAGTGCAGGATCATTCCAATCTGAGTCAGTCACCCATCTTCTAAATTCATCACAATATGACTCAGCAGTACGTTCTCCCTGGCACAAGCTGCGTAACTAAGATTCAGCCATAGAGACCCGGTCTGGGTCATCATAAATCAGGCCCAGGGCTCTGAAAAATTCATCCACCGACCGGAGGGACTGTGAACCGGTTGGCAGAGAAAAAGCCCAAGACTGAGCGTCACCTTTTAGCAGAGAAATAATAATCCCTACTCTTTGATTTTCGTCTCCAGATGAAATCGGATGCAGATGAAAATACAATTTGCAGGACTCCCTGAACCGAACAAAGTTATCACTTCCCCGGAAAACCTATCAGGGAGAGCGACCTTAGGTTCCAGGCAGACCTGTTTTTTCCCGGCGGCGCCAGATGCCAAAGTACTCTGACACTGTGCAACCGAATTGCGGAGGTCAGCTACCTCCAAAGACAATTCCTGCATATGATCAACCAAAGCATCAATAGTTTCCATTTTGAAAACAGCAAGGGAAAAATGAAGGTTATGGCGGGTTATAATGTCACGGTAGGTAAGATAAGGGAAGGAAACAGAACAAGGCAAAGCAAACAAAAACAACTGACTAGGCCCCAAATGCTAGGGAACAAAGGGGTCACCTCCTAGCAATCCCTAAAACACTTTCCCTAAGCTGCTATGCCCATGTGCATATCTGGATGGTAGATATGCACATGCCCACGTACCTAGGACTATAACACACTGAACCAAACCCTCAGCTGTTGGGAAGAGGCAAAGAGACACCCAGCTCCTTCTACAAGCGAAGGAGCCAGCGTCACCCTAGAGGCCTAGTCAAAACAGACAGAAGGAAAAAGGGAAAAGGACTTATCTTGAAATGTGTTGGTGAAGACAATCCACCAAACTTCCAGAGCTCACACAAGGCAGAACTATAACCCGCAAAGGCTATAGAGAGAGAGAGAGGAAAAAATAGCCTCACCAATTACCTAAAGAAGAACACCTGGGAGGAGGAGGGATTCTGCTCAAATCCACAACAAAACAAACTGTCAGATCGAGTCACGTGCAGCTATTCTGACAGATCTCCTCAGAACACCCACAGGGCAGGGCGTGACAGTCAGAATTACAACAGTTTTCATATATGCCTCCCACTTGTTAAGGGACCAAAAGTAATGGGACTATTGGCTTCTCAGCTGTTCCATGGCCAGGTGTGTGTTATTTCCTCATTATCCCAATTACAATGAGCAAATAAAAGGTCCAGAGTTCATTTCAAGTGTGCTATTTGCATTTGGAATCTGTTGCTGTCAACTCTCAAGATGAGATCCAAAGAGCTGTCACTATCAGTGAAGCAAGCCATCATTAGGCAGAAAAAACAAAACAAACCCATCAGAGAGATAGCAAACATTAGGCGTGGCCAAAACAACTGTTTGGAACATTCTTAAAAAGAAGGAACGCACCGGTGAGCTCAGCAACACCAAAAGACCCGGAAGACCACGGAAAACAACTGTGGTGGATGACCGAAGAATTCTTTCCCTGGTGAAGAAAACACCATTCACAACAGTTGGCCAAATCAAGAACACTCTCCAGGAGGTAGGTGTATGTGTTTCATAGTCAACAACAATCAATAGAAGACTTCACCAGAGTGAACACAGAGGGTTCACCCCAAGATGTAAACCATTGGTGAGCCTCAAAAACAGGAAGCCCAGATTAGAGTTTACCAAATGACATCTAAAAAAAATCCTTCTCAGTTCTGGAACAAAATCCTATGGACAGATGAGACCAAGATCAACTTGTACCAGAGTGATGGGAAGAGAAGAGTATGGAGAAGAAAAGGAACTGCTCATGATTCTAAGCATACCACCTCATCAGTAAAGCATGGTGGTGGTAGTGTCATGGCGTGGGCATGTATGGCTGCCAATGGAACTGGTTCTCTTGTATTTATTGATGATATGACTGCTGACAAAAGCAGCAGGATGAATTCTGAAGTGTTTCGGGCAATATTATCTGCTCATATTCAGAAAAATGCTTCAGAACTCATTGGACGTCGCTTCACAGTACAGATGGACAATGACTCAAAGCATACTGCAAAAGCAACTAAAGAGTTTTTTAAGGTAAAGAAGTGGAATGTTATGCAATAGCCAAGTCAATCACCTGACCTGAATCCGATTGAGCATGCATTTCACTTGCTGAAGACAAAACTGAAGGGAAAATGCCCCAAGAACAAGCAGGAACTGAAGACAGTTGCAGTAGAGGCCTGGCAGAGCATCACCAGGGATGAAACCCAGCATCTGGTGATGTCTATGCGTTCCAGACTTCAGGCTGTAATTGACTGCAAAGGATTTGCAACCAAGTATTAAAAGGTGAAAGTTTGATTTATGATTATTATTCTGTCCCATTACTTTTGGTCCCTTAACAAGTGGGAGGCACATTTGCAAACTGATGTAATTCCTACACCGTTCACCTGATTTGGATGTAAATACCCTCAAATTAAATCTGACAGTCTGCAGTTAAAGCACATCTTGTTCGTTTCATTTCAAATTTATTGTGGTGGTGTATAGAGCCAAAAATGTTAGAATTGTGTCGGTATCAACCTAATAACACATTGAGCTATTAGAGAATTTGAGAACAGGTTGTAATTTGTAGCATACAAGAAGGAAAAGATTGTTCCACCATCAGGAGCAAAACAGTAACAATGAATCTGCATAACTAATCATATGCTAAATAGTTGCAAGTCCAATTTATGTATGAGATACAGAATAAGCAGAAGTTGACACATACACACACAGATACACCCAGAACTATGGGGGAGCATTATTTATACAGCCCTACAGGGGGGGCATTATACTAAGTGGGGGACTACGAGGAGGAGATCATTATATATAAAATCCCTAGGGGGCATTATACTAAGTGGAGGTAATCAATCAGAGTTTCAGACAGCACACCACATGAAGTTTTCAATGCAATTAGTGTTTGATTCATCCGGACATTACATCATTTTGAGAAGCGGCAGCAGTGAAAATTAGGAATAACAACATTTGGTGGACAGAAGAAGTAGTCTTTCTTACCTATGTCTGATAAAGATGTACATATGGAGCCGGCATATCCGCCATAGTGGCGGTCTGGGTATAAATGCTGATGCGCTATGCGCTATTGGTGTCCACGCTATGGTGGGCGGGGAGCACCGGGTAATAATGTTCTCTCTATTGGTCACCTGTGCGGTCATTCAAAATAGCCCAGGCTGTGGTGTTGAATGGAGCGATTCCGCGGGAGAATAGTTGGCGCTTGCGCAGTAGAGAGGAGCGCATTAGTTCCGGTCATCAAAATCGCGCTTGCGCACTAGAGAAGAGTGCGCCTATTACACAGCGCATGCGTAGAAAGCAGCCGGCGCTTACTTACTGGCTATGCGGGAAGGAGTCACTGATAGCATAATGGGCATGCGCAAGCGTAATTCATTGTGGCCCAATTGGAAAAGGGCGATTTCCCTTGCGGTAAGAAAGGCTGCTTACTGAACTGTTGACAAAAACGGAGGCACCATAACAGGACCCTGGTATCATTACATAAACTAGCGTAGGATAGGCATGCCAATTAATACAGGCATAGATGACCCCCATTTTATAGAGAGATGGTAACAAGATACAAATTACATCAGGTGACAGGTAATCATGCTGGATTATGTTATGCTGTATGAATTGGCATGAGGTATCGGCATAGATAACACATATTAGGAACATAGTATAAAATACATTACTTGATAGACATAAATGGTATTAAAGCTTGCTTGGTAGGTGGATCGTGGTGTGTGCTTAGCGAGTGTGCCCACTTCTCTACTAGACGACACACGACCTGTAAAAGAAGGAAACAAGGATATTAGATACAGTTGGTGGTAGATTAATCCCAGCAATATTCCTTATTTAAACCAAAGGGGTGCAGGGTGTTGAGACATCTTATCCACCTCATCTCTCTCTCCTGGAGCACAGCCTCACGGTTACCGCCACGGCGTAATAGCAGAACCCAGTCTATGACCTGGTACCGAAGTTGGCTTACTGCATGTTTCTGGGAGATGAAATGCTCAACCAAAGGGGCATCAATTTTTTGTGTGCGTATGTTAGACTTGTGTTGTCCAATACGTTCTTTTGCGTGGTCTCCCCTACGTAACCCAAGCCGCATGGACATTTAATTAAATATACGGAAAAGGTGGCTAAGCAAGAGAAATGGCCCTGTATAAAGAATTTTTTCCCTGTCGAGGGGTGAGTGAAAGATGGGCCCTTCATGATATTTCCTCACTGGGCGCATGTAAGACAGGGGTATGTCCCTTTAATTGGAGTTCTCATAATAGTAGATTGTACACTATGAACCCTATTGGAGCCAATGTCAGATTTGACCAAAAGGTCCTGTATGTTCCTTTCTCTTTTGTATGACATTAATGGTTTGTGCAAAAAGATGTTCGAAAAGTTCCTGGCTAGTATGTGCCAGTATTTGAAGATAATGTCCTTAATGTCCAGGCTGAGGTGAGAGAATGTCGTGACACATGGTATGCGTTTGTTATCACACTTAGTAGATTTTCTTGGGGTTAACAAGTTAGTTTGTGTAAGTCCTTGGACCTGCTGTTCATGTTTATCTAGTACTTGTTTTGGGAACCTTCTCCTGAGAAATTTGACATTTCTTTCAATCTAGTGTTTATTAAAGATTCGTCGGACACAATTCTCTTTACCCTCATCAATTGTGAGCGGGGTAGTGACTGGACTAGGCCTGGAGGGTGGTAACTGTTGAATTTGAGGAGGTTATTTTTGTCCATTTTTTGTACAGGTCTGTGGACAGTGTGTTGTCACTCACCTTGAGGAGAACATCGAGGAAGGAAATTTCTGTTTGGCTGTAACTCAGGGAGAGGGAGATGGATGCTATGCTGGATGGGACATATTTTTGAAAAAGGGGGTTGGTATAGACAAATTTCTCCTCAAAATTATTCATATACATGATTGCGAAAGTGGGCGCCACGTTACACCTCATTGCTGTCCCGGAGATTTGAAGATAGAATTGGTCCTCGAACAAAAAATAATTATGAGTTAATACAAATGTCAAGAGTGACACAATGAAATTTTGTTCGTCGGGTGTGAATTCTTGGGTTACATTCAATACCTCTATTATAGAATCTATCCCTTCTTTGGTTGGAATGTTAGTATAAAGACTGGTCACATCCATCGTGACCAGAAAGCATCCTCTCCAGTCCAGATGGGTATCCTGGATTTTATTTAAGAAATCTGTAGTATCCAAGATAAATGACTTGCCCTTCTGGGCATATGATCTTAACAAGGCATCAAGCATCTTGGCCAAGGGCTGGAAAAGAGAGTCACATCCCGAGACAATGGGTCTCCCAGGTGGGTGTTCTCTATTTTTATGTACCTTGGGTAGGGTATAAATCACTGGGATCCGTGGGAAACCGGGGACCAGATATTCTGCAGTTTTTTTTATTGATCAGGCCATCTCTGAGGGCCTTTTCAATAATGTTGGAAAGTTCCTTGTGATATTTCAGAGTCGGATCAAAATCAAGGGGCTGATAGGTAGTCACATCATTTAATTGGCGCAGGATTTCGTCTTTATAATCTTTTTTATTCATGACTACGATTCCTGACCCCTTGTCTGCTGGTTTAATCACAATATTGTTATCTTTTCTAAGATCAACCAGAGCTTGTGAGACACTTTTGGGTATATTATGTCTTACCTTATTCTTCAGCGTTTTCTTTTCAAGGCTTCTAAAGTCGTGTTGGACTTTCGCAATGTAGGACTCAACCACCTCGTATTTCTTAGGAGGATTATAGGAGCTAGGAGGCTTGCAATTTCTTGTGCGGGCTTTGAAGGGTGTTGGATTGTTATCCTGATTGTTAATCCAGCTTGGTTGTTCGATTTCAATATACGCTCGGAGTCTGATCGCTCTAAAGAAGCTAGTCATCTCCTTATCCAGTTGGAACAAATTCATATGGTGGATAGGTATGAAAGCAAGACCAAGATTTAAGGCTCTTTCTTCCTTATCGGAGAGTTGTCTATCGGATAAGTTCATCACAAGGTTGTCGCTTTCGGATTCCTGATTGGTTGTTACTAGTTCCTGTTCCATGACCTGGTCCGGATTGGATCCCTCTGGTCCGGTGAGTAGTTTGGTCCTCTTCTTATGTTTCTTCCCCGCCCTCCTCGGCGGCCTTGTCTTTCGTATCGCGGTGGTCCTCGTTCTAAAAAACTCGCGTCCCTTCTTGCGTTAGAGGAGTCAGATGTCACAGTAGTTGTTGATGTTGGTGTAGGGTAATTCCGTGTAACGGTACGGTATACTTGGTTGTTTTTGTAATCTTTTTTGTTCCTCTGGAACTTTGATCTCTTTCTGTCTTCCAAATTTCGTCTGAAGAAATTTATCTTCTGTGTAATATTGTTTTTGATTGAAGTGGTTTCTCCCTAAAAAGACTTTGTTCAAGAGAATTAATTTCCTCTTTGGTTTTTCTGATTTCGGTGCTGGCTCTTTCGAGGATTAGAAGTATGATGTCAAATGAGGCCTTGTTGAGGATCCTTTCAAATTGGAGGCAGAAATCCGGGTCTTCTGCAAATAATGTCGGTCGTAAGTTAGATCTTAAGCCCCTTGGGATGATTTTACGTTTATGATATTCAGCTAATGTCACTACGTGTAGCTCTAAAGAAATAGCTTTTCTATATATTTTTTCTAATGAATTATCATTTACTGATGCTCTAGGGTTAGATGCGGAAAGAAATTCACTAGAAACTGTAACATTCGAGGTTATTCTTCTTGCGTCCGCCTCTGAAAATGAGAATACTCCACTATTGCTGTAGTGAGGATTAGTGTTGAGAAGAGACATTTGGTTGGGATCTTGAAAAGCCGCTGGGGGTGCACGTGATGTAGATGTGGAGTGTAATATAGACGTTAATTCACAGAGGATCACAGCACTCAACAGATAACTGGCAGAGAGATGGGTGCTCGTCACTTTTTATCCCTGACTCCACCTCAGGAATTCTTCAGATAATCAATCAGAGTTTCATACAGCACACCACATGAGGACTACAGGGGGTGCATTATAAATAAAATCTCTATGGGGGCATTCTACTACGTGGGGGGCTACAGGGGTACATTTTATTATAGGAGTTGCAGTATAAGTATACCACAGGGAAACTACAGGGCACATTATACTACAAGAGGGCTTTATACTACAGGGGCAGATTGTACAACAGTGGTGCATTATATTGCAGAGGGACATTATACTGTACTACATGGGGCATTATTCTACAGGGGAAAAGGTGAGACCATTATGCATACTAGCACTAGGGGGGCATTAAAGTATGGGTGGTGGTGGTGAGAGCATACATACTAGCAATACAGGAGGGCATTGTAATAATGGGGCACTACAGGGTGGAACATTATACATACTGGCACTACATGGAGGAAGGGGGGCATTATAATACAGGGGGAGCAGTACAGGGGGCATTATATCACAAAGGGCACAGCAGTGGGCCTTTAGAAATACTGAAGCTACTATAGGGGGGGCTTATTACTAATGTGGGCTCTGTAGGGGGGACTTCTAGATCAGCTTTATTATTACTGTAGGCTGTAAAGGGGTGCCTTATAGAGGGACCTTGTTACTGCTGGGGACACTATAGGTGGACCTTAATTCTACTGGGGGCACTATGGGGCATTATTACTACTGGGGTTACTGTGGGGGCATTATTATTATAGGGCTCAATATTGAGGGAATTACTACTAAAGGAGACAGTCCTCGGGAGCATTCTGGCTATTGGGGCACTGCAGGGGACACTATTACTAATGAGGGTACTTTGGGAAACAATTACTATTAGTGGGACTTTAGGGTGCACTTACTATGGGGTTACTATCTGTATGGCACTATTATTTTTGCAGTATAGTATTTAGGGGCATTGGGGAGCACAGTGGCCACAGTATTGAGATTAACAGCAGGATATCAGCTTTGGGGCATGAGGAGAGGGAGGATGATAGAAAAGTGGTGAATCTAAGATGTCTGTGTGATAGTCTTTGCAGATACGAGATGTGGGTGAAAGAAGGCTCAAGATGGTCTGCTTCGCAGGGAGGAGAAGAAAGGGTACATCAGAGGAGACATCACTGGATGTTAGAGGTATGTATGTACAGTATAACAGTACATATATGTAAAAGTAGGGCTGGGGGGAGAGGTTGAATAGACAATTTAACAACGGTGGGAGGGGCGCCATTTCTGTTTTTGTCTCAGGCAGCAGAAAGGCTAGTTGCAGTCCTGGCTGCAGCACCCTGTTTAAACAGCTATGGGAGTGATGGCTCTTCGTCACCAGATTATTGCCCCATTTTAAAGCCAAGGTTCTTAGCTTTAAATTGACATGACTGTAGTGATAGCTGCAATTTTCATGAAGTTATAGGCTTCAGTAGTCAGAACGTATCACATACATCCTTGGCTACTGAAGGGCTACAAGGTCAGGCAGGGAAAGGGTTAATGGTAAAGAAAAATAGCTATTAAATGAAGGACATGTAAAAATTGATAGTATGCAAAATTATATTCAACAAACGCCACAGAATAGAAATGACAAAATAATGCAGTAGCGTGTGTGGAATGGCGAATATAGCACTGGTATCCAGAGAAGAAATGGGAAAGGCTGTGACGCTCAGTATCCTATAAGAATGTCAGCACCTGCTTGATGCAATACATCACTTCTGGAGAAAGCAATGAAGGGGTATATTGCATACTGCAAGGCGGGAGTAGTACAATGGCTGATCTGGAGTGAGCATGTGCCTCATTCTAGCACATGTGCTGTAGGTAGATAATGTGGAGGATTAGCTGTAATTAATGCCACATGACAAGTTATTGAGACATTTATATTTTTGTAGGGGTATACCCACCCCTGTTGTTGGCTTTTGTCTCAATAAATTGTTTCAGATAAGGAAATCTAAATTGCATGCTTGTACTTAACTGCCCTACTTTCATGTTGTAATATCACTGTAGCATGACCTTTTTACATTTTCCATAAATTTCACCCGAAAATCAAATATCCCTAACTTTTTGTGAGTAATGTATGTGTGATGAGGGCTAAGCTCACATTAAACAAAAGTGTATATGTAAAGGAGAAATAGATGCAATGAAAAAACGTAGGAAAATGGAGAAAAGGAGACAGATGAATATGCAGTAGGGAAAAGGCAAACAGAAAAAGGAGAGGAAACACTAAATAGAGGAATGAGAGAAGGGAACAATGGGACAAAAGAAGGAAAGAATTGGACAAAATTCTTTTCCCATTTTTGGCTAAATATCATATTTTCAATTGGCCTTTATTAAAAATATTGAGCCATTCTGTCACTAAGAGTTAACTGTTTGTCTGGTACTATCACTTTTACTTTGTGGCGGTCATCTAATAAACCTTATCTGTAAACTAAGAGGTCAACACTACCCAAATTACAGAAAACACTGAAAGTCCACAGGCTGCTACTACAGCATCTCAGCTATGTACACAAAAAGCATTCCATATTTTTAATAGACACCAACTGAAAAAATTATTTTTAGCTCAAAATAAGTGCAATGCAATAATAAAAAATTGTCCCCAAAGGTGTACATAGCCTTTAAGTTATATGGACATGTAAAAGAACATCAATAGAGCAATGGATCTAAAGGAGTGGAGAAAATATATGGACACTGGATAAGGTGTAGAGCTGTAGTATGGAAAATAAATAAAAAATAACAAAGGGAAGAAAACAGAGAAAAAAGGGTGCGGGAACAAGTGGGATAAAAAGGGGATGAAATGAAAAAAAAATCGAACAAATGAAATTTATTTTTTCTAAAAACATAACAATATTGGTAAATACAGAAAAAGAAAGGAATGAAATATACAAATGCCTCAATAAACCCCAGGTATACCAACTGTAGCATCCACTGAATCCATTGCAGTTTTCTTATACATTTTCTTGGAGAAACTTCCCACACCTCTAGTTAAAAACACATGCTCTTTCATGCTGAAAACTGGCCATTCTTTACAAATAATTAACAGTATATACCAAGTACCAATACACAATATTAATACCATCTTTGACATTAACAGTCTATATACCTCAACTGAACATGCACAAGGCATCCAAGCAGTTGAAAAACCCTTTGACACAACACAACTGGCACCTGATTTTATACAATTATGTACGGAGCTTCTCTTTTTGGTACTACGAGAAAACGTCTTTCTACATAAAAACTTGTGGCATCTCAATGGGATCCAATGTAGCCCCCCGCCCCATGCTAATACATACAGTAGTAATATATAGGCTTCTGGCTGGCACTAAAATAGATGGACTAGTTGGTTATGGAAAATATACAATATTTATTGAACATACATGTAATAGCATAAAATCACAAAAAACACCCCTAGGGGTCACTGTGCTGCTTCCAGTGTTGAGTCCCCACTCGTGGGTAGTTTCTTCAAGCGCTCCTTTATAGTGAACTTGTATAAGTTATATTCCTCATGTTCTACTGAATACACATGCATATGCATTTTTCCAGAGGTTTTGCAATGTCAGCACATCTGTACATATAGTTCACACCAGTGCTTTCACTCAGGCTCAGGGTGAAAATAAATAAATAAATTAAAAAAATCTTTTTTCTTTTTATTTAAATCCGAATTTTTTTAAAATATAAAATGCTTTTTGAGGAAAATATATTACCATCCAAAGGTTATTCCATCATGAAATAAAGATTATTATTTTTTTTATTATGTAGAATAAGGCTGTATATGTTTAATTTTTTGGGTAAATAAATTCCATTAATCCATTCACAATGTCATGCTCTTCCAGAGGTTTTTGTAAGATTATTGGGCAGTTTCTCTGCCTACAAGATATTATCACAGATGCTTGGTTTACTTTTGCAGTTCTCAAAACTGAATTTGACTCAGCAGAGATCACATGCCTCTTCTTCACAGCAAAAATTTTATAACATGAACAGAGTTGAGAAAAATACCTTAATCCTAACTTCTGCAAACCTATGAATACAGAATCAACCTAATCAAACTAATATGAAAAGTTGTTATTCTAAAAATCTTAATCTACTTGCATATTATAAGTTATACCAGCAAGAATTAGTCTTTATGTAGAAAACTATGATTTAAATCAAGCCTTACTGACTAGGGATTTAAATCGTGATTTAAATCAGTTTGATTTAAATCAAATCCACCCTGCTCAGGCTCACAGGTTAATAGAGGTTAGTACATTGATTAGTACATGAATATCTGTTACCAACTGTCGTTAGTTTGTACGTTACCCTCTCTTGTGTTAGTCCCTTTGCCTGCTTGGTTGGTGCTGTTTTCCTCCTCATCTCGGCATTACACGTGCCTTGTAGATAGGTTGTATGCAGACTGCCGTTGAGTTTTCGGCGTCTCACGTGACCAGGAAGTGGAGTGTATGATAGCTGCTGCTGGGTCCTAAGACGAGTTGACGATGTAGTTGTGCTGGAACAGTTTATCTTGCATTATACTTTTTCATATTAATCCTCATCAGTATTCCATCTGCTCATTACTGTAATGTCACAAACGCGTTTCGGAGACTTTGTCTCCTTCTTCAGTGGGGACACAGCAATGGCGATTTGATTCTTTTATAGGGTCAGTACTTAATTGGCTATGCGTGAAACCTGGAGTGGATTCCTTGATGTCGAAATACTTTGCCTTATTTTGTTACTTGATTCGCTCTTTAACCCCTTAACATCCCAGGACGAGAATGCTCGTCCTAAATCGCCAGCACTTAGTGCTAGAGGACGAGCGTTCTCGTCCTGCAGTCGTTACCCTCCCGCATGCTGTGCCGCGATCAGCGGCAGAGATCCAGCTGTTACTGACAGCCGGATCTCTGCTGCATGCACCAGCATCGGCGATAACGTCGATGCCAATGGATTAACCCCTCATATGTCGCGGTCAGCGCTGACCGCGGCATATGGGAGGTTTGCTCTCCCTCAACTCAGCCATCGGTCCCCGCGCTGCTGTGGCGGGGACTCGATGGTTGCCATGGCAGCCCCAAGCAAAGCATGGGTCTCCTAGGCAACTGCTAGCGTCTTACAGTGTAAGACACTAACAGTTCAATACAGCACAATACAGATGTATCGTGCTGCATTGAAACAGGGATCAGACCCTGTAATGTTGAAGTCCCAGAGTGGGACAAATAATAAAGTGAAAAAAAAAGTTAATAAAATCAAAGTTTTACAAAAAAAAATGAAACTTTCAAGTAAAAAAAAAAAAAAGCGTCCTTTTCCAAAAATAAAGTAAAAAAGAATTGTAAAAAATATGGAAAAGACATATAGACATATTAGGTATCATCACGTCCGTATCGACCAGCTCTATAAACATATCACATGACCTAACCCCTAAGATAAACACCGTAAAAAAAAAAAAAAAAAAACTGTGCTAAATAAACAATTTTTTTGGTCACCTTGCGTCACAAAAAGTACGACAGCAAGCGATCAAAAAGGCGTACGCCCACCAAAATAGTACCAATCTAACCGTCACCTCATCCCGCAAAAAATGAGCCCCTACCTGAGACAATCGCCCCAAAAAAATAAAAAATATGGCTCAGAATATGGAGACACTAAAACATCATTTTTTGTTTTAAAAAGCTGTTATTGTGTAAAACTTTCATAAATAAATAAAAAGTATACATATTAGGTATCGCCGCGTCCGTATCGACCGGCTCTATAAAAATATAACACGACCTAACCCCTTAGGTGAACACCGTAAAAAATAAAAACTGTGCTAAATAAACCATTTTTTGTCACCTTACATCACAAAAAGTGTAATAGCAAGCGATCAAAAAGTCATATGCACCCCAAAATAGTGCCAATCAAACCGTCATCTCATCCCGCAAAAAATGAGACCCTACCTAAGACAATCACCCAAAAACTGAAAAAACTATGGCTCTCAGACTATGGAGACACTAAAACATGATTTTTTTTGTTTCAAAAATGAAATCATTGTGTAAAACTTACATAAGTAAAAAAAAAGTATACATATTAGGTATTGCAGCGTCTGTGACAACCTGCTCTATAAAAATACCACATAATCTAACCTGTCAGATGAATGTTGTAAATAACAAAAAAAAAACTGCCAAAACAGCTATTTCTTGTTACCTTGCCTCACAAAAAGTGTAATATAGAGCAACAAAAAATCATATGTACCCTAAACTAGTACCACCCTATCCCGTAGTTTCTAAAATGGGGTCACTTTTTTTGGAGTTTCTACTCTAGGGGTGCATCAGGGGGGCTTCAAATTGGACATGGTGTCAAAATAAACAGTCCAGTAAAATCTGCCTTCCAAAAACCGAATGGCATTCCTTTCCTTCTGCACCCTGCCGTGTGCCCGTACAGCAGTTTACGACCATATATGGGGTGTTTCTGTAAACTACAGGGAGTGCAGAATTATTAGGCAAGTTGTATTTTTGAGGATTAATTTTATTATTGAACAACAACCATGTTCTCAATGAACCCAAAAAACTCATTAATATCAAAGCTGAATATTTTTGGAAGTAGTTTTTAGTTTGTTTTTAGTTTTAGCTATTTTAGGGGGATATCTGTGTGTGCAGGTGACTAGTACTGTGCATAATTATTAGGCAACTTAACAAAAAACAAATATATACCCATTTCAATTATTTATTTTTACCAGTGAAACCAATATAACATCTCAACATTCACAAATATACATTTCTGACTTTCAAAAACAAAACAAAAACAAATCAGTGACCAATATAGCCACCTTTCTTTACAAGGACACTCAAAAGCCTACCATCCATGGATTCTGTCAGTGTTTTGATCTGTTCACCATCAACATTGCGTGCAGCAGCAACCACAGCCTCCCAGACACTGTTCAGAGAGGTGTACTGTTTCCCTCCTTGTAAATCTCACATTTGATGATGGACCACAGGTTCTCAATGGGGTTCAGATCAGGTGAACAAGGAGGCCATGTCATTAGATTTTCTTCTTTTACACCCTTTCTTGCCAGCCACGCTGTGGAGTACTTGGACGTGTGTGATGGAGCATTGTCCTGCATGAAAATCATGTTTTTCTTGAAGGATGCAGACTTCTTCCTGTACCACTGCTTGAAGTAGGTGTCTTCCAGAAACTGGCAGTAGGACTGGGAGTTGAGCTTGACTCCATCCTCAACACAAAAAGGCCCCACAAGCTCATCTTTGATGATACCAGCCCAAACCAGTACTCCACCTCCACCTTGCTGGCGTCTGAGTAGGACTGGAGCTCTCTGCCCTTTACCAATCCAGCCACGGGCCCATCCATCTGGCCCATCAAGACTCACTCTCATTTCATCAGTCCATAAAACCTTAGAAAAATCAGTCTTGAGATATTTCTTGGCCCAGTCTTGACGTTTCAGCTTGTGTGTCTTGTTCAGTGGTGGTCGTCTTTCAGCCTTTCTTACCTTGGCCATGTCTCTGAGTATTGCACACCTTGTGCTTTTGGGCACTCCAGTGATGTTGCAGCTCTGAAATATGGCCAAACTGGTGGCAAGTGGCATCTTGGCAGCTGCACGCTTAACTTTTCTCAGTTCATGGGCAGTTATTTTGCTCCTTGGTTTTTCCACACGCTTCTTGCGACCCTGTTGACTATTTTGAATGAAACGCTTGATTGTTCGATGATCACGCTTCAGAAGCTTTGCAATTTTAAGAGTGCTGCATCCCTCTGCAAGATATCTCACTATTTTTGACTTTTCTGAGCCTGTCAAGTCCTTCTTTTGACCCATTTTGCCAAAGGAAAGGAAGTTGCCTAATAATTATGCACACCTAATATAGGGTGTTGATGTCATTAGACCACACCCCTTCTCATTACAGAGATGCACATCACCTAATATGCTTAATTGGTAGTAGGCTTTCGAGCCTATACAGCTTGGAGTAAGACAACATGCATAAAGAGGATGATGTGGTCAAAATACTCATTTGCCTAATAATTCTGCACGCAGTGTACAGAATCAGGGCCATAAATATTGAGTTTTGTTTGGCTGTTAACCCTTGCTTTGTAACTGGAAAAAAATAAAATAAATGGAAAATCTGCCAAAAAAGTGAAATTTTGAAATTGTATCTCTATTTTCCATTAATTCTTGTGGAACACCTAAAGTGTTAACGACGTTTGTAAAATCAGTTTTGAATACCTTGAGGGGTGTAGTTTCTTAGATGGGGTCACTTTTATGGAGTTTCCACTCTAGGGCTGCATCAGGGGGGCTTCAAATGGGACATGGTGTCAAAAAAAACAGTCTACAAAAATCTGCCTTCCAAAAACCATGTGGCATTCCTTTCTTTCTGCGCCCTGCCGTGTGCCCGTACAGCAGTTTACGACCAAATATAGGGTGTTTCTGTAAACTACAGAATCAGGGTCATAAATATTGAGTTTTGTTTGGCTGTTAACCCTTGCTTTGTAACTGGAAAAAAAATATATGGAAAATCTGCCAAAAAAGTGAAATTTTGAAATTGTATCTCTATTTTCCATTAATACTTGTGGAACACCTAAAGGGTTAACGACGTTTATAAAATCTGTTTTTAATACCTTGAGGAGTGTAGTTTCTAGAATGGGGTCATTTTTGGGTGGTTTCTTTTATGCAAGCTTCACAAAGTGACTTCAGACCTGAACTTGTACTTAAAAAGTTGGTTTTTGAAAATTTCTGAGAAAGCCTTGTAACGTCCCCCAAAAATAAAATGTCATTCCAAAAATGATCCTAACATGAAGCAGACATATGGGAAATGTAAAGTAATAACTATTTTTGTAGGTATTAATATGTATTATAGAAGTAGAGAAATTGAAACTTGGAAATTTGCAATTTTTTTTAAATATACAATATCAATTTTTTTCTAATTTTTTGGTATTTTTTAGTATTTGTGTTTTTAGTGATTTTATGCTATTACATGTATGTTCAATTAATATTGTATATTTTCCATGACAAACTAGTCCATGTAAGTCCATCTATTTGAGTGCCAGCCAGATGCCTATATATTACTACTACAATAGGGTGTGTCTGCTGGAGAGAGCACCTTTATCATGATTGTAGCGAAGGTCGAGCCACTGGTACAAATATTTATTCAGTAATACATACAGTACATGACAGCATTTGAGGATGAATACATTTACACTAACTCCCTGTTTACCACACTCCATTTGTTTGGTTAGGTACATTGACAATATTATATGCATATGGGAGGGACCTGCTGACACTCCAGTCATTTTTTTGATATTTGAACCAGATCCCACTAGAAGTTCAGTTCACTTTATGAACTTATCTATTGGGGGTGTGGCCTGGACATGCTTCTGGTCTCTATAAAGAATCCAGCGGCATCTTCTCATCTCACTGGCTCTTTTGCCTTCAGGCTCCCTTGTTTCCTTTTTACCCCTTGGGGGCAAAATATCCTGCCATTGGTGCTCTTTGCCTTATTGCTGCCCACTCAGCTTACCCACCAGAAGCTGCCAATTGCTGACTGGGTTTGCCGTGGAGCTGGGAATCCCTCACCTCTATGCTGGGCTACTGTTTGGTGGTTCCCATACATCCAGGTTACTGGCGCTCCATCAGGCCCAGAGCAGATAGCCAGGGGGCTTTTATTTCAATATAACTACCTCCCACTTATTACCCAGATGAAAACATTTATAACTAATTATGATATCCTTTTTTGTTGTAGCTAGGTAGGAAAACAGTTCCAAAAACATACAGTATATTATGCCCATATTTTATATGTGCTGGTTATGGTCCCAAAATTCCTTTAAAGGCTATGTACACATTTGGGAGCAATTTTTTTCTATTAGTGCATTGTACTCATTATGAGCTAAAAATAATTTTTTCAATTGTTCTTTATTAAAAATATGGAGTCCTTTTCTCTGTACAGAACTGAGATGGTGATCTGAATTTTCTTTCTGCTCTGTGAAACAGCTAGCTATGGGGCTCCTTATCTCTGCTCTCAGACCTTATCAACACTGGTCAAAGCTCAATCTTTATCTTACTGATAAGAATGTGGCTTAAATAAGTGTTTATGACCTCTTAGTAATTTAGAGATAAGGGTTATTAGAAGACTAGCACAAAGTGAAAGTAAGATGCACACAGCTAGAAAAACAGTTAACCCTTTTTGACAGAATGGCTCTATATTTTAAAAAAAGACCAACTGAAAAAAATATTTTAGCCCCAAATGAGTAAAATGCAATCATACAAACACATTTTCCCTGAAGGTGTATATAGCCTTTACATATTTTTTAAAATATATTCATAGTTTTTTTTTTTTAAATATATGTATGGTGTTCTAAACAACCTAGACTAGTGTATCGGCTCTTGTCACATCCCAAACAGCTTAGGGACTGGGTCTACTGGATGCTGCGCAGTAATATTACCACACTATTTATTTTGGATAGTGGTTTCGATTAGTGTAACCCACTTTTCCTTGCACCATCTGCGACACCTCCAGCTTTCACACTCACTCGGTCACCAGCTCCTCCAGGCATAAACTCTAAGTGGACTCTAAGGGACGACACTCAGGTCTTCTGTGGTTTAAAGCTTTATTGAGGTGGAGTGCACTTGGCTGCAGCCTGTAATACAACAGGGAAACACTGCCACTATGTGGTATACAGCCAGGTCACCAGCCCACCTCCTTCACAGTAAATGTCTGCACTCTAAATATATTATAAAACAGTGATCGTATAGTGGATTTTACATTGAACAAGTATATGAAGATAACAGCAACATACCTGTAATACAACAGGGAAACACTGCCACTATGTGGTATACAGACAGGTCACCAGCCCACCTATATCATAACAGGCAGTCATTATATTACATTCCCACATACATGTTACAGGATATAACAAAGCATACAGAAAAATGAACAAGAGAAAATCATTTACAAAGATATTGCAGCAGGGTGACCTGGAATACAGCATGTCTTGCAGCCATTTTAGGAAGAGCACACGGCTCTCTAACTGTACATCATCTACTCAGCCTAGCATGTGCTGCGGGGCTTCAAGGCTGCTAAAAAACATACAGTCACCTCTTTACATTCTACAGAACTATTATGGGTATATATTATAACTTTTTACAATAGATAAATGAACTTTAGCTTTAGAGAACTTAGACAGAGATCCTACCTCCTTCACAGTAAATGTCTGCACTGAGGAGACCAAACCAAGTAGCAGAATACACAGGGGGCTTTCTGGAAGAGTCCACTGTAAAGACTCTGTCTGTTAAAACTTTCCTCAGTTATCTAATAGCACATTTGAAGAGGTTTATTTAGCATGTCCTGACTCTCTGCTAACAGCTTATGAATATATGGAACTATATTTAACAAGTGATCATTGCTGCAGCTCCTGTATATTGGTATGAACCTATTGCAAACCTGCAGACTGGATATTTGGTGAAACTTCATGTGGTTCATATCGACTGTACTACATTTACCCCTCCTGAATTTCACCAAATATATAACACTAAACAGTACAATATAACGTGATAGAAAACTCCAATGAGAACAAAATTGTATACTTCAGGTTGGACATTCTAAGGTATGTGAGCATATGTCTATACAGGATAACCGTTTCTTGGACTCTCTTTTGAAGGACCACTTAAAGGACTACTTGGAGGGTTTGCGCTCCCCTCACGTAGTAAGTATTACAAAGTGCCTCTCTACACAATGCTTAATGCAAGAAATATTACAGAATCCCCTCTGCTAAGACATACAACTTTGTGCTCCTCAACTCAGCACCTACATACTGCAAAACATGTTTTGTTTTTCTGTGATATGTACCTTAAATGTCTACATTTATCTATTTAGTTATAAGGAACTACAGTACTACTACTTCTAGTAACTCTCCTTCTAGGCACCTAGATATCTTGGTATTCACTGAGCAGATCAGTCTGTTTACTGGTCTAACAGTTCTTCCAACTCTTGTTTGAGTTCCCCTGTTTGAATCAGACTGGCTTAGATTGGTCTGCTTCTTCTCAGATGATGGTTTAGAATTCCAAGTTTGAGCAGTTTGGCCCTCTGACAAAGATAATGTCTTGAATAAGTCACCTTTATGACTGGTTTGTAAGTCTTGCTTATCATGGCAAGGATCAAAGTCTGATGGACCATCTCTTAGAATGTCCTCTGGTAGGGATATCCCAGTGTCTTTGGCATTTTGCAAAAGCTCTTCATCAGAACCAAATAATACTGAACTACATTCTTCGGTTCCTGATATATGGTCAAGAATTCTCTCTGTATTTCTATTGTGATTATAACTGAAGGAATCTACTTGTTCTTCATCAATCTGTTCTTCCACCTCATAATCCGATAAAGCGGAAGCCACCTCAGAAAATTCTTCTTCTTCTCCCAAATCAATGGGCAAAAAGTTAACTGGTAAGATCAAGTTGCGATGAACTACTCGGACTTCTCCAGTCTTTAAGTTATGTATCTGGAAGATATGCGTCTTTGGGTTGGTGTTAACAACTCTGTAAACAGTTGACTCCCAAATATCAGCAAGTTTACGTTTTCCTCTCTCTTTCTTATTCACAAGAAGAACGTGGTCTCCAATACTGATTGGTAAACCCTTGATCCTTTGGTTATATCCTCTGGTCTGTTTGTTTTGCTCTTTGCTAGAATGTTTTTGTGCTATTTCAATTGCTTCCTTCAAGTCTTTTCCTAGAGCAGCAACAAATTCATCATAGTTCTTGACCGTTTCATCTCTTAACACATTCCTGAACATTATGTCAACAGGCAGTCTAGGAGTTCTTCCAAACATGAGGAAAAAAGGTGGATAACCTGTGGTTTCATGTACAGTACAGTTATACGCAAAGGTTAGCGTTTGAATCATCTGTGGCCACTTATTCTTTGATCTTGGCGGTAGAGATCGCAGCATGCTTCCTAGTGTAAGGTTGAAACGCTCTACTTGACCATTTCCCATAGGATGGTATAGTGTTGTGTGAGATTTCTCATTACCTGCAATCTGTAAAAGTTCACTAATTAGCTCACTTTCAAAATTAGCTCCTCTATCAGAATGCAATCTTTCTGGAAATCCATAGATGCAGAAGAAATTGTCCCAAAGTTTGCGTGCCACTTGCTTTGCAGTTTGGTTCTGACATTGGAATGCATGAGATAGTTTTGTAAAGTGGTCTGTAACCACTAACACATCAACACTTTCATTTCTGCCTTTCTCTGCGGACCAAAAATCAATGCATACAAGTTCTAATGGATGATTTGTAACTATGGATTCAAGAGGGGCTCTTCCTTCTGGCTCTGGAGTCTTGCTCACTACGCATCTCTTGCACTGTCTCACATAGTTTTTGATGTCTGCTTCCATGTGAATCCAAAAAAATCGTTCTCGGGCCAAAGAGATCGTTCTGTCCTGACCTTGATGTCCAGCGTCATCATGAATACCCTTTAGAACATTACCCCTAAGTGAATGAGGGACAACAAATTGATAAATTTTGCTTCCTGATCTATGTTTTGAAATCCTATAAAGAATTCCATTATTTAACTTCAATTTATCCCAGTGCTTCAACAACCGCAAAGTGTTTTGAGATTCAAAACGGCGTTCTCTTCTGGATGGTCTTCTCCTTTGAACAAAATATATGGCCCTTGCCAGTTCATCATCTTCATTTTGTTTCCTCTGAAGGTCTCCCAATGAAAATTTGGGGAGTGGAACAATTCCCTTCTGCAGCACAGCATTCACATGTTGTCCTAGCAGGACTGTATATGGTTTGGTAACATCTCCTGGTCGCAAATGATTTTCGAACATAGCTTTAACTTCATTGTTCGAAATTGAAACTCCCTGATGGTTCACTGATAGCTTAAATGACTCCTGAATAGATTCCTTCTCAACAGTTGTACACAACTTCAGTAAATCTTGGTATGGTTCGCTTCCTATCTTGCTGTTGATACTTTGTCTGACAAATGGCTCTCGACTCAGAAGATCAGCTGGAATATTCTGTGTTCCTGGCACATATTTTAAATCAAAGTTGTAAGGTGCCAGCTTGGCAACCCATCTTTGTTCACAAGCATCCAACTTTGGCTTGGTCATAATGTAGGTTAGAGGATTGTTGTCTGTCCATGCTGTGAATCTGTGTCCTTTTAACCAGTGGCTAAATTTGTCACAAACTGCCCATTTTAAAGCTAAAAATTCCAATCGATGAGCTGGATATCTTGACTGAGATTTTGTTAAAGTTTTACTGGCAAAAGAGATAGGCTGTACTTTCTTCCCACATTCCGATAGTTGACTGAGTACTGCTCCAAGTCCACCAATAGAGGCATCAGTAGCCAAAATAAAGGGCTTGTTAAAGTCTGGATGCTTCAATGTCACTGTCTTCTGAAAAGCATCCTTCAAATTTTTAAACGCATTCTGACATTCTTCATTCCAACTTTCCGGACTCAGCTTTCTTGTCATCGCCTGCTTTCGCTTGAAACGTTTTGACTTCCCTTTTCCTTGTGTTGGCTCTGATGTTAGGTTGTACAGTGGTTTTGCTATTCTTGAAAACTCTGGTATGAAGTGAGAATAATAATTCGCCAATCCCAGAAATGATCTGACCTTCTTTACCGATGGTGTTTTGCCATCTTCTTCCATCAGGTCATTTGCAGCAACGCTTGTTATCGCTGATACTTTATCTGGATCTGTGGCAATTCCTTCTGGTCTTATGATATGGCCCAAAAACTTCACAGTGCTTCTTAAAAATTTGCATTTCTTTGGTGCTAACTTTAAATTGTATTCACGTAATCGGCTGAAGACCATCTGGATTCTCTCAAGAGCTTCTTGTTCATTCTTGCCGAACACCAGCAAATCATCTAGATAGCATAACAATCCCAGATAGTTTTGGTCACCAAAAATTGACATCATCATTCGAGCAAAAGTTGCAGGACTGTTGCATAACCCTTGTGCCATACGGTTGTACTCAAATAGCCCAACAGGTGTGATACAAGCTGTGTACTTTTTATCATCCTCATGGATTGGAATGTTGTAAAAACCCGATGTTAAATCCATTGTACTGAACCAACAGTTTCCACTAAGGGATGCCAGAGCATCAGCCTGATTTGGTAAAGGGTAGGCATCCTTAATTGTTCTTGCATTCAGCCATCGGAAATCTGTACAGATTCTGGGTTCTCCTGATGGTTTCCATGCCAACACAAGTGGTGATGCCCATTCACTGCTAGACTTACGAATAATTTGCTTTTCTTCCATTTCATTCAAAACTTCACGCATTTTCTGAAAGTGTGCCGGAGGGACTCTTCTATAAGGGAGACGAAAGGGTCTGTCGTCAGTTAGACGTATTCGATGACAAAAGCCCTCGGCTTCTCCACAATCCAGCCTTCCTCTAGAAAAGATCTGTTCATTAGAAACAATCAGCTCACCTAACTTTTGCTTCCAGTATTCTGACACTTCACATGAGTCTATATTCACTTCCTCTAATCCAAGATTTTTCAGCATTGTTCTTATATTTTTACATTCAGAATCATCTAATGTAGAACGCTTATTTTTCCTTTTTGTGCTATCAAGAGTATCTTCTTGTGCTGAGCATTGCTGGGATAGCAGTACTTCTTCTTTGCCACCAAGATCAAGATCTTCTAAAGCTATACAAGGGTGTACATCAGCTATTTTTGAGTTTCTTCTAATTGTGATTTGCTTGTTGGTTGTATTAATCAATTTTACAGGGATCCATCTGTCGCCCCATAGTGGTGTGACTGTCCGCCCTATCAGGACATTTCTTGGACATGTCTTGGATGTAGTGGGCTCCACAATAACTGTACTACCAACTGATAACGTTGCCTTCTTTTCAAGCTTTCCCCACACTAAATGCTCTTGAAATAGTAATGCAGGAATTAAGCTTTACAGTGCCCACTTTCTCTGGGATCCTATCACCTCTCCATCGGGTCACGATGGCTAGTAAATTCATGAAAGAGCTCGGCCTGGCTTCACTACCCTCCTCAGGAGTAGCTAACATTGCCCAAAAACTCTCATCTTTCTTAAACTGGTGAGTAATATGCCTAATCACATTTGTTCCAATAATTATATCATCTACTTGTCCTGGTACTACTAGCATTGGAACAATCATTTTACAGTCAAACATTTCTAGGTGTATGTCATAAACGGACTTTGGCTTTACTTTAATACCACCACAACCCACAAGTACAATATCATTTAGTATGGAAAAGCATGGTTTCAGCAATTTGGACTGTATAAGTTGCTGCTCAGTTTGCTCACTGATGCTACACACCATTGAGCCACTGTCAATCATAGCAGTTAACTTACACTTTTCTTGAACTGTAACAGTAGTATGGAACAAGTTGTCATAGGGAGCAATTTTCTGCAAGTGTTGAAATATCACCTGTGTTCCTTTTGGCCTTTCCTGAACACACTGATTATATAACACTTCCATATCTCCAGATTCATCAGTAGATAGGGTTTAGGAACTTGGGCCTACACCATACCCCTCTAAGTGCAGGCTTTCTAGTTTAACTGTTGCGACCTTTTTATTGGACATGCCTGCCTCTGGTGGCCAGGTTGCCAGCAGAGGAAGCACAGATTGTTCATCATACAATGCGCCTTGGTAGAGTGGTTACTGTTTTTACAGATGTGACAAGCAGCAGGCCTTTTTCCAGGAACTGCAAAACCTGCTGCTGGGGCCCCAGGATGTTGGCAAGTATATTGAACTGGTACAACCTTTTCAAGCAATGCAATTAATTTGTTAATATTCAAATCTTCTTCCCCCTTACTGCATAAAGGGACTATGTTTTTTACCTTAGGTTCTGTAGGGGTTAAGTCTTCAGAAATGTCACATTTTTTTGATACAAGACTCTGGGTCATCTTATTCTCAGCCCTCAACCTTTTGTCTCTGTGGTAACTATCCATCATCTCCTGTACCTCACTGACTGTCCATCTCTCGGCAGGTTTACACCTAAGCATGCTTTGCAATTCTGATTCTGGACAGTGTCGGATAAACATCATTGCTACCTCATGCCCTGGGTCCTCCACACACTTTCCCCGCCCTTTTAGACATTCATTAGCGAGATCAATGACACGGTTTAAATTAATCCAGTAATCTAGGCTACTCTCACCAGGTTTAGGCAGTGTGGAATAAAAGTCTGCCAAGGGAGTCACGGTGGAGATAACTTCCCCAAAATGTTGTTTCAGTATATTGTAAATATCACTTGGGTCCTTCTTTATATCAATAGTTGGATTATTCCTCACCCCAATTTTCACTAGTTCTTTTGCACGGCCCATCAATTTATCCATTATCTCTTTACCACGCTCAACAGTTTGGTAACCTTTCTTATCAAGAAAAGACTGCATCATCTCCTCCCACTCATACACACTACACTTATCACTCTCATCTCCCCGGAATATTGGCGGTTCTTTTACATTTGCTTTTAGTACAAAATTTAATTTAGCCCAATCCTGAGTTTGCTGGTAACTCTCTGGTGTGAAGGAATCCTGTTTGCTATTATGAGCTGACAGACCTTCTATTATAGAGTGGCTAATCTGCTGCCCAACCTCCCTTATTACATCTGACAGAACCTGCGAATTCTGAAATGCGTTCTGCATATCGCTGGATGTACGTCTATCATGGGAGTCAGTAACATGGCTCATGTTTTCTGCATATATCCTGTTCTGGTCTGACACTCCTGGTACACCAGAATCATTAGATGCAAATAACTTAGACCTTGTAAATAAGCTCCCAGTCTGGTCTACCGTTGTGGGAAAACCTGCATTAACATCATGGCTATCAGATGCATTCATATTCTGTGACTGTTTATACCATGGAGAAGAACCCCTCCCTAGTACCAAGGGGGTGGAGTAGTAATGTCCTGGGGGAGGTCTGCGGTGTTCTGATATATTTTTCATTTTAGAAAGTTCCAGAAGAACGCAGTCTCTTAGTCAAACCTTTCAGATGCAGTCCGCTTATTACACGTGTCCACTTGTCTGGATCGCTGCTGATGACTTTAGGTATCTTCACTGGTCACTTTGAGCAGAATGATGACATCCGGGTCACGGCACCAAATGTAACCCTCTTTTCCTTGCACCATCTGCGACACCTCCAGCTTTCACACTCACTCGGTCACCAGCTCCTCCAGGCATAAACTCTAAGTGGACTCTAAGGGACGACACTCAGGTCTTCTGTGGTTTAAAGCTTTATTGAGGTGGAGTGCACTTGGCTGGAACCTGTAATACAACAGGGAAACACTGCCACTATGTGGTATACAGCCAGGTCACCAGCCCACCTCCTTCACAGTAAATGTCTGCACTCTAAATATATTATAAAACAGTGATCGTATAGTGGATTTTACATTGAACAAGTATATGAAGATAACAGCAACATACCTGTAATACAACAGGGAAACACTGCCACTATGTGGTATACAGCCAGGTCACCAGCCCACCTATATCATAACAGGCAGTCATTATATTACATTCCCACATACATGTTACAGGATATAACAAAGCATACAGAAAAATGAACAAGAGAAAATCATTTACAAAGATATTGCAGCAGGGTGACCTGAAATACAGCATGTCTTGCAGCCATTTTAGGAAGAGCACACGGCTCTCTAACTGTACATCATCTACTCAGCCTAGCATGTGCTGCGGGGCTTCAAGGCTGCTAAAAAACATACAGTCACCTCTTTACATTCTACAGAACTATTATGGGTATATATTATAACTTTTTACAATAGATAAATGAACTTTAGCTTTAGAGAACTTAGACAGAGATCCTACCTCCTTCACAGTAAATGTCTGCACTGAGGAGACCAAACCAAGTAGCAGAATACACAGGGGGCTTTCTGGAAGAGTCCACTGTAAAGACTCTGTCTGTTAAAACTTTCCTCAGTTATCTAATAGCACATTTGAAGAGGTTTATTTAGCATGTCCTGACTCTCTGCTAACAGCTTATGAATATATGGAACTATATTTAACAAGTGATCATTGCTGCAGCTCCTGTATATTGGTATGACCCTATTGCAAACCTGCAGACTGGATATTTGGTGAAACTTCATGTGGTTCATATCGACTGTACTACATTAGCGCACCAAGCTATGGTTAGTTGACGATTCCCTGAATAGCCTTCCTGCAGAAGTGGTAGCTGCAAATACAGTGAAGGAGTTTAAGCATGCATGGGATAGGCATAAGGCTATCCTTCATATAAGATAGGGCCAGGGACTATTAATAGGATTCAGATATATTGGGCAGACTAGATGGGCCAAATGGTTCTTATCTGCCGACACATTCTATGTTTCTATGTTTCTGTCAAGTCCTGCTCCATCCCTTTTTGCTCCTGCTCCTTTAATTCTTTATTTTTTTAATCCCTCTTTCCAGGATGATTGTGATAACTGGTCCTTTTGTTTCTTCCACTGTTAACAAATGTCTTTCCGCCAGGGAGAGAGCCTCAACTTCTACCCCTTCTGATTCCCAAGAAGGTGGAGGTTCCTTTATACTTCAAGCCCATATTTCACACATCTGTAAGAAATGTACAGTCAAGTCCATAAATAATGGGACATCTACACAATTCTAACATTTTTGGCTCTATACACCACCACAATGGATTTAAAATGAAACAAACAAGATGTGCTTTAACTTCAGACTGTCAGCTTTAACTTGAGGGTATTTACATACAAATCAGGTGAACGGTGTAGGAATTACAACAGTTTGCATATGTGCCTCCCACTTGTTAAGGGACCAAAAGTAATGGGACAATTGGCTTCTCAGCTGGTCCACGGCCAGGTGAGTGTTATTCCCTCATTATCCCAATTACAATGAGCAGATAAAATGTCCAGAGTTCATTTCAAGTGTGCTATTTGCATTTGGAATCTGTTGCTGTCAACTCTCAAGATGAGATCCAAAGAGCTGTCACTATCAGTGAAGCAAGCCATCATTAGGCTGAAAAAACAAAACAAACCCATTAGAGAGATAGCAAAAACATTAGGCATGGCCAAAACAACTGTTTGGAACATTCTTAAAAAGAAGGAACGCATTGGTGAGCCCAGCAACACCAAAAGACCCGGAAGACCACGGAAAACAACTGTGGTGGATGACCGAAGAATTCTTTCCCTGGTGAAGAAAAACACCCTTCACAAAAGTTGGCCAGATCAAGAACACTCTCCAGGAGGTAGGTGTATGTGTGTCAAAGTCAACAATCAAGAGAAGACTTCACAGGAGTGAATACAGAGGGTTCACCACAAGATGTAAACCATTGGTGAGCCTCAAAAACAGGAAGGCCAGATTAGAGTTTGCCAAACGACATCTAAAAAAGCCTTTACAGTTCTGGAACAACATCCTATGGACAGATGAGACCAAGATCAAGTTGTACCAGAGTGATGGGAAGAGAATAGTATGGAGAAGGAAAAGAACTGCTCATGATCCTAAGCATACCACGTCATCAGTGAAGCATGGTGGTGGTAGTGTCATGGCGTGGGCATGTATGGCTGCCAATGGAACAGGTTCACTTGTATTTATTGATGATGTGACTGCTGACAAAAGCAGCAGGATAAATTCTGAAGTGTTTCGGGCAATATTATTTGCTCATATTCAGCCAAATGCTTCAGAAGTCATTGGACGGCGCTTCACAGTGCCAATGGACTCGGACCCAAAGCATACTGCAAAAGCAACCAAAGAGTTTTTTAAGGGAAAGAAGTGGAATGTTATGCAATGGCCAAGTCAATCACCTGACCTGAATCCGATTGAGCATGCATTCACTTGCTGAAGACAAAACTGAATGGAAAATGCCCTAAGAACAAGCAGGAACTGAAGACAGTTGCAGTAGAGGCCTGGCAGAGCATCACCAGGGATGAAACCCAGCGTCTGGTGATGTCTATGCGTTCCAGACTTCAGGCTGTAATTGACTGCAAAGGATTTGCAACCAAGTATTAAAAAGTGAAAGTTTGATTTATGATTATTATTATGTCCCATTACTTTTGGTCCCTTAACAAGTGGGAGGCACATATGCAAACTGTTGTAATTCCTACACCGTTCACCTGATTTGGATGTAAATGCCCTCAAATTAAAGCTGACAGTCTGCAGTTAAAGCACATCTTGTTCGTTTCATTTCAAATACATTGTGGTGGTGTATAGAGCCAAAAATGTTAGAATTGTGTCGATGTCTCAATATTTATGGACCTGACTGTATATCTCAATTTTACTACAAATGTCTCGCACCGCTTTTGAGCCTCTTCTACTAACGTCGGACTTGCCTTTACACATGGTATCCCTTGTATAGAACATGCTTATATCTCCAACAGGCAGCAAACCTTCATATCTCCTTTCCTGGGAGAAAGGGTTGATTTTGACCTTCTCTGAATTAGAAGTGAACTCTATACTAGCTTTCTGGCATGGTTTCTACATATGTGCCAGAAAACTCTTATATATTTATTTCCCGCTGGTACAAGACCCCAGAACTCTTGCACCATTTTAGCTTTGTTGATTCCACTCTTTGTTGGCATAGCGGTACTCAGGTAGGCTCTCTGGCCTACTTATGGTGATATTGTACTGCTCTTAATAACTACTGACGGGGCATAGAGTCATCCCTGAGGCAATTGGGTGTTCTTCAATGTAATTTGTCAGCCAAGGAAGTCCTTCTGTCTAAACCTTCAAGTTATTATTGTCCTTACAGTGGCAACTTAAAGGGGTTATCCGGGAATAAAGAAAATTAAATGACAGGGCAGACAGTGGTAATGTGCTGCTGCGGTAATGGTGACTGTAAACAATTGCTACTGCTCATTAGCCACATCCCCACCTTCTCTCATGTCTCCTCATCATCTCCATTCCCAAAGAGATTGACCTGTATTCAGGATCATGATTCCTGACAAGCAGAGAGGAGGATGAGGCAGCATTATGGCTCATTGTGGTGAAGTAACTTGTCCTTCAGTGCGATTATGACAGGTTTTGTGTGTACTGATAGGACAGTGGCCATTTTTTTTCTCTTAATGATTGCACCCTAGACAAAACAAGCCATTCTAAGTAATGAAAGGTATTTGTGAATATATTTATTATAAAATAATATTTAAGTATTTTAATTTTTTAATTCCTGGAGAACCCCTTTAACTGCCATTCTGTTGGCAGAATCAAAGCATTTATTTCCTCTTCACTGGCTACAGATGTCACCCTCTACTGTTCAGGAGTGGATCAACAGGGTCAAACAAGTGTACCTTATGAAGAACTGTCCAGCTGGGAAACTCACTCTCATTCTCGGTATCCGAAAACTTGGCTGTCCTGGCTTTGGTGGGTTACCTCAGATACTTCTAAAATATCTTATCCCCCCCCCCCTTCCCATTCCTCCATTGTCCAATTTGCTGGCTACATGGTTATGATTCTTGCAGTTTTGCCCTTTTCAGCTATCTTCATGACCATCCATCTAAGGTATACCAACTTCACCCCATTTGTGGTTGTGTGCACCTGTGTTATCTTTTACTTGTATTAAACTTAAACTTGTACTATACGTGTACTGTATTAGTTGTGACAATGTTTTCTTAGTACCTCTCCCATACTTAGTATTAAAAATACTGATTAAATAAAGAATTATGAAAAAAATCCTATCTACTGATATTTATTCTAAGCCAACTCATAGGAACAGTCTTCTTCTTCTAGCTGTCGAATCGAATTGAAGTTAATGAAGTGGAATTTGATCTGAATTTCAGCAAAAATTCTATTTGCCACAAACCTGAATTTCCTCGTGCTTCATGGTAACGAATCAGATTTTTTTCTAAAATGGCTGCTGCACATGTTACAAAGTGAAAGTAAGAAGCCCAGGAACGAGGGGTCACCTATAATGCTGTGCAGCCAGCCAATCAGCATATAGCCATCCCCTGTGATGTCACAGACATATAAAAATTATCCTGCCCGGTCTCCACCATTTTGCAGTGAACTGAACATAGGAACAGATGTGACAAGTGTTAGGGAAAGTATCGTACAAAACTTTGAATAGTATAATCTGGGATAGGGACAGTGTAGGAAGACAGTAATAGCTCAATAGCATAGTTTGCATCAGTTCTCTGTGTAGGGCACAGAGCTATCTGATTGAATGGCACTCACCTTATTTAATAGATTAGCAATTCTATTACGTCTTTATTCTCAAATTGGGGTGAATAAGCTGCTTAATACAGTGCTGATCAAAAGTTTAAGACCACTTGAAAAATGGCAAAAAATCATATTTAGCATGGCTGGATCTTAACAAGGTTCCAAGTAGAGCATCAACAAGAAGAAATAGGAGTGCGACAAAACATTTTTTGAGCATTCAATTTAATGAAAACAACGAATAAACTGAAACAGGCTGTTTTTCAGCTGATCAAAAGTTTAGGACCACACCTCCAAAAAAAAAACTAAACCCCCCCAAAACAGAAATCCAACTTCCAAACATGAACTCACTAATGAGTAGCTCTGCCGTTATTGTTTATCACTTCCAAGATTCGTTTCGGCATGCTTGATGCAAGCGTTTCCATGAGGTGAGTGGGAACATTTCTCCAAGTGGTGAAGACGGCCGCACGAAGGCCATCTACTGTCTGGAACTGTTGTCCATTTTTGTAAACTTCCCTTGCCATCCATCCCCAAAGGTTCTCAATTGGATTTAGATCAGGGGAACACGCAGGATGGGCCAAAAGAGTGTTGTTACTCTCCTGGAAGAAGTCCCTAGTCCTGCGGGCATTATGTACTGTAGCGTTGTCCTGTTGAAAAACCCAGTCGTTACCACACAGACGAGGGCCCTCAGTCATGAGGAATGCTCTCTGCAACATCTGGACATAGCCAGCGGCCGTTTGACGCCCCTGCACTTCCTGAAGCTCCATTGTTCCACTGAAGGAAAAAGCACCCCAGACCATTATGGCGCCCCTCCACTGTGGCGCGTAATAAACATCTCAGATGGGATCTGCTTGTCATGCCAGTAAGGTTGGAAACCATCAGGACCATCAAGGTAAAAAAAAATCTTAGCATAGAATAAAACTTTTTTCCACCTTTGAATGTCCCATGTTTGGTGCTCTCTTGCAAAGTCCAAACGAGCAGTTCTGTGGCGTTCAAGGAGACGAGGTCTTTGAAGACGTTTTTTGTTTTTGAAGCCCTTCAGTCTCAGATGCCATCTGATGGTTATGGGGCTGCAGTCAGAACCAGTAAGGGCCTTAATTTGGGTCGAGGAATGTCCAGTGTCTTGACGGACAGCCAATTGGATCCTCTGGCTCAGTGCTGATGAAATTTTTTGGGGTCTTCCACTTGACTTTTTTGTTCCATAACCCTCAGGATCATTTAAGAAATTCCAAATGACTGTCTTACTGCGTCCCACCTCAGCAGCGATGGCGCGCTGTGAGAGACCCTGCTTATGCAGTTCAACAAACCGAGAGTTTTTTTGCCTTTGCCATCACAACGTGTGACTACCTGACAGAAAATGACAATGAATCCACATCTTTGCACAGATTTGTCCTTTTAAAAGCATGTGGTCCTAAAATTTGGATCAGCTGAAAAACAGCCTCAAAAAATGTTTTGTCTCACTCTCATTTCTTCTTGTTGCATGTTGAAGCTCTACTTGGAAAATTAAGATCCTACAATGTAAAATATGATTTTTTGCCATTTTTCAAGTGGTCTTAAACTTTTGATCAGGACTGTATGACCATTATTTGGGTACTCACTTTGTTTAATAGATAATCAATTCTATTATGCATTGATTCTCAAATTGGGGTGAATAAGCTGTGTAATATAACCGTTATTGTGGTGTCAACCTTGTTTAACCCCTTTAAGACCAAGCCAGTTTTCACCATCAGGACCAAACCACATTTTGCAAATCTAACATGTTTGACTTTATGTGTTAATAACTCTGGATCGCTTGTACTTATAGAAGAGATTCTGAGATTCTTTTCTTGTGACATATTGTACTTTATGCTAGTGGTAAATTTGAGTCTATATTTTTCACCTTTTATTCATAAAAAATTCCCAAATTGACAGAAAATTTGGAAACATTTTCAATTTTTTAGATTTGAATGGCTCTTCTTTTAAAGCAGATTGTGATACCTCATAAAATAGTTGTTACTGTACATTTCCCAGATGTCTTCTTCATGTTGGCCTCATTTTTATTTTTTTAGGACGTTAGAAGGCTTAGACTGTTAGAACCAATTCTTAAAATTTTAAAGAAAATTTCCAAAACCCACTTTTTAAGGACCAATTCAGTTAAGAAGTCACTATGTGGGGCTTTCATAGTAAAAACCACCCCATTTTAGAAAGTACACCCCTCAAGTTATTCAAAACTGATTTTACAGACTTTGTTAACCCTTTAGGTGTTCCACAAGAATGGAAGGAAAATGGAGGTGAAATTTCAAAATTTCTATTTTTTTTGCAGATTTTCCATTTTAATCTACAGATGTAGCAGGGGTAACACACACACTTTCTTAACTCATTGCGTTATCTTCAAACAAAAGCCATTGAAAAGCAATTGCTTAACGCATTTATTTGCCTTTAGTTTAGATAACATGTCTCATAAAGCATGTGTGTTAACCCTGCTACATCCGTATTGTTCCCTGTAACACAGCAAGGGTTAACAGCCAAAGAAAACTTTATATTTATTATCCTGATTCTGAAGTTTACAGAAGCACCCCACATGTAGTGGTAAACTGCTGTATGGGCACACGGCAGGGCACAGAGGGAAAGGAGCGCCATATGGATTTTGGAGGGCAGATGTCGCTGGGATAATTTTAAGTTGCCATGTCACATTTGAAAACCTCCTTATGCACCCTTAGACTAGAAACTCCCAAAAAGTGATCCCAATTTGGAAACTACAGGAAGAGGTGGGAGTTTTAGTGGTACTATTTTGGGGTACATATGATTTTTGATTGCTCGATATTACGCTTTTTGTGAGGCACAGTTTTTTTTTTTTTTTTTTACCGAGTTCTCTTGACAGGATATAGCATGTAATGCTTTTATAGAGCAGGTTGATAATACTAAATATGTGTATTTTTTTGTTGATTCAGTTTTACATAAAGCATTTTTAAAAACAAAATTAATGTTTTCGTGTGTCTTCATTTTCTGAAAGCTACATTTATTATATTTTTATGCCGATCGTCTTGTGCAGGGGCTCTTTTTTTTTAAGGAAGAGCTGACATTTTTATTGCTACCATTTTTGGGTACATATGATTTTTTGATCATTCAATATGATACTTTTTGGGGACAAGGTGACCAAAAAATGGCTATTTTGGCATTATTTTTAACGGCGTTCACCTGAGGGGGTAGATCATGTGATATTTTTATAGAGCAGGTCATTACGGACATAGCAATATCTAATATGTCTATTTTTTTATTATTTTATTTTTGTAAAATAAAAGCATTTGTGAAAGAAAATCATGTTTTTTGTGTGCCCATTTTCTGCCGATCGTCTTGTGTAGGGGCTCATTTTTTGCAAAAAGAGTTGACGTTTTTATAGGTAGCATTTTTGGGTACATATGATTTTTTTGATCACTCAATATTACACTTTTTGTGGAATTCACCTTAGGAGTTAGATCATATGATATTTTTATACAGCAGGTTGTTACGGATGTGGAGATACCCAATATGTCAATTTTTTTTATGTATTTCAGTTTTACACAATAAAATAATAAAAAAATAAAAAAAACATGTTTTAGCATCTTCATTATTTTTTTGGTGACTTTCTTATGTAGGGGCTCATTTTTTGCAGGAAGAGATGGCAGTTTGATTGGTACTATTTTGGGTTGCATATGATTTTTTGATTGCTTGGTATTACACTTTTTGTGATTAACCGCCTCCGGACCGCCTAACGCAGGATTGCGTTCCGGCGGCGGTCGACTTATTCCTCCTTCACGCTTCGGCGCGTCATCTCGCGAGACGTTCGTCACCAGGAGGAGTTGGTCACCAGCCTGCCAGCCAATGATCATCGCTGGCAGGTTGGTGATTTTCAAAAAATCGAATTACAAGCCATTTAACACATTATATTTATAAATATAATGTGTTAAATGGCTTCTGTGCTCTCTGCTGGTTCCTTTTCGTCGGTTGGTCCCAGCAGAGAGCACACATCACTGTGAGTACACCAAGCACAACACATTTAGCCCCAGATCACCCCCCATCACCCCAATTAACCCCTTGATCACCCCTGTCAATCACTAGTGAAAGGGAAAAAAGTGATCAGTGTAAACTGTCACTTTTGTTTTTCACCAGTATTGATTGTTAGGTTTTAGTTTAGTTTAGGCCCCTTTGGTAGGTAGTTAGCGTCGGTTAGCGCCCAGCCCACCGCACCGCAGTCACTGATTCGCTGATTAGCGTATCGCTAATCAGCATTGGTACTTTTATAGTATCTGTAAGTGATCAGAACTGATCACAGTCAGATCTATAATAGTATTAGTGTAACCTTAGCTCGCCCTCCACCCAAAACGCAGTGTTTGCCCGATCAGGCCTGATCGGTCGACCACACGTGCGTTCACCCACGCCCGCCCCGCCACAGTGACAAAATTATTATTATTTTTTTATCACTGCACAATCACTTCACAAGCGTGATAAAAAAATCTGTTTTGATATTTTTTATTAATCGCAGCGGCTTCCTGTACTTCGCTAGCCTCCCATTTGTAAGACAGGCTTGCTTTTTTTTTTTGTAGTCTCAGGGAATACCCCCTAAATTTAGTTGACCAAATGGCAAGTAAGGGGTATTCTTCTGAAGGGGCCTACAGGCTTCTGACCCAGTCGGATGAGGAATGGGAACCCTCATCTGACGAATCCAGCGGGTCAGAATACGAACCTGTAGAAAGCAGTGGCAGTCTGACCCAAAGTTCGGACGATGAGGTTGAGGTCCCTGATACCACCAGGCGTACCCGGCCGCGTGTTGCTAGACCACAGGTTGCACAGGATCCGCTTCAAGGGCAGCAGAGTGGGGCTGGCGCTGTTGGATCACGTGGTGAGGCATACACCAGCAGCGCAGCCCATCCTGGACCTAGTACCAGCACTGCTGTAGAACATGGTGAAGTGGCGAGCACCAGAAAGGCAGTTGAAGCTGGTACGGTGGCACGTGCATTAGTTCCCCCATCGCAGCCACTGCACAGACAGGCCCGTAGAGACCCTAGAGTCCTTGAGGTGCTGGCAAACCCTGATTGGCAGCCCCCAACTTCAGCCGTACCAGTAGTTCCCCCTTTCACCGCCCAGTCTGGAGTTCGGGTTGAGACAGCTCAGATCGGATCGGCACTGGGGTTTTTGAGCTGTTCTTCACTGCGGAGCTCTTGGACTTAGTCATGGCAGAAACAAATCGGTATGCCACTCAATTTATAGCCGCCAACTTGGGAAGCTTTTATGCCCAGTCTTTCCGGTGGAAACCCGTCCAAGTTTCCGGATTTAAAACTTTTCTGGGCCTTCTCCTCAACATGGGCCTGACAAAAAAGCATGAATTGCGGTCATATTGGTCCACGAACCCAATTCATCACATGCCCATGTTCTTTGCTGCCATGTCCAGGACACGATTTGAGACCATCCTGCGTTTCCTGCACTTTAGTGACAACAGCACCTCTCGTCCCAGAGGCCACCCAGCTTTTGACCGGCTCCACAAAATTCGGCCCCTCATAGACCACCTTAACACCAAATTTGCAGATTTGTATACCCCTGAGCAAAACATCTGCAAAGACGAGTCCCTGATACATTTTACCGGGCGCCTTGGCTTCAAGCAATACATCCCAAGCAAGCGCGCCCGGTATGGGGTCCAATTGTATAAGCTCTGTGAAAGGGCCACAGGCTATACGCACAAATTTTGAGTTTATGAGGGTAAAGTTTAGACCCTGGAGCCGGTCGGTTGCCCTGACTACCTGGGGAGCAGTGGGAAGACAGTCTGGGACTTGGTGTCACCCTTATTTGGCAAGGGGTACCATCTTTATGTGGACAACTTCTACACAAGTGTGCCCCGCTTCAGGCATTTGTTTCTAGAACAGATTGGCTGCTGTGGCACCGCGCGACCTAGTCGCCGGGGCTTCCCCCAACGGCTCGTTACCACCCGTCTTGCAAGGGGGAGAGGGCTGCCTTGTGTAACGAAGAACTGCTCGCGGTGAAATGGAGAGACAAGGTGGACTTCAATGACCAGATGTTGGCTCCTTATTTAGTGTCCCGCCGCACCAGAGGCTGGTATAAGAAGGTGTCTGTATACTTAATTCAATTGGCTATGTACAATAGTTTGGTTCTCTACAGTAAGGCTGGGAGAACAGGATCCTTCCTCAAATTTCAGGAAGAGATCATCGAGAACCTCCTGTATCCAGGAGGTTCCGTGGCCCCATCCACCAGTGTAGTGAGCCATCTACACGAGCGACATTTCCCCAATGTCGTTGCTGGTACCTCAACCCAAGCGCCACCCCGAAAAAGATGTCGTGTCTGTAGCAGGAGTGGAATAAGGCGTGACACCCGCTATTTCTGTCCTGACTGCCCTGACCACCCTGCCCTATGCTTAGGGGAGTGTTTCCGGAAGTACCACACACAGGTACACTATTAGTATAGGGATTGCGTGACACAGGACAGGCACACAGGGGTCTTAAGGCCCTTTCATTCACAGCTGCTGCAAACCTCTCCTTTCACCTGGGACAAAGTGCATAATGTACTTCGCCACATCTCTGGGCGATTTGCGCTTTGCACATTGTCCCATGGGGAAGGAGAGGTTTGTCCTATAAAGGTAAAAAAAATAAAAATAATCACAGGTAAGCAAAAAAGTTAATGTTCCAAAAGTTCAATAAAGTTTATAAAAGTTAATGTTCTGTTTCAAATGTTATATAAAGATAATGTTAATAAATTTATTGCGTTGCAGGCCTGTTTTTTTTTTAACCTTCTAGGTGGACCAACCGATGAACCAGCTGCAGCACTGATGTGCATTCTGACAGAAGCATTGCGCTGCTGTCAGATTACACAAAAGTCGGTGTAAGATGAGATTTCTCCTCTGCAGTAAAAAAGATACGTTTGCCGAGGCTTATGAGCTGAGGGGCAGTGTTCATATGCTTTGGCAAACACTTTGTATATAAAAAAATAAATAAAAAAATCCCGGCAATGATTTATTCATCCACATCGATTGATGTGGATGGAGAAATCGGGTTTGCCAGGGCATACGGGCTGAGTGGGTTTGGATGTTGGGCGGAGCTCCTATGTCCTTTCCCCTCCTTTTTTATTTTTGGCAGAGATTTTTTCATCCACATTGATTGATGCAAATGAAGAAATCTGTGCCGTTCATTTTTTCTTTTAGCCCAGAGGCTGAACGGAAAAAAATATCTCATTACCCGTATGCTCAATATAAGGAGGATAGCAGAAACTCCTAATGCTGGCCATACATGTAATGATTGCGGAGACCCTCAAATGCCAGGGCAGTACAAACACCCCACAAATGACCTCATTTTGGAAAGAAGACACCCCAAGGTATTCGCTGAGGGGCATATTGAGTCCATGAAAGATTGAACTTTTTGTCCTAAGTTAGCGGAAAGGGAGACTTTGTGAAAAAAACAAAAAACTATTTCCGCTAACTTGTGCCAAAAAGAAATATCTTCTATGAACTCGCCATGCCCCTCACGGAATACCTTGGGGTGTCTTCTTTTCAAAATAGGGTCACACGTGGGGTATTTATACTGCCCTGGCATTTTAGGGGCCCTAAAGTGTGAGAAGAAGTCTGGAATCCAAATGTCTAAAAATGCCCTCCTAAATGGTACTCATTGTAATTTGGGCCCCTTTGCGCACCTAGGCTGCAAAAAAAGTGTCACACATGTGGTATCGCCGTACTTAGGAGAAGTAGGGCAATGTGTTTTGGAGTGTCTTTTTACATATACCCATGCTGGGTGAGAAAAATATCTCTGTAAATTGACAACTTTGTATAAAAAAATGGGAAAAGTTGACTTTTACAGAGATATTTCTCTCACCCAGCATGGGTATATGTAAAAATACACCCCAAAACACATTGCCCTACTTCTTCCGAGTACGGCGATACCACATGTGTGACACTTTTTTGCAGCCTAGGTGCGCAAAGGGGCCCAAATTCTAAAGAGCACCTTTAGGATTTCACAGGGCATTTTTTACGCATTTGGATTCCAAACTACTTCTCACGCTTTAGGTCCCCTAAAATTCCAGGGCAGTATAAATACCCCACAAGTGACCCCATTTTAGAAAGAAGACACCCCAAGGTATTTTGTGAGGGGCATGGCGAGTTCATGTAAAATTAAATTTTTTGTCACAAGTTAGTGGAATATGAGACTTTGTAAGAAAAAATAAAAATCATTTTCCGCTAACTTGTGCCAAAAAAAAAAAAAAATTCTAGGAACTCACCATGCCCCTCATGGAATACCTTTGGGTGTCTTCTTTCCAAAATGGGGTCACTTGTGGGGTTTTTATACTTCCCTGGCATTTTAGGGGACCTAAAGCGTGAGAAGTAATTTGGAATCCAAATGCGTAAAAAATGCCCCAAAACACATTGCTACTTCTTCTGAGTACGGCGATACCACATGTGTGACACTTTTTTGCAGCCTAGGTGCGCAAAGGGGCCCAAATTCCAAAGAGTATCTTTACAATTTCACAGGGCATTTTTTACGCATTTGGATTTAAGCTAGGGGAGCTGAGGTGGTTAAAGGTGACAAAAAATTTAATTTTTTGCAGTTTTTTTAATGGTGTTCACCTTAGGGGGTAGGTCATATAATATTTTTATACAGCAAGTCATTATGGACGTGGAGATACCTAATATGTCTACTTTTTTAAAATTTATTTCAGTTTTACACTATAAAAGCATTTTTGAAGAAAAAAAAAATCATGTTTTAGTGTTTCCATTTTCTGGGCGATTGTCTTATGTAGGGGCTCATTTTTTGTGAAAAGAAATGACGGTTTGATTGGTACTATATTGGGGTACATATGTCTTTTTTATCGATTGGATTTAGGCCTCCTGCATACGACCGTATTGCTTTTTCAGTGTTTTGCGGTCCGTTTTTCACGGATCCGTTGTTTTTCCATTTCCGTTCCGTTTTTTTCCGTATGGCATATACAGTATACAGTAATTACATAGAAAAAATTGGACTGGGCATAAAATTTTCAATAGATGGTTACGCAAAAACGGAACGGATACGGAAGACATACGGAGTACATTCCGTATGTGTTCCTTTTTTTGCGGATCCACTGACTTCAATGGAGCCACGGAACGTGATTTGCGGGCAATAATAGGGCTTGTTCTATCTTTCAACGGAACGGAAAAAACGGAAATATGGAAATGGAATGCATACGGAGTACTTTCCGTTTTTTTTTTGCGGAACCATTGAAATGAAGGATTCCGTATACGGAACGCAAAAAAGAGCCCGTAAACGGGAAAAAAAGACGGTTGTGTGCAGGAGGCCTTACACTTTTTGTTATGTATGGTGACAAAAAAATTGCATTTTTGGCAGTTTTTATTTTTTTATTTTACGGCGTTCATTTAAGGGGATACATCATATGATATTTTTTATAGAGCTGGTTGTTACGGACGTGGCAATACCTAATATGTCTACTTTTTTAAAATTTATTTCAGTTTTACACTATTAAATCCATTTTCTGAAAGCCATACTAGTGTCCATTTTCTGAAAGCCATATTTTTTTTAACCTTTTGGGCGATTGTCTTATGTAGGGGCTTATTTTTTGCAGGAAGAGATGATGGTTTGGTACCATTTTGGGTTGTGTATGACTTTTTGTGTTGAAGGTGACAAAAAATAGCATTTTTGGAATAGTTTTTTTTTTTTTTTTACGGCGTTTACCCTGGGGGGCATATTTTTATAGAGCAGATCATAACGGACGCGGTGATACCTAATATTTCTATTTTTTTATTTTTTATTTCAGTTTTACACTATTAAAGCCTTTTTGAAGAAAAAAGAAATCATGTTTTAGTGTCTCCATTTTTTGAAAGCCACAATTTTTTTTTATCTTTTGGGCGATTGTCTTATGTAGGAGCTAATTTTTTCCAGGAAGAGATGACGGTTTGATTGGTACTATTTTGGGGAATTACACTTTTTGTGATGTAAGGTGACAAAAAATTGCATTTTTTGCTCAGTTTTTATGTGTTTTTTTTACAGCATTCACCTGAGATGGTAGATTATGTGATATTTTTATAGAGCACGTTGTTATAGATGCGGCAAGACCTACTTAATATGTCTTTTTTTTTAACACTATTTTATGGTGAGTTATTTTTTTTTTTACTTGACACTATTATAAAAAAACACTTTTGAACTTTTTGTTTACTTTTTATTTTTGTCCCACTGTGGGACTTCACATTTTCAGGGTTTGATCCCTGTTTCAATTCAGTACAATACATTATGTATTGCACTGAATTGAACTGTCTGCGTCTTACAGTCAAACGTGCCTGTGGTAGACTGTCTGCTACTCCAGGACCTACCTGTCCGGAAACAACTAGTGTTGCATGGCTTGTGGATGTCAACTTGGCCGTATGTAGAATTTGTGGGCAGATGGTGAAGTGCGGCCAGGGTGCCAATGTTGGCACCACGGACCTGCTGGAACACATGGAGCGTCACCATAAAGTGGCCTGGGAAAATTATGGCCCTAATGGTACAGCCTGAAGCATCTGCCAGCATCCCCCACATTTTTTCCAGCAGGCAGGGCTCCACCACCTCAGCAGAAGGGTGCAGTGTTTTCTTTCCATCATCTACTGGTCTTCCTCCACTTACTCCTCGTCACACGTTTTGCCAGCAATCAATCACCGAGGCGATTGTAAGGAGACAGCATGCGTGCACTCATCCAACAGCGCAAGTTGCTGGTACTACAGTCCCTCCCTTTCCATGTGGTTGACTCTGCCCATTTCAGAAAACTGATGGCTTGTGCTGAGCCAAGGTGTGGAGTCCCAAACCTTCACTACTTCTCTAAAAAAGCTGTGGGCCAGTCCTTGAGCCTGTTGGTGTCTGGTACAGTTCAAGGCAGAGCTGACTTGTAGGGCTGTATAAATGGACAATATAAGGACAATATATGTTCTTTACAGCCCACTGGGTAAATATGGTTCTGGCACAGGCACACCAGCAACTTGGCCAGATGATGGCAATGCCGCTTCCATGTTCTTATGCTGTGATTGCGTCGCCAATGTCCTCCTCCTCCTTCTCATCCTCTACCTTGTCCTCAGCCTCCATTGTAGGCACAGTTCAGAGTGGTCCTCTAGCATACTACCTATGCAGAGCACGGCTGTGTCACACTGTTCTGCTGGTCAGCCTGGGCAAACAGAATCACTCCAGGGAGAAATTGGTCGGCGTCATCAACCAAGAAATCTAATCCTGGCTCTCTCCTCAACAGCTGAAAATCGGTACCATGGTCACCGATAATGGGAGAAACATTCTATCGGTGCTGTGTCAAGTAGGGCTAACCCATGCACCCTGCATGATGCATGTCTTTAATTTGGTTGTAAACCGATTCCTCAAGTCTTCCACCCAACTGCAAGACGTCTTTAAAAAATGGCCAGGAAACTGTGCATGGACTTCAGCCACTCTGCAAAACACCCCTCCTTCAGCTGCAAAGGCAGAATGGTATTCACTAATATCGCCTCATATGTGACGTTCCCACACGTTGGAAATCTACCCTCCACATGTTGGGCCGATATATGAGCAGAGGAAGGCCATGAACCATTTCTTGATGATGCAGGCGGACAAGGGTACTTCCCTGTGTAACTTCGACATTAGACAGTGGCAGCTCATGCGTGACACCTGCAGTTTACTCAGGCCCTTTGAGGAGGCCACTTTATTTGTCATTCACCAGGACTATGGGATGAATGATGTAATTCCACTCCTTCACATCCAGATGATGTTGATAAATTGACAGGAAATGTGGAGCCTTCATTAAAGCCCAGAAATAGGTGGTTTATCTGTCCAAGCAACAGAGGAGGAACAGGAGGAGCATGAGGAGCTGGACGGCAATGAGGAAGACCAGGCAGATGACCCCAACAGACTGTGGCTGTATGCAGTGGAGTGGAGATGCATGCCTAGTTGCTTGCGCAGTGACAGCCACATTATCACCATTTGGCTGAGGGATAACTACTGGCTCTCCACGATGTTAGACCCTCGCTACCAGGCCAAAATGGGGGCCTTTTTTACACCTGCTGAGATGTAGTCAGTTGGTCGCTGCCTATGTGCTCCAGCGTACATCCTCACGATGGTCTGACCAGGAGGACCCTTGCACTCATGCTCCACTGCCATAACTGCTGGAGTGTGTGGGGGGGGGGGGAGTGTGTGGGGGTCAAGTGGCAGCACCAGCTCCATCAGCAGCAACTTAAGTCTTGAGTCTTTAATGAGAACTTTTCTTCACCCGCCTACTGAAGAAACCACAAAGCAGCAGAACAGGAGCAAAACCTGAACCAGCATGTGGTTGCATACTTGAACTGCACCCTGCCACCCCAGATCCAAGATTCCCTGTACTACCGGGCAGCCAAACTTGATTTGTGCCCGCAAGTGGACGAATTTGAAGTGGACGAATTTGCCCTGGGCAAATTTTCCTGCCCAGCCAGTAGTGTGGCATCAGAGCTGGTGTTTAGTGCTGCGTGGGGCATAGTTACCCCAAAGAGAACTTGCCTTTTAACAGGAAACTTTGAGAGATTAACTATTATAAAGATGAATCAAACGTGGATCACCCAGGATTTCCACACACCGGTGCCTAATGCATTAGACTAGATAATTCTGGCAGTAATGTGTTGTACACCAGAACATTGTGAAAAATGGCCCATTACATCTGGACACGTGCTTCAGCCACTATTTTGATGCTGCCACCCGTCTGATTCCATATACCTGCTGCCTCTGCTGCCATCTTCTCCTACTGCCTCCCACCATTTTGTTCTGTTACTGCCAGTGCTGTTGCCCCCCCCACCTCCCCACTCTGTGACTGGGCCACTATGTTGACTCACCCTCCCCACTTTGTGACTGGGCCACTGTGTTGACTCCTCATGCTGTTCCCATCCTCCCCACTCTGTGACTAGGCCACTATGTTGACTCCTCATGCGGTTGCCACCCTTCCCACTATGTGACAAAGCCACTATGCTGACTCCTCATGCTGTTGCTACCCTCTCCACTATGTGACTAGCCACTATGCTGACTTCTCATTTTGTTGTCACCCTCCCCACTATGTGATTGAGCCACTGTCTTGACTCCTCATGATGTTGGCACCCTCCCCACTCTGTGACTAAGCCACTATGTTGACTCCTCATGCTGTTACCACCCTCCCCACTCTGTGACTACCATAGCGGCAGACCATGCAACTGCTATGGGGCTCAGGGCAAGAGGGGCCCAGTCTTAGTTGGGATTATCTCTGCTTCCACTGGAGGTAAAATCTTGGTCAGGACTTTACCCTCCAAAGGAACAACTTTTAGTAAATGAGGCCGTGGAAAAATGGGCCAAGGGTCATTGAAAATGGTTTGGGCAAAAAACCCTTCTGTCCTGTGTGGGGGACCTGGTTTGATCCTTGCTATGGAGCCCTTGTTTCTCTATGTACGCCACTGCTTCCCACTATGTGATTGGGCCACTAGGTTGACTCCTCATGCTGTTGCCACCCTCCCTACTCTGTGACTAGGCCACTATGTTGACTCTTCATGCTGTTTATGACTGGGCCACTAATGTCCCTGTTTGCCCTTGTTGACATCACCGTTTATTTTACCCTTCTTTTGATCTGTCGGAAGAACTGAAAAATGAAAAACACAACAGATCCTGTCTTTGGAGCATCTATAAGTTCTCTATCACACGGTCAGTATTTTGCATTAGGATTTGATCATGATTTGGAAGCCAAAAGCAGGAGTGGGTCCAAAACACAGAAGACATGCAAATATTCCCATCATGTGTCATCTCTGTTTTGGACCCACTCCTGTTTTTGCCTTACCAATACTGATCAAATACTAATGCAAAAATCTGACCAAATACTGACCGTGGGTTATAAGCCATTAAAGTCCCGCATACAGGACTTCTTTTCCATCTGAATAAGGCCTCATGCACACGAACGTATTTTCTTTCCATGTCCATTCAATTTTTTTTGCGGACCGTATACGTAACCATTAATTTCAATGTGTCTGCAAAAAACAAAGGTACTCCATGTGCATTCTGTTTCCGTATGTCCGTATTTCCGTTCCGCCAAAAAATAGAACATGTTCTATTATTGTCTGCACGACGGACAAGGATAGTACTGTTCTATTAGGGGCCAGCGTTCTGTTCTGCAAAATACGGAATGCACATAAACGTCATCCGTATTTTTTGTGGATCCGTTTTTTGAGGACCTGCAAAATACATACGTTCGTGTGCATGAGCCCTAAAACTGATTTCAGATGCAATTGGACAAAAATCATGCAAATTAAGCATAAGGCTTCTATCACTTGGTCAGTATTTTGCATCAGGATTTGATCATGATTTGAAAGCCAAAAGCAGAAGTGGGTTCAAAACACAGAAGACATGCAAATATTTCCATCACGTGTCGTCTCTGTTTTGGACGCACACCTGTTTTTTGGTCTTACCAATACTGATCAATTACTGACAAAAAATAATAACCGCGTGAAGGCAGATGCTCAAGAGACAAGATCAGTTTTTTTGGGGTTGTTTTTCTGATGGATCGGAAGAAGGGAAAAATAAACAGTGACATCAACACAAACTTATTACTGACACCCTCTCCACTCTGTCATGGGCCCACTACTTGTATCTGCCTGTAAACAGAACAGGTTCTCTTGCAATCTATGTGGAATCAGCAGACGGTGTAAAAGGAGAGCCTTTTTTCACTCTATTGTAGAATCTTGGGCCACTGAACGGTTCAGTACATTATACCTGATGCTAACATTGACCTGTAACTGACCAAATAAGTGAAGTGTGAACTGAGTCTAAAAGTGACGCCTGTCACCTGCCTGTCATACTGACGCACAGTAACTGTTTCACTACCACAACAATACATGTTTCTGCGCTGCACAGTGATATTTTTAAAAACCTTTTTCACTTTTTTTAGGTTCCAAAGTGGACCACAACATGAAATCATTAGATTGCAATTGGTATAGGATAATGGAATTTTCTCCATTATCCTATATAGAAATAATTACAATTCAGTGCTGCCACCTGCTGGATTGTAATATACAAGCTCATTACTTCAGTGGAACGCCTCCCCCAATCTCCGCCTATCCTGATTTTCTTGCCCCTGAAGTGCACGCTTTCAGGTTTCCGGGCTTCTCAGATGCCGTCGTCATATCTGAGTGGTTAAATGTTAGCTGCGGGTGTCTGCTGTAAGAAACTGCAGACATTCGCTAGCTATGGTGCTCGCTCCGCTCCGTAGTGGGTCCCATCTTTACAGACCCGACATCCGCCATAAATGTACGGCGGATGTCGTGAATGGGATAATCAAGCAGTTGTAAAAACATCACCCTTAGGGCTCATTCACATGACCGTGGTTTGGTTCCACCTCTGAGCCGCATTTTTTGCGGCTCAGGTGCGGACCCATTTACTTCAATGGGGCCGCAAAAGATGCGGATAGCACTCTGTGTGCTGTCCGCATCCGTTGCTCTGTGGGCCCACAAAAATTATAGATCATGTCCTATTCTTGTCCGTTTTGCTGACAAGAATAGCCATTTCTATAAAGGGATGTCCTTTCCGCAAATTCCGTGTTTTGCGGATCCGCAATTTGCAGACCACAAAACACGGCACGTTTATGTGAACAAGCCCTTACCATTAGAATTCTGCCAGCTGGGTCCTAATATGCCACCTCGATGTCACACTGCAAATGTCTATTAAAAAGAATCGCTACTCCTCTCTTTTTCTGTGTAAAGAACGTGTCGGGGTAGATTGTAAAATGTTTATTTTTAAGAGTAGGATGATTATCCTGTAGCAGTCTAGTAATATGGTCCTATACTTTCCTTTTTATTGGAAATTGCAGACCTGCAGCATTCCAAGAAAGATAACTCAAAGTGGAGACATCAGTATGAAAAATATCATCCTGAAGCACCATATTTAACCAATACCAGTTTTAATGGATGTGATGCAACAGTATTATGCAGCAAAAATACATGTATGCGGACCAGTCCAAGCGAGCAGATCCACCCCCGCCAACGTGCTAAATGGTAAACTGTCTGGAGTGCCAGAAGAATGAAACCCACTCCCTCTCCTGAAAAAACTGAAAAATATACAACAGACAATGACATTGCTTTTCAAGTAACTTCAACCTAAACTGAATGATCCTTCATGAGCGCCACCCTAGCAATATCTGCTATCCTAAGGCCTAAGGTCCCGAACCCGAACTTTTTTTTCAAGTTTGGCCGAACCTGCCGAACTCGAACATCCAGGTGTCCGCTCAACTCTAGTAATATGTAATAGACACATTTCCTTTGCAGAGTGATGGAATAGAAGATAACAGCCCAGTAATGTGATGAATTGGCCACTGGGTGGCAATAGAGGAGTATGAATAGCAAATAAGGATTCAGTCTAACACACTTGTCTTCATGGAGGTAATCATGAGGAGCATATTTGAGATTAATAGGGAAATAAACAAGGCATTGCTGCCTGGGTGCCATAAAGTAATGAGAAATACCACCGCACACTCAGGGATATCATGCAAGTAAGATTTTTTATTTTAGCATATACTCCAATAGGTACATAAATGATAACGAAGAGATATCAATATTGTTACTGTGACTCCAAATCTTTTGACGTTTCGGTCGCAACGGACCTTGGTCACAAAAAGTCACAGAGTGGAGTGGAGTGTAGGGTCTGTGGAGGACCCCCGTGGAACAGCGGGAACAGACGCTGTATGCCAGTGCCATAAAGTGACTTTAAGAACATAGAAAATAGAAGCCAGGTTGAGTTTGCCGTAATGTAGAGGCCAGGGTTTTATAAATCAACGACGCCTGGGTACATATCTTTCGCTCCTATCCAAGGCTATAAAGCAGAGTTTGATGTTTTCAGCTCCCTTTTAGGGCTCTCACCTCTCCGCCATACTTGGAGGCACGTCGCTTTAAATGTCGTCGCTTTTCTCCCTCGCTGTCTGCGGCCTCTTTTGGCTTCTTATTCAGGTCCCCATGTTTAGGGAGCCTTAGGATGGTCACACTCCACAGGTCCATATCCTCCAGGATCCGCCTGCTCTAATAATCTGGTGGTAGACTGCAGAGAGAGAGCGGTCTCCCACTGGGTTTCTTACCCTGAGAGCGAAAAAAATGCAATAGTGCAGAAAAACAGCCAAACAAAACAAGCACCCTTATAGCGATTTGTGGCGCTCATAGCAGGATTGAAAAAAAAAGTGCTAAGTGCAAAATGCGCCATAAAATTGCTTTTCTAGTTGAATGCTAGAAAGGTTTCTCACTAACTTACAGTTAGTTAAATCTGCACTAGGTGTCGCCAATGCAATGTCTAGTATTTAGCACTTTATTGTACAAAAAGAGTGATTGAGAGAAACATGTTCACTTGAAATCTCTATTCCTTGCAGGGGTGAATTGTATTGCAATCAAGATATCTCATTGCTTTACTTACTTTGCCAGAAGTGTGATCACACTTAGCACAGTAAGTTCCTATGTTTACTGAGGAGACTCAGCTTGCTTTCGTTCTGTTCTTAACAATAAACTACACTTGTAGGAAATATACTACCTTTGAATGATTGATTAAATGATTGTAACCAGCGTCTGGATCAAAAATATCCAATAGTAAGACACCAATATGCTGTTTGTAGAGCTCCATTGGCTATGGTTAAAAAAAACTATTATTTTTCTACACGAACAAGAATTAGTGTGAGTAATATTTTCCGTGTGTCAGTTATTTCCCGTTCCAATTAATGTGCTTTCCACATCCGTATGTCCATTCTGCAAAAGATAGAACATGTCCTATACTTGGTCGCAAAGTGCAGACCACAGACCCATTGAAGTCAATGGGTCTGCTAAAAGGATGCAACATGGACATCATACGTCATCCGTATTTTTCAGATAAAAAAATAATACAATTGTGTCCATGAGGCCTAATAATACTGTGTTCCTTCCTGACCTCAGTTGTAATGATTTGGACTGAGGCTTTATCTGAGTACAATTTATTAGAGTTGGGATCGGGCAGAAACACACAAGCATTATTATAATGCTGTGGGTCCATCTCAAATGAGCAGCATTCAGGACAGAAAATACCGTACCTCTGCCACACGGAGCAGATTTCTTAGTCTGAATATGCTTGTGTGAAATTGGCCTTTAAGTGAACCGATTGTAAGGACAGCTGAGGTATAACGGTCAGTCACTTATGTTGCTGTTGGATGCTGCACCGTTAATATCTGATGCTCATTGGCCTATATTTTACTAAGCCTGTGGATGGCGTAAACTTTAGTTGGGTTGTTTAGACCTGCAGATTTTTGACAGTTGCCACGTTGCGCCCAAATTACACCAGTTTGCAATACTTTTTAGACAAATTCCAGGCGCAATTGTAAATTTGGACCATTGTTTTAATTATAAATTTTTTGACAATCTGATTATCCCCTTACAGACCCTGTCGTTTTTCACTTTCTTGACCTTGCCTGATTTTACAAATCTGATTTGTCACTTTGTGGTGATAACTTTGCAATGCTTTTACTTATCCGAGCAATTAGGATTGTTTTTTTTGTGACACTTTAGGCTAGGTCTACACGAGGACATTTGTCGCACTAATGTCGCACGACAATTTTTATAATGATAGTCTATGGTGTCGCACTGTGACATACTGCGACAGTCGCAAAAAATCCATTCAAAATGGATCTTTCTGCAACTGTTGCGTCGCAGAATGTCGCAGTGCGACACCATAGACTACCATAGACCTAGCCTTATACTTCATGTTAGTGGTAAATTTAAGTTGATATATTTTACCTTTATTGATAAAAGTGATCTAAAAGTTACAGAAAATTTTGAAGAATGTATTATTTTGTAAATTTGAATTTCTTTCTCTTTGAGATGGATAAGGATTAGGGTTGAGCGAAGCCGAACTGTAGGATTTTTGGACCCCGGACTCGAACCCGAACATTTTGGTAAAAGTTCGGGTTCGGCGCTTTCTTGGCGCTTTTTGAAAGGCTGCACAGCAGCCAATCAACAAGCGTCATACTACTTGCCGCAAGAGGCCATCACAGCCATTCCTACTAATGGCATGGCTGTGATTGGCCAGAGAAGCATGTGACCCAGGCTCTATATAAGCTTGAGTCACGTAGCGCTGCACGTCACTCTGCTGTTACAAGTGTAGGGAGAGGATGCTGTTGGACTTGTGATTTCAGGGAGAAAATAGGAGAGAATCTAACTCAGGCTAGAAATAGTTGTGTGGGTGCAGGACACAATCGTTTTACCCTGCCCTGAGGCCATTGACCAAAAAAAACAAAAACTTTTATAATTCTGTTAGTTAGGTGGGTGGCGGCGGCCATTTTATGCAAGCTCAGTGCACCAGCACTGCATCTGAGCTTTTGGGACATTGCAAATCACCATTTTTTTGGGGCAAACTACAACATCTGGATTAGTCAGTGTGCAATTTAAGGTAGAAATACACCCATCATTTTCTGGGGTTTTAAAAACACACAATTTTTTTCAAAAAACAGTATTTTCCAGATCTGCAAGTGTTAAATTCAAGTTTAACATATACAGCTTTCATATTCTGTTACCAAAAAAAGACTTTTTTGGCAATCTACAATATCTGTATTAGTCAGTGTGCAATTTAAAGGGAACCAGTCACCGGGATTTTGTGTATAGAGACGAGGACATGGGTTGCTAGATGGCCGCTAAAACATCCGCAATACCGGGTCACCATAGCTCTCTGTGCTTTTATTGTGTAAAAAAAACTATTTGATACATATGCAAATTAACCTGAGATGAGTCCTGTCCCTGAGATGAGTCAGGGACAGGACTCATCTCAGGTTAATTTGCATATGTATCAAATCGGTTTTTTGACACAATAAAAGCACAGAGAGCTATGGGGACCCGGTATTGCGGATGTTTTAGCGGCCATCTAGCAACCCATGTCCTCGTCTCTATACACAAAATCCCGGTGACAGGTTCCCTTTAAGGTAGAAATACACCCATAATTTTCTGTGGTTTGAAAAACACACTTTTTTCTTCAAAAAACTGTATTTTCCAGATCTGCAAGTGTTAAATTCAAGTTTAATATATACAGCTTTCATATTCTTTTACCCAAAAAAGACTTTTTTGGCAATCTACAACATCTGTATTAGTCAGTGTGCAATTTAAGCTAGAAATACACCCATCATTTTCTGGGGTTTGAAAAAGACACTTTTTTGACAAAAAACACTTTATTCAGGCCTTGCAGCATCAGCACGTGTGAAATTACAGGCTTATATACTGCTGTCAAATTCAGTTGTTAAACAAACACTCGTTTGGGGACAAACAATTTAGTTGGCAGCCTTTGATGCAGATGTCATTGTGAGATACACCCTTAATACATTTGGGTTACATTTAGAGATTTAAAATAACGCCATTTGGTGCACCAATATTGAATTCAGGCCTACACTGGTTCAGGCCGTGCAAGATACCCCCTCTACATACAGGCGTTTGAATCAGGCATTAGAAATACAGCCATTTTGGGCAAAGAAATATTGAATTCAGGCCTACAGTGGTTCAGACAGTGTGAGATACTCCCTCTACATACAGGGGTTTGATTCAGGGATTTGAAATACAGCCATTTGAAATACAGCCATTTTGGGCAAAGACATATTTACTTCAGGCCTACAGTGGTTCAGACCGTGTGAGATACTCCTTCTACATACAGGGGTTTGAATCAGGCATTTGAAAAACAGGCATTTGAAATACAGCCATTTTGTGCAAAGATATATTTACTTCAGGCCTACAGTGGTTCAGACAGTGTGAGATACTCCCTCTACATACAGGGGTTTGAATCAGGCATTTGAAATACAGCCACTTTGTGCAAAGAAATCTTTAATTCAGGCCTACACTGATTCAGGGCGTGTGAGATCCCCCCTATACATACAGGGGTTTGATTCAGCCATTTGAAATACAGCCATTTTGTGCAAAGAAATCTTTAATTCAGGCCTACACTGATTCAGGGCGTGTGTGATCCCCCTATACATACAGGGGTTTGATTCAGCCATTTAAAATATAGCCATTTGAAATACAGCCATTTTGTGCAAAGAAATCTTTAATTCAGGCCTAAACTGATTCAGGGCGTGTGAGATCGCCCCCCACCCCCTATACATACAGGGGTTTGATTCAGCCATTTGAAGTACAGCCATTTGAAATACAGCCATTTTGTGCAAAGAAATCTTTAATTCAGGCCTACACTGATTCAGGGCGTGTGAGATCCCCCCTATACATACAGGAGTTTGATTCAGCCATTTGAAATACAGCCATTTTGTGCAAAGAAATCTTTAATTCAGGCCTACGCTGATTCAGGGCGTGTGAGATCCCCCCTATACATACAGGAGTTTGATTCAGTCATTTGAAATACAGCCATTTTGTGCAAAGAAATCTTTAATTCAGGCCTACACTGATTCAGGGCTTGTGAGATCCCCCCTATACATACAGGGGTCCTCTTCTGCTGCAGTCTCGGCCTCTTCATCCACCTCTGGAGTGACAGTGCCACCTCCACAATGTCCCACGGAAGCGTTCAGCTCTCCATCTCTTAAACGCTGGAGAGGAAGAGGAAGTACCCCCCTACCCACCCACGATCGCTAGCCCTGAATGCCAGCATTTCTAAATTACTGGCCTTTGAAATGCTGTCATTCCGTCTGGTGGAGACGGATAGTTTTAAAGGCCTTATGGCGGTTGCTGTCCCAGCCACCACGACTTTTCAAGGCGAGCCATCCCTTCCCTTCACAACCAAGTAGGGGACAAAATCAGGTGTGCACTGCGCAATGCCATCTGTGGCAAGGTGCACCTGACTACGGATACGTGGACTAGTAAGCACGGTCAGGGCCGTTATATCTCCATAACAGCACACTGGGTAAATGCAGTGGCAGCTGGGCCTGAGGCGGATAGCAGTTTGGCGCATGTCCTTCCACCACCGAGGATTGCAGGGCGCTTCAGTTTGCCTCCTGCTGCTTCCTCCTCCTACTCTGCTTCCTCATCCTCTACCAGCTCCTCAACCGGTCAGCGTAACACCTTCATCACCAACTTCAGCACAGCCAGGGGTAAACGACAGCAGGCAGTTTTAAAACTTATCTGTTTGGGGGACAAACCCCACACTGCGCAGGAGCTGTGGACGGCCCTTGAACAACAGACCGATGAGTGGTTTGCGCCAGTCAGCCTCAAGCCCGGCCTGGTGGTGTGCTATAATGGGCGAAATCTCGTAGCAGCTCTGGGACTAGCCGGTTTGACGCACATCCCTTGCCTGGCGCATGTGCTGAATTTGGTGGTGCAGAGATTCCTTAAAAATTACCCCGATATGTCAGAGCTGCTGCATAAATTGCGGGCGTCTGTGCGCGCTTTCGGCGTTCTCACCCTGCTGCTGCTCGCCTGTCCGCGCTGCAGCGTAACTTCGGCCTTCCCTCTCACCGCCTCATATGCGTCATGCCCACAAGGTGGTACTACCCCTTGCACATGCTGGCCAGACTGTGCGAGCAGCAGCAGGCGATAGTGGAGTTTCAGCTGCAGCACGCACGGGTGAGTTGCTCGGCGGAACAGCACCACTTAACCACCAATGACTGGGCCTCCATGCAAGACCTGTGTTCCTTGTTGCGCTGTTTCGAGTACTCCACCAACATGGCCAGTGCCAATAACGCCGTTCTCAGCGTTACTATCCCACTTCTATGCCTCCTTGAAAAAACGCTCCTGGCGATGATGGAAGAAGATGTGGCACAGGAGGAGGAGGAAGAGGGATCATTTCGTAGGGTTTTTGGCCAGTCATTCCCAAGTGACTCCGAGGGTTGGTTCCTGCACCCACAAACCCAAGGTACACAATTGTCCAGCCAGGGCACAGTTCTGGAGGATGAGGAGGTGGAGGATGAGGAGGAGGAGATGGAGGAGTAGGAACCATGTTCACAGCAGGGTGGCACCCAGACCAGCTCATGGCCATCACTGGGGGGGATACAGAGGACACAGACGATACACCTCCCACAGAGGACAGCTTTTCGTTGCCTCTGGGCAGCCTGGCACACATGAGCGATTATATGCTGCAGTGTTTCCGCAACGACCGCCGAGTTGCCCACATTCTAACTTGTGCTGATTACTGGATGGCCACGCTGCTGGATCCCCGTTACAAAGACAATGTACTGTCCTTAATTCCGTCACTGGAGCATGATCGTAAGATGCGCGAGTACCAGCGCACGCTGGTAGACGCGCTGCTGGTGGCATCCCCACCTGCCGGCGGGGGCACAGTGGAAGCACAAGGCGAAGGCAGAGGTCGAGGAAGAGGTCGCCAATGCAGCTGGGGCACCGCCAGCACCTCAGAAGGCAGGGTTAGTATGGCCGAAATGTGGAAAACCTTTGTCAGCACGCCACAACAACCAGCACCACCAGCTGATATGGAACGTCTTAGCAGGAGGCAGCATTTCACCAACATGGTGGAGCAGTATGTGTGCACACGCCTATACGTACTGAATGACGGGTCTGCCCCCTTCAACTTCTGGGTCTCCAAATTGGGCACATGGCCTGAGTTTGCCCTTTACGCCTTGGAGGTGCTGGTCTGCCCTGCAGCCAGTGTATTATCTGAACGTGTGTTTAGCACGGCAGGGGGCGTCATCACAGACAAGCGCAGCCGCCTGTCCACAGCCAATGTGGACAAGCTCACGTTCATTAAAATGAACCAGGCTTGGATCCCTCAGGACTTGTCCGTACCTTGTGCAGAATAGACATGTATACCGGCACTAAGCATCCATTGTTATACTGCAGCGGAATTGCTCATGTTTGTATTTTGGATATTTCACACTCTTTTGGAGTGTACATTAATTTTACAAAATTAAATTAAAACCAAAAATTTGTGTTGGCTATCTCGTCCTCCTCCACCGCCGCTTCCACCTACTCCGCTACGTCCACCGCCTCCTCAAACTCCTACTCCATATGTACGTGTTTTATTTTATATAATTTCACTACTTTGTCATTAACATTTTCTGGTGAAATTCACCAATTTTTGGGTGTATAGTACCACTGCTATACCTAGTAGACCGGTAAAAAAAAGAAAAATGGTCAGTTACATTTTTGGGTGAAATTCACCAATCTTTGGGTGTAATATACCCCTCCTCTACCTAGTTGACAGCTTAATAAATTTCAATAATTTTTCTGTTACATTCTTGGGTTGACATACAATTTTAGACGTGAATAAACACCTGCTATGCATAGGTGACAGGGAATAAAATTTTATAAATTATTCAGTAATTAATGCGCACCACATCCTTACATTCAATGCTTAAACTTTGAAAAGTTGTCACACTTTAATGCTTTAATAATTTCTCCCATATTTCAACTCTAATTTTAAATTTGAAAAAAATGAATCCTACCTTGGATGTGGTCTCTCTTTCTCACGCTCCCTCTCTGGCCTGGAACCCTGATTCCCCGCCACCCGTGATCACCATGGTAGGCGCATAAAAGAACATAGAAAGTTGATAGAGCAGATATCAAATTGGATCGTGAACATCACGGGGACGTGCGACATGGTGGGGCAGTAAGTGTGCACACGCCTACACTTACTGACTGACAGGGGTCAGCCCCTGCAACTTCTGGGTCTCCAAATTGGGCACATGGCCTGAGCTTGCCCTTTACCCCTTGGAGGTGCTGGCCTGCCCTGCAGCCAGTGTATTGTCTGAACGTGTGTTTAGCATCACTGGAGGGGGTTATTACAGGTTATATTTTCCAATGTTTTGGGGTGTACCCTAATTTTAAAAATAAAATTTAAAACCAAAAACCAGTGTAGGCTACCTCCTCCTCCACCGCCGCTTCCACCTACACCGCCACATCCATCGCCTCCTCAACCTCCTACACCATATGGACCTGGTCCTCCTAGATCAAGATTATTATTTTTTATTTCTACGTATTTTATGTTATTTAAAGTCATTTCCCTATCCACATTTGTTTGCAGAGCACTTGCCATGCTCTTAACCACATTTTGACGCTATTTGCAGCCCTCTAGCCCTTTCCATGACATTTTTACAGCCATTTTAGTGTTCAAAAGTTCGGGTCCCCATTGACTTCAATGGGGTTCGGGTTCGGGGTCAAGTTCGGGTCCCGAACTCGAACTTTTTTCCGAAGTTCGGCCGAACCCGTCGAACCCGAACATCCAGGTGTCCGCTCAACTCTAATAGTGATACCTCATAAAATAGTTATTAATTAGCATTCACCATATGTCTACTTTATGTTGGCATTATTATGTAAATGTCATTTTATTTTTTTAGGATGTTAGAAGGCTTAGCATTTTAGAAGCAATTTTTCCTTTTTTTTTAGGACCAATTCAGTAATGAAGTCACTTTGTTGGAGCTTTCATAATTGCAACCACCCATACAGTACAGACCAAAAGTTTGGACACACCTTCTCATTCAAAGAGTTTTCTTTATTTTCATGACTATGAATTAACACATGTGGAATTATATACATAACAAACAAGTGTGAAACAACAGAAAATATGTCATATTCTAGGTTCTTCAAAGTAGCCACCTTTTGCTTTGATTACTGCTTTGCACACTCTTGGCATTCTCTTGATGAGCTTCAAGAGGTAGTTACCTGAAATGGTCTTCCAACAGTCTTGAAGGAGTTCCCAGAGATGCTTAGCACTTGTTGGCCCTTTTGCCTTCACTCTGCGGTCCAGCTCACCCCAAACCATCTCGATTGGGTTCAGGTCCGGTGACTGTGGAGGCCAGGTCATCTGGCGCAGCACCCCATCACTCTCCTTCATGGTCAAATAGCCCTTACTTTCAAAGTTTTCCTAATTTTTCGGCTGACTGACTGACCTTCATTTCTTAAAGTAATGATGGCCACTTATTTGTCTTTACTTAGCTGCTTTTTTCTTGCCATAATACAAATTCTAACAGTCTATTCAGTAGGATTATCAGCTGTGTATCCACCTGACTTCTCCTCAATGCAACTGATGGTCCCAACCCCATTTATAAGGTAAGAAATCCCACTTATTAAACCTGACAGGGCACACCTGTGAAGTGAAAACCATTTAAGGGGACTACCTCTTGAAGCTCATCAAGAGAATGCCAAGAGTGTGTAAAGCAGTAATCAAAGCAAAAGGTGGCTACTTTGAAGAACCTAGAATATGATATATTTTCAGTTGTTTCACACTTGTTTGTTATGTATATAATTCCACATGTGTTAATTCATTGTTTTGATGCCTTCAGTGTGAATCTACAATTTTCATAGTCATGAAAATAAAGAAAACTCTTTGAATGAGAAGGTGTGTCCAAACTTTTGGTCTGTACTGTACATTACCCCATTTTAGAAGCTAGACCCTTCAAATTATTCAAATCTGAAAAAGTAATTTTAGCAAAACAAACCTTCATATCTTTTACCCTGATAGTGCAGTTCGCAGAAATACCCCAACTGTGGTCTTAAACTGCTGTATGGGAACATTACAGGGCTCAGAACGGAAGGAGTGCCATACAGTTTTTGGAGGGCAGATTTTGATGGAACTTTTTTCGGTACCATGTCACATTTGAAAAGACCCTAAAGTACACATACAATGGAAACCCCCCAAAAGTGACCCCATTTTGGAAACTACACTACTCCAGGAATCGTTTGAGGGGTGTAGTAAGTGCTTTGACTGCACAGATGTTTCATAGAATTTTAACAAGGGATAACAGGATAAAAAGGATCCTATGATTTGTTATCCCTTTTCTCCTACAGTAACACCCCATATGTGGTCATAAACTGCAGTATAGGAGCAGCACAGGACAGAAGAGAAAGAGAGCCATGTGCATTTGAGGCCTAGTTTGGTGTTTTGTACAGCATTGGACAACAACTACAGACAGGGTTGGACTGGCCAACCGGGGAGCCGGTGAATTCCTCGGTGGGCCCTAGCCTGCACTGTCTAAGGCCCCTTTCACACGGGGGAGAATTCCGCGCGAGTGCAATGCGTGAGGTGAACGCATTGCACCCGCACTGAATCCGGACCCATTCACTTCAATGGGGCTATTCAGATGAGCGGTGATTTTCATGCATCACTTGTGCGTTGCGTGAATATCGCAGCAAGCTCTATATTGTGCATTTTTCACACAACGCAGGCCCCATAGAAGTGAGTGGAGCTGCGTGAAAATCGCAAGCATCTGCAAGAAAAGGGCGGATGCGGTGCGATTTTCACGCATGGTTGCTAGGAGACGATCAGGATGGGGACCCGATCTTCATTATTTTCCCTTATAACACGGTTATAAGGGAAAATAATAGCATTCTTAATACAAAATGCTAAGTAAATTAGGGATGGAGGGGTTAAAAAAATATATATAATTAAACTCACCTCATCCACTTCTTCGCACTGCCCGGCTCGTCTTCTTTCTTCTTCTTTTGAGGACCTGGGAGGAAATGGACCTTTTGGTGACGTCACTGCGCTCATCACATGGTCCAGTTCCGCTTCAGCTTTAATTTTCTAACTGATGGTCTCACATGTTCTTCAAGCACCTTCTGATACACAGTAGAATTCATCGTGGATTCTATGATGGTGAGCTGACCAGGTCCTGCTGCAGCAAAGCAGCCCCAAACCATGACACTTCCACCTCCATGCTTCACAGTTGGTATGAGGTTCTTTTCTTGGAATGCTGTGTTTGGTTTACGCCAAACATGTCCTCTGCTGTTGTGTCCAAATAATTCAATTTTGGACTCATCTGTCCAAAGAACATTATTCCAGAAGTCCTGGTCTTTGTCAACTTTATCGCTGGCAAATGTCAGTCTGGCCTCGATGTTTCTCTTGGAAAGCAAAGGTTTCCTCCTTGCACACCTCCCATGCAAGTTAAACTTGTACAGTCTCTTTCTGATTGTAGAGGCATGTACTTCTACATCAACAGTAGCCAGAGCCTGCTGTAGTTCTCGAGATGACACTTTAGGGTTTTTGGATACCTCTTTTAGCATCTTGCGGTCTGCTCTTGGGGTGAACTTGCTGGGGCGACCAGTCCTGGGCATGTTGGCAGTTGTTTTGAAAGCCCTCCACTTGTAGACTATCTTCCGGACAGTGGAATGGCTGATTTCAAAATCTTTTGAGATCTTTTTAAATCCCTTCCCAGACTCATAGGCTGCTACAATCTTTTTTCTGAAGTCCTCTGACAGCTCTTTTGCTCTCACCATGGTGCTCACTCTCACTTCAACAGTCAGGAGCACACCAAACTAAATGTCTGAGGTTTAAATAGGGCAAGCCTCATTCAACATGCAGAGTAACGATCTACTAATTATGTGCACCTGGTGTGATATACCTGTGTGAGATCTGAGCCAATTTAAGAGGGAATACATGTGAGGGTGTCCTATCTTTTTCCTCAGTTAGAATAGGCATTTTTGTAGAATGACATTTACAGAAGATCTTGAAAAGACTTTTCTTCAGTTTTCTTTGTTTAGTTGGATTACTTTAATCTCTCTGTATTGTTGAAACGGAGATGAAATAACCATTTATTAAAAATGTTACAAAAAACCACATGCTTTCAAAGGGTTTCCTAATTTTTTCACATGACTGTAGGGTTGAGCACTTCCTGCTTTTTAATACAACGCCAATCTCTAGTTTGTATATTGAATTTTTTGGAGGTGTATAAACTCCTAGTCTGAATGTGCCTTTATTTCCATCCACAGACAGCATTCTTGTGCACATGTGAGGCCCGGGCTATATCAGCCAGTCTTGGGTGGGGCTCAGAGCTCTCTCCCTTCTCCCACTGTATGCATGGTCACATGCTGGAGGTTACTGGGAGATTGACTGTGAGTCGGACCTTGCGCTCCTGTAATTTGCCCACTGGCTCCTGGTATTGCCCATATGGCCCAGGTAGGTTTAGCGTTAGGTCCCTAGCTACTTGAGAAATCTTGGCGCGGTGCTCGGGCTCAGACATGTCCTCCAAGCAGGATATGTTGGCTAATCTCTCAATTTTACACCAGTACGTGGGTTATTAACCACCTCCGGACCGCTGTACGCACAGACGCGTCCTGGAGGTGGTTGATTCATTCCGAGTGGACGCATATACGCGTCATCTCGCGAGACGCGAGATTTCCTGTGAACGCGCGCGCTCACAGGAACGTAAGGTAAGAGAGTTGATCTCCAGCCTGCCAGCGGCGATCGTTCGCTGGCAGGCTGGAGATGTGTTTTTTTTAACCCCTAACAGGTATATTAGACGCTGTTTTGATAACAGCGTCTAATATACCTGCTACCTGGTCCTCTGGTGGTCCCCTTTGTTTGGATCGACCACCAGAGGACACAGGTAGCTCAGTAAAGTAGCACCAAGCACCACTACACTACACTACACCCCCCCCGTCACTTATTAACCCCTTATTAGCCCCTGATCACCCCATATAGACTCCCTGATCACCCCATATAGACTCCCTGATCACCCCCCTGTCATTGATTACCCCCCTGTCATTGATCAACCCCCTGTAAAGCTCCATTCAGATGTCCGCATGATTTTTACGGATCCACTGATAGATGGATCGGATCCGCAAAACGCATCCGGACGTCTGAATGAAGCCTTACAGGGGCGTGATCAATGACTGTGGTGATCACCCCATATAGACTCCCTGATCACCCCCCTGTCATTGATTACCCCCCGCCATTGATCACACCCCTGTAAAGCTCCATTCAGATGTCCGCATGATTTTTACGGATGCACTGATAGATGGATCGGATCCGCAAAACGCATCCGGACGTCTGAATGAAGCCTTACAGGGGCATGATCAATGACTGTGGTTATCACCCCATATAGACTCCCTGATCACCCCCCTGTAAAGCTCCATTCAGATGTCCGCATGATTTTTACGGATGCACTGATAGATGGATCGGATCCGCAAAACGCATCCGGACGTCTGAATGAAGCCTTACAGGGGCGTGATCAATGACTGTGGTTATCACCCCATATAGACTCCCTGATCACCCCCCTGTAAAGCTCCATTCAGATGTCCGCATGATTTTTACGGATGCACTGATAGATGGATCGGATCCGCAAAACGCATCCGGACGTCTGAATGAAGCCTTACAGGGGCATGATCAATGACTGTGGTGATCACCCCATATAGACTCCCTGATCACCCCCTGTCATTGATTACCCCCCTGTCATTGATTACCCCCCTGTAAAGCTCCATTCAGACGTCCGCATGATTTTTACGGATCCACTGATAGAGATGGATCGGATCCGCAAAACGCATCCGGACGTCTGAATGAAGCCTTACAGGGGCATGATCAATGACTGTGGTGATCACCCCATATAGACTCCCTGATCACCCCCCTGTCATTGATTACCCCCCTGTAAAGCTCCATTCAGACGTCCGCATGATTTTTACGGATCCACTGATAGATGGATCGGATCCGCAAAACGCATCCGGACGTCTGAATGAAGCCTTACAGGGGCATGATCAATGACTGTGGTGATCACCCCATATAGACTCCCTGATCACCCCCCTGTCATTGATCACCCCCCTGTCATTGATCACCCCCCTGTCATTGATCAACCCCCCTGTCATTGATCACCCCCCTGTCATTGATCACCCCTCTGTAAGGCTCCATTCAGACATTTTTTTGGCCCAAGTTAGCGGAATTATTTTTTTTTTTTCTTACAAAGTCTCATATTCCACTAACTTGTGACAAAAAATAAAATCTCACATGAACTCACCACACCCCTCACGGAATCCAAATGCTTAAAATTTTTTAGACATTTATATTCCAGACTTCTTCTCACGCTTTAGGGCCCCTAGAATGCCAGGGCAGTATAAATACCCCACATGTGACCCCATTTCGGAAAGAAGACACCCCCAGGTATTCCGTGAGGGGCATATTGAGTCCATGAAAGATTGAAATTTTTGTCCCAAGTTAGCGGAACGGGAGACTTTGTGAGAAAAAAATAAAAAATATCAATTTCCGCTAACTTGTGCCAAAAAAAAAAAATTTCTATGAACTCGCCATGCCCCTCATTGAATACCTTGGGGTGTCTTCTTTCCAAAATGGGGTCACATGTGGGGTATTTATACTGCCCTGGCATTCTAGGGGCCCCAAAGCGTGAGAAGAAGTCTGGTATCCAAATGTCTAAAAATGCCCTCCTAAAAGGAATTTGGGCCCCTTTGCGCATCTAGGCTGCAAAAAAGTGTCACACATCTGGTATCGCCGTACTCAGGAGAATGTGTTTTGGGGTGTCATTTTACATATACCCATGCTGGGTGAGAGAAATATCTTGGTCAAATGCCAACTTTGTATAAAAAAATGGGAAAAGTTGTCTTTTGCCAAGATATTTCTCTCACCCAGCATGGGTATATGTAAAAAGACACCCCAAAACACATTCCCCAACGTCTCCTGAGTACGGAGATACCAGATGTGTGACACTTTTTTGCAGCCTAGGTGGGCAAAGGGGCCCATATTCCAAAGAGCACCTTTCGGATTTCACTGGTCATTTACCTACTTACCACACATTAGGGCCCCTGGAAAATGCCAGGGCAGTATAACTACCCCACAAGTGACCCCATTTTGGAAAGAAGACACCCCAAGGTATTCCGTGAGGGGCATGGCGAGTTCCTAGAATTTTTTATTTTTTGTCACAAGTTAGTGGAAAATGATGATTTTTTTTTTTTTTTTTTTTTCATACAAAGTCTCATATTCCACTAACTTGTGACAAAAAATAAAAACTTCCATGAACTCACTATGCCCATCAGCGAATACCTTGGGGTCTCTTCTTTCCAAAATGGGGTCACTTGTGGGGTAGGTATAATGCCCTGGTATTTTAGGGGCCCAAATGTGTGGTAAGGAGTTTGAAATCAAATTCTGTAAAAAATGACGAGTGAAATCCGAAAGGTGCTCTTTGGAATATGGGCCCCTTTGCCCACCTAGGCTGCAAAAAAGTGTCACACATCTGGTATCTCCGTACTCAGGAGAAGGTGGGGAATGTGTTTTGGGGTGTCATTTTACATATACCCATGCTGGGTGAGATAAATATCTTGGTCAAATGCCAACTTTGTATAAAAAAATGGGAAAAGTTGTCTTTTGCCAAGATATTTCTCTCACCCAGCATGGGTATATGTAAAAAGACACCCCAAAACACATTCCCCAACTTCTCCTGAGTACGGAGATACCACATGTGTGGCACTTTTTTGCAGCCTAGGTGGGCAAAGGGGCCCATATTCCAAAGAGCACCTTTTGGATTTCACTGGTCATTTACCTACTTACCACACATTCGGGCCCCTGGAAAATGCCAGGGCAGTATAACTACCCCACAAGTGACCCCATTTTGGAAAGAAGACACCCCAAGGTATTCCGTGAGGGGCATGGCGAGTTCCTAGAATTTTTTATTTTTTGTCACAAGTTAGTGGAAAATGATGATTTTTTTTTTTTTTTTTTTTTCATACAAAGTCTCATATTCCACTAACTTGTGACAAAAAATAAAAACTTCCATGAACTCACTATGCCCATCAGCGAATACCTTGGGGTCTCTTCTTTCCAAAATGGGGTCACTTGTGGGGTAGTTATACTGCCCTGGCATTCTAGGGGCCCAAATGTGTGGTAAGGAGTTTGAAATCAAATTCTGTAAAAAATGACGAGTGAAATCCGAAAGGTGCTCTTTGGAATATGGGCCCCTTTGCCCACCTAGGCTGCAAAAAAGTGTCACACATCTGGTATCTCCGTATTCAGGAGAAGTTGGGGAATGTGTTTTGGGGTGTCTTTTTACATATACCCATGCTGGGTGAGAGAAATATCTTGGCAAAAGACAACTTTTCCCATTTTTTTATACAAAGTTGGCATTTGACCAAGATATTTATCTCACCCAGCATGGGTATATGTAAAATGACAGCCCAAAACACATTCCCCAACTTCTACTGAATACGGAGATACCACATCTGTGGCACTTTTTTGCAGCCTAGGTGGGCAAAGGGGCCCACATTCCAAAGAGCACCTTTCGGATTTCACTCGTCATTTTTTACAGAATTTGATTTCAAACTCCTTACCACACATTTGGGCCCCTAGAATGCCAGGGCAGTATAACTACCCCACAAGTGACCCCATTTTGGAAAGAAGAGACCCCAAGGTATTTCGTGATGGGCATAGTGAGTTCATGGAAGTTTTTATTTTTTGTCACAAGTTAGTGGAATATGAGACTTTGTAAGAAAAAAAAAAAAAAAAAAAAAATCATCATTTTCCGCTAACTTGTGACAAAAAATAAAAAGTTCTATGAACTCACTATGCCCATCAGCGAATACCTTAGGGTGTGTACTTTCCGAAATGGGGTCATTTGTGGGGTGTTTGTACTGTCTGGGCATTGTAGAACCTCAGGAAACATGACAGGTGCTCAGAAAGTCAGAGCTGCTTCAAAAAGCGGAAATTCACATTTTTGTACCATAGTTTGTAAACGCTATAACTTTTACCCAAACCATTTTTTTTTTACCCAAACATTTTTTTTTTATCAAAGACATGTAGAACAATAAATTTAGAGCAAAATTTATATATGGATGTCGTTTTTTTTGCAAAATTTTACAACTGAAAGTGAAAAATGTCATTTTTTTGCAAAAAAATCGTTAAATTTCGATTAATAACAAAAAAAGTAAAAATGTCAGCAGCAATGAAATACCACCAAATGAAAGCTCTATTAGTGAGAAGAAAAGGAGGTAAAATTCATTTGGGTGGTAAGTTGCATGACCGAGCAATAAACCGTGAAAGTAGTGTAGGTCAGAAGTGTAAAAAGTGGCCTGGTCTTTCAGGGTGTTTAAGCACTGGGGGCTGAGGTGGTTAAGACCACAGTGTGCACCTGTCTTTGTTTTTGTTATGGTATTTTTACTGTTTATCACATCCACACATTTGCTATCCTGTGTAGGATGTCCATTGTGGTACTTGTGGTCCGCTGCAGGCATCCTCCATTGTATGCATTTTTGCTGGGGATTGCCATTAGCAGCTGACCACAAGTGCAGGATCTGCCCCCCCGTATAGATGCACCACTGCATATGGGGTTGAGCACTTCCTGCTTTTTAATACCACGCCAATCTGTAGTTTGTATATTGAACATATGAGGGGGCTCAGGAATAAAACAGCACTATATGCATTTGAGGCCCAATGTGGTGACAAGTGTAGAGGCTCTTGGGTGAAATAATAAAGGGAACCCTCAAGAAGTGAACCCATTTTGGAAACTCTGGCCATCATGGTATTAGGGGGTGGAGTGAGCATTTGACACCAAAGGTATATTGCAGAAATTATTGAGCCGAGGACCATACAACAAAGCTGTATGATGGCTTATATTTTTGTGGGATGAGTTACCATTAACATTGATTCTATTTTGGAGCAATACTACTTTATCACTTTTTATTTCACTTTTTGGGAAG